>NC_057809.1:13582803-13954115 GCF_018294505.1 Triticum aestivum | reverse complement strand
CCCCCCCCCCTTGATCACCAGATATCGCCTATTCTACTCTATACTGCTTGCATTAGAGTAGTGTAGCATGTTACTGCTTTCATTAATCCTATTCTGATGCATAGCCTGACATTGTCCCTACACCTGTTGATACCTTACCTGCAATCCTAAATGCTTAGTATAGGATGCTAGTTTATCATCATTGGCCATACATTCTTGTCAGTCTGCCTTGCTATACTATCGGGCCGTGATCACCTGGGAGGTGATCACGGGTATATACTATACATACATACATACTATACAGATGGGGACTAAAGTCGGGTCAGCTCGAAGAGTACCCGCGAGTGATTCACGGATTGGGGGCTGAAAGGACCTTTGTCCCGACGGCCCTCTGTGTGGATCTTTTGTGGCGGAGCGACAGGGCAGGTTGAGACCACCTAGGAGACAGGTGGGCCTGGCCCTGTTCGGCGTTCGCGGATACTTAACACGCTTAACGAGATCTTGGTATTTGATCTGAGTCTGGCTACGAGCCTATACGCACTAACCATCTACGTGGGAGTAGTTATGGGTATCCCGACGTCGTGGTATCAGCCGAAGCACTTCAGACGTCAGCGACGGAGCGGCGCGCGCCGGATTGGACTGGAACGCCTACTAGGCTAGGTCTGCTTCCGGCCGCCCTCGCAACGTGCAGGTGTGCTATGGGCGATGGGCCCAGACCCCTGTGCGCTTAGGTTTAGACCGGCGTGCTGGCCTCTCTGTTTTGCCTAGGTGGGGCTGCGAGGTGTTGATCTTCCGAGGCCGGGCATGACCCAGGAAAGTGTGTCCGGCCAAATGGGATCGAGCGTGTTGGGCTATGTGGTGCACCCCTGCAGGGAAGTTTAATCTATTCGAATAGCCGTGATCTTCGGTAACAGGACGACTTGGAGTTGTACCTTGACCTTATGACAACTAGAACCGGACACTTAATAAAACACACCCTTCCAAGTGCCAGATACAACCGGTGGTCGCTCTACCTCAGGGATATGAGGAGGGGATCGCCGGGTAGGATTATGCTATGAGATGTTACTTGGAGATGCTACTTGGAGGACGTCGACCTACCCTCTTCTGCCTGTTGCAAGACAAAGGTGACCAGAAGCGTAGTCTTCGACAGGATTAGTTATCCCCCTCTTATTCTGGCATTCTGCAGTTCAGTCCACTGATATGGCCTCCTTACACATATACCCATGCATATGTAGTGTAGTTCCTTGCTTGCGAGTACTTTGGATGAGTACTCACGGTTGCTTTCTCCCCCCTTTTCCCCCTTTCCTTTCTTTCTGGTTGTCGCAACCAGATGCTGGAGTCCAGGAGCCAGACGCCACCGTCGACGACGACCCCTACTACACTGGAGGTGCCTACTACTACGTGCTGCCCGCTGACGACGACCAGGAGTAGTTTAGGAGGATCCCAGGCAGGAGGCCTGCGCCTCTTTCGATCTGTATCCCAGTTTGTGCTAGCCTTCTTAAGGCAACTTGTTAAACTTATGTCTGTACTCAGATATTGTTGCTTCCGCTGACTCGTCTATGATCGAGCATTTGTATTCGAGCCCTCGAGGCCCCTGGCTTGTATTATGATGCTTGTATGACTTATTTTATTTGTAGAGTTGTGTTGTGATATCTTCCCGTGAGTCCCTGATCTTGATCGTACACATTTGCGTGCATGATTAGTGTACGATTGAATCGGGGGCGTCACAAGTTGGTATCAGAGCCGACTGCCTGTAGGAATCCCCCTTCCACACTCCTTGGCCGAAGTCGAGTCTAGACATTACAAAAACTTCTACTAACTTGGCTGTGTGCCTTACGGGCCCACGTCGCCATCGGGTGGTACTAGGATCTTTTACTCCTCGACCTTTACTCTGGGACTCTGAACTCTTTTCTACTCGGGTTAAACGAATTTACTAACTCTAACATTAGGATCCCGTTACCACGTTCACCCCGAAGTTGGATAAGCCATAGTTATTTTGTAGGATAGCATTTTGAATAGTGCCCGTGTTGTCATTTGACTCCATTGAAACATCTTTGTTTTCAGATGGAACCCGCGAGGCAGGTCGTGCGCCACACTGCGGCCATTGGTGCCTCAGGATCACCTGCTGTGCTAGCTGATATGATGACCTATCTGGGTTATCGCTGGCACCCTGAGTACACCGTCTACGAGGAGTACCAGGACTTTAACCAGGAGCAGTACCGTGCCATCGTCCACCTCTACTCTCGGGAGTATGAGTCCACTACCGTGCTGCACACCGCTCATGGTGTTGGAGTGACCATCGAGATGGCAGTTCACGATGCGGCTCATGCTGCTCTGACACGTCTTCGTGGAGAGTATCAGGCATTGGACACTTCCCCTTTCAGGCACATTCCTATCGCATCTGACGTTGGTGCGGAGGGATACTACACTGCCGCCTACTCCACCGTCACCCGAGAGCCGTTCCACCATCAGCGCCTGGTTCTGCATGCTGATGGGCTGGACCGAGCTAACAGAGCTCTTCGCCACGAGTTGTACACCACTCGTCAGCACCTTTACAGGGCTCTGACGCGGTTGCACCCCTTTGTCCGGTCTGGACAGCTGCCGCGTTCTGCGATCTACCCAGCCAGGACCGTGATGCCCCACGGTGTCGGATGGCCAGAGGTGGGAGGCTACTCTCCCGCACTTGGTCCTCTTCTGCCACCTGAGCGTCGGGTTCTACACCAGAGTATCCGCGGCCCCCAGGCCACTGACGTGGAGGACTATCCGTTGCCTCACTACCAGCTGTCAGGTTACAGCTACCTTCACAGTACCTCCTGGGACTGATGTAGTCTTGTTCATTAGTCTTAGATGCACTCGCGAGCCTGCGTGCCGCCTATGATGACTTAGTCTATGTACTGAACTCTGTGTACTGAACTCTATGTCCGACCCCTTTTGTAAGTTATGCCGACTATCTATGTGGTATCTGTCGTGCTCCTTTCATTATGCATGTTTCATCATGAATGACTCTTGTCTATGCAAATTTCTCAATACTGAACTACCCCTGTTATATATTAGCAGGATGGTTAGACCAGCTGGTCGTGGTCGTGGTGGCAACTTCCCACCACCGCCTGAGTACATGGCTGGTATGATCCAACAGCTTGAGATGAATCGCCAGTTCATGGAAAACATGATGGCTCAGTTTCCTCGCCCCAATATGAACCAGCATCCAAACACAACAACTCTGCAGGATTTCATACGCCTCAACCCAAGTGTGTACCGCAGCTCAACCCAGCCGCTGGATGCTGATGACTGGCTCCGTGACATCACCTATGAGATGGAGTCTGCTGATGTAGCCCCTGCCAGCTATGTCACTTTTGCTTCCTTCTTCCTGAAGGGACCCGCAGCTCAATGGTGGGACAGCCATAGGCGTACTCTGCCAGTTGGGACAATCATCTCCTGGCCAGACTTTCAGGCTGCCTTCCGTGCCCGCTTCATTCCTCAGGGAATCATGGACAGGAAGAAGCGTGAGTTTCGCAACCTCACCCAAGGCAACAAGACTGTTGAAGCTTATCAGCGGGAGTTTCTGGACTTATCCCGCTATGCTGAAGAAGACATTGCAACTGATGCTCGCAGACAGGAGAAGTTCCGTGAAGGCCTTCAAGCTGACATCAAGCTCACACTTCTAGTGCATGACTTTGCCGATTTCGCCACCTTGGTGAACAAGGCCATCAATGTCGAGACTGGTCTGCAAGAACACCAGAGCTCTCAAAGGCGCAACCGTGACACGGGCTCATCCTCGGGCCCGCCCTCGCAGAAGCGTAAGATATGGATCCCGAACAGCATGTACCGTCCAACTGCACCTGCCCCAAGGCAGTCTTATGCTGCACCTCGTCTGCCGGCTGCTCCAACTAGGCAGCCGAGGCTTCCAGCTCCACCACCCCAAGCTCCTGTTCCTACCCCCGAGAATGGGTTGTGCTTCAGGTGCGGACAACCAGGACACCGTGCTAGGGAATGCAACCAGAGACAGAATCAACTGGCCCTTCCAGCAACTGGCCGTGGGAACAACCAGGCCCGCAACAACAATGCCAAGTCTTATGGCCGTGTTCATGCCAACCACATTGATCTGAATGAAGCTCAAG
The DNA here is from genome assembly GCF_018294505.1 of Triticum aestivum. Lineage (NCBI taxonomy): Eukaryota > Viridiplantae > Streptophyta > Magnoliopsida > Poales > Poaceae > Triticum > Triticum aestivum. The sequence continues at coordinate 13,950,018 of NC_057809.1, read as the reverse complement.
ACCAGCCTGCTACTGTGATGGGTACACTCCTCGTAAATTCAGTACCAGCATCTGTTTTATTCGATACAGGTGCATCGCATTCATTCATGTCAGAAGATTTTGCATTCATGCATGGCATTAAAAGTGAAGACATGAACGCTTCTCTATTAGTGCACACCCCTGCGGGCCAATGTCGAACCTCCATGATTTGCAACGACGTCCCTGTAGAAATTGAAGGACTGGAATTCCTTGTCTCTCCCATCGTACTGAAGTCCTGTAGCATTGATCTCATTCTGGGAATGGATTGGTTAAAGGCGCATACTGCTTCTATCGTTTGCGCCACCAAGACCGTCCATCTGCTACACCCTTCTGATGAAATAATTAGCTACGATGCTCATCTGGTTCGGAATGCCGAGGCCAGACTTTATGCCTTAAACGCATTGAACGCTGCACCACTTGAGGGCATTGAAAACATTCCCGTCGTGCGTGAATTCCTAGACGTCTTTCCTGAAGAACTCCCAGGGATTCCCCCTGCTAGAGCTGTCGAATTCGTCATCGACTTGAAACCAGGCACCACTCCTATAGCCAAGCGACCCTACAAGATGCCGCCGCATGAACTCCTTGAGCTTAAGGAGGAAATCGATAATTCTCTTCGAAGTGGTTTCATTCGCCCAAGTTGCTCTCCTTGGGGAGCACCTTCTCTCTTTGTCAAGAAGAAAGATGGGACAAACCGATTGGTCCAAGACTACCGTCCTATAAATCAAGCTACCATTCAGAATAAGTATCCTCTTCCTCGGATCAATGATCTGTATGATCAATTGGCTGGATCATCAGTGTTCTCTAAACTCGACTTGAGGTTGGGTTACCATCAGATCCGTGTTCGTGAGGAAGATATCCCCAAGACCGCCTTTGTGACTCGTTATGGTTCATACGAGTACACCGTCATGTCTTTCGGCTTAACCAATGCTCCAGCCACCTTCTCTCGCCTGATGAACTATATATTCATGGATTACCTCGACAAGTTCGTCGTGGTTTATCTGGATGATATTCTGGTATTTTCCAAGAACGAAGAGGAACATGCTGAACATCTTCGCCTCGTGCTGGAAAAGCTACGAGAGCATCAACTTTATGCCAAGTTCTCCAAATGTGAATTCTGGCTTCCCGAAGTAACCTATCTTGGGCATGTCATCTCTAAGGATGGTATTGCCGTCAACCCTGAACGAGTTCAGGCTATTCTCGATTGGACTCCTCCGAAGAACGTTAAGCAAGTCAGAAGTTTTCTCGGTCTCGCCAGCTACTGCCGTCGATTCGTCGAGAACTTCTCCAAGATTGCCAGGCCTCTGACTAACCTATTGCATAAGGGCGTCAAGTTCCAATGGACAGATAAATGTCAGGAAAGTTTCCAGGCACTCAAGGACAAGTTGACTTCTGCCCCAGTACTAGCTCCTCCTGATACTAAGAAGGACTTCGTCATTTACTGCGACGCTTCCCGTCAAGGACTAGGCTGTGTCCTAATGCAAGAGCGCAAAGTGGTTGCTTATGCCTCTCGGCAATTGCGCCCTCACGAGGAGAACTACCCAGTTCACGACCTCGAACTTGCTGCTGTCATTCATGCACTAAAACAGTGGCGACATTACCTACTCGGTAATCGTTGCGAGATCTTCACTGACCACCAAAGTCTGAAGTATATATTTACTCAGCCAGACCTGAACCTCCGTCAGCAGAGATGGATGGAGACTGTTGCAGACTTTGATTTGGGTATTTCCTATACCCCAGGCAAGGCTAATGTAATGGCTGATGCCTTGAGCCGCAAGTCTTACTGCAACCACCTCCAGGTTCACAAAGTTCAGCCTTCACTTGTTGAAGAATTCAGAAAGCTAAACCTCCATATTGTTCCTCCGGGTGCACTCGCTCCCCCTCCCCCGGAGTTCCGCAAGATGAATCTCCGTGTTGTTTCCCAGGGTTCCCTCTATACCCTGGCTGTTGAACCCGATCTCGTGGGCACCATAAAGACAATGCAGGGATTTGACTCTGAAGTCTACAAGATTAAGCAAGACCTCAAAGAAGGGAGTCCCTCATCCTTCACTATTGCTGATGATGGCGCCTTGTACTTCAAAGGCCGCCTAGTGGTGCCGTGTAAGGAGGAAAACCTGAATATGACCCAGGAGGTTATGAAAGAAGCTCATGATACGCCTCTATGTATTCATCCTGGTAGTACAAAGATGTACCAAGACATCCGCCAGAGATTCTGGTGGTCTAATATGAAGCAAGACATTGCTCGTTATGTTGCTGAATGTGACGTTTGCCGTCGTATCAAAGCAGAACATCAAAGGCCTGCTGGAACTCTACAACCTATATCTATTCCTGAATGGAAATGGGACCATGTTGAAATGGACTTCGTCACTGGATTCCCCAAATCGCAGAAAGGCAATGATGCTATTCTTGTCGTCATTGACCGACTTTCTAAGGTTGCACATTTTCTGGCGGTCAAAGAAACGATCACTGCTAGTCAGCTTGCAACTCTCTACATGACCAGAATTGTTTCGCTTCACGGTATTCCACTGGTTATCAGTTCAGACCGTGGCAGTTTATTCACTTCAAGATTCTGGGCAAGTTTCCAAGAAGCTATGGGCACTCATCTGTCTTTCAGCACTGCTTTTCATCCTCAGTCACAAGGGCAAGTTGAACGTGTCAACCAAGTTCTCGAAGACATGCTTCGAGCTTGTGTTATTTCCTTCGGCAAGAAATGGGAGGAATCTCTTCCGTATGCTGAGTTCTCTTATAATAATAGCTATCAAGCTAGTCTGAAGATGGCCCCCTTCGAAGTGTTATATGGACGAAAGTGTCGAACCCCTCTGAACTGGTCAGAAACTGGGGAACGTCCACTCTTCGGTCCGGATATTATCCAACATGCCGAAGAACAAGTCCGCATTATTCGCGAGAATCTCAAGACTGCTCAGTCACGTCAGAAGAGTCAGTATGACCGTCATCATAAAGACATGGTCTATCAACCTGGCGAAAAGGCCTATCTTCGCGTTACACCAATGAAGGGTGCTCACCGCTTCGGGATCAAGGGCAAGCTAGCTCCTCGCTATATTGGCCCATTCACTATTCTGGAAAGGCGTGGAAAAGTGGCATATCAACTGGAGCTTCCGTCGAACCTTTCTCAGGTTCACGATGTGTTCCATGTGTCACAACTCCGCCGTTGCTTCAAGGACCCAATCCGAGCTGTGGATCATGAAGTGCTCGAATTGCAACAGGACCTCTCCTATAAAGAGCAACCGGTCCGCATTCTCGACCAAGCTGAACGCCGCACACGCCAGAAGGCGATCAAGTTCCTCAAGGTCCAGTGGTCGAATCACTCTGAAGACGAAGCCACCTGGGAACGCGAGGATCGTCTGCGTGATGAATACCCCGCACTGTTTCCTTCTACCTCCTAAATCTCGGGACGAGATTTCTTGTAGTGGAGGAGATTTGTAACACCCGGATGATTAAGCAACAGTGATCACCTCGGTTACTGTGGCTAACCTCACGTTGATTCGAACCCGGTCTACAAATAAATTCAAAACAAAACCCAATATAAAAGGTTTCAAAAACTAAAACTAAAATGTTCGGGGGTTGTCTAAAATAGCAAACCTAATTATGGTGGGGTGCACAAAATTTTGTAAAATGTTTTGGCATTTTAATTAATCTAAAACAGAAAGTAAGAAAAGGGAAAAATACAAAAAAAAAGAAAAATAAAACAAAAGAGGTGGGGGGAAGGAACCCCCACTGGCCCATCTGGGCCAGCCCTTCCCCACCTGGCCCAGCCAGCCCCCCCCCCCCCCCCCGAACCCCCCCACCTGGCCCCCTCACCCCTGGCCCAACTCCCCCCCCCTTTGGCCGGCCCATCGGCCCAGCCGCCCCGGCCACTTACCCTCCCACCCCCCGCGGCCGAACCCTAGCCGCCCCACTCTTCCCCCCCCCCCACGCGCCCCACCCCTCTCCCCTGCCCTCGCCCGATCTGGATCGGGGGCGGAGACCCCCGACCGAGCCCCCTCCGTCGACCCCGACGGCCCCCGCCCTCCCCGACGCCGGTGCACGCCTCCCCGCCCGCCTCCTCGCCGGTCATCACCGCCCTCCCCCGCGCCCGCCTCATAGACCCCACGCTCCCCCCCCCGTGAGCACTCCCCCCCCCATCGGTCCCCTCTCTCCCCCTGGTTCCCTCCCGAACGACGCCGCGCCCAGAGCCCCGTCGCCGGCTCCGCCCCGGCTCCGGCCACCCGCGGCCACGCCGCCGTCCCACCCCCGGCCCCTCACCGCTCCCCCTGTGCGGCTCCCCTGCCGCGGCCGCCGCCCCCCTTTTCCCCGTGGTCGCCTCGGCCACGTGCACGGGCACCACCGACCGCGCGCCCGGCGTCGTGCCCGCCGGCGCCCCTCGCCCCGCCGGCGCCCTCGTACCCCGGCGGCCGCCCCGAAACCCCCGACCGAACCCCGCAGCCGCTCGGCCATCCCCCCCCCCGTTTACGCCACTGCCGGCCCCGCCCCGTCGCCCCGAATCGCCTCGCCGACGCCGCTGGCCGCCCGGCCGGTCGCGCCGTGGCTGCGGCCTCCGGCCGCCGTCTTGGGCCTCGGCCGCCCCGGCCCCCGTTGGCCTCGGGCGCGGGCGCGGGCGCCGTGTCCTCCTGGGGTGCGCCCGAACGGGCATCGCCCCGCGCGCCCGCTGGCCCGTTTGCCCCTCGGGGCCAATGACATGGGGGCCCCACCCCCAGAACGCAAAAAAAAAGAAAATAAAATAAAAAAATAAAAATAAAATAAATAAATAATAATATTAAAAAAATATAATAAATAATAATAAATAAATAATAATAATAAATTAAATAAAAACAATAAATATAATTAATAAAAATAAAATGAAAATGAATTAAAACTAATTAACTAATTAATTAATTAATTAAATAAGTAAGTAATTAATTAGTCTAACTAATTCTGATTAATTAACCCTAATCACTAATTAACCTAATTAACTAATGTTAATTAACTCTGATTAGGTTAATTAGATATTAGAGAATGACATGCGGGACCCACCTGTCAGGGTTGACTCGGTCAACCCTGTTGACTGATGAGGTCAGCATGACATCATGCTGATGTCATAAAAGCATTTTCGAAATTAATTAAATAATTAATTAAATTCCTGAAATTAATAAAATCTTTTAAAAATCATATCTTTTAATCCGTAATCCGGATTAAAATATTTTCAACATGAAAGTTGCTCAGAACGACGAGACGATTCCGGATACGCAGTCCGTTCGTCCACCACACCCCCCTAACCTATCGAACCCGCAACTTTCCCCCTCCGGCTCCTCTGCCCGAAAACGCGAAACACCGGGAATACTTCCCGGATGTTTCCCCCCTTAACCGGTACCACCTCATACCACGTTAGGGCACGCCTAGCATCGCTTCTTGACATGTCATGCATCGATATGCATCTGTTTACTTGGTATTCATTGTTTCTTCCCCCTCTTCTCTCCGGTAGACTACGAGACCGACGCTGCTGCTGCCCAGTTCGACTACGGAGTTGACGACCCCTCTCTCTTGCCAGAGCAACCAGGCAAGCCCCCCCCTTGATCACCAGATATCGCCTATTCTACTCTATACTGCTTGCATTAGAGTAGTGTAGCATGTTACTGCTTTCATTAATCCTATTCTGATGCATAGCCTGACATTGTCGCTACATCTGTTGATACCTTACCTGCAATCCTAAATGCTTAGTATAGGATGCTAGTTTATCATCATTGGCCATACATTCTTGTCAGTCTGCCTTGCTATACTATCGGGCCGTGATCACCTGGGAGGTGATCACGGGTATATACTATACATACATACATACTATACAGATGGGGACTAAAGTCGGGTCAGCTCGAAGAGTACCCGCGAGTGATTCACGGATTGGGGGCTGAAAGGACCTTTGTCCCGACGGCCCTCTGTGTGGATCTTTTGTGGCGGAGCGACAGGGCAGGTTGAGACCACCTAGGAGACAGGTGGGCCTGGCCCTGTTCGGCGTTCGCGGATACTTAACACGCTTAACGAGATCTTGGTATTTGATCTGAGTCTGGCTACGAGCCTATACGCACTAACCATCTACGTGGGAGTAGTTATGGGTATCCCGACGTCGTGGTATCAGCCGAAGCACTTCAGACGTCAGCGACGGAGCGGCGCGCGCCGGATTGGACTGGAACGCCTACTAGGCTAGGTCTGCTTCCGGCCGCCCTCGCAACGTGCAGGTGTGCTATGGGCGATGGGCCCAGACCCCTGTGCGCTTAGGTTTAGACCGGCGTGCTGGCCTCTCTGTTTTGCCTAGGTGGGGCTGCGACGTGTTGATCTTCCGAGGCCGGGCATGACCCAGGAAAGTGTGTCCGGCCAAATGGGATCGAGCGTGTTGGGCTATGTGGTGCACCCCTGCAGGGAAGTTTAATCTATTCGAATAGCCGTGATCTTCGGTAACAGGACGACTTGGAGTTGTACCTTGACCTTATGACAACTAGAACCGGATACTTAATAAAACACACCCTTCCAAGTGCCAGATACAACCGGTGGTCGCTCTACCTCAGGGATATGAGGAGGGGATCGCCGGGTAGGATTATGCTATGAGATGTTACTTGGAGATGCTACTTGGAGGACGTCGACCTACCCTCTTCTGCCTGTTGCAAGACGAAGGTGACCAGAAGCGTAGTCTTCGACAGGATTAGTTACCCCCCTCTTATTCTGGCATTCTGCAGTTCAGTCCACTGATATGGCCTCCTTACACATATACCCATGCATATGTAGTGTAGTTCCTTGCTTGCGAGTACTTTGGATGAGTACTCACGGTTGCTTTCTCCCCCCTTTTCCCCCTTTCCTTTCTTTCTGGTTGTCGCAACCAGATGCTGGAGTCCAGGAGCCAGACGCCACCGTCGACGACGACCCCTACTACACAGGAGGTGCCTACTACTACGTGCTGCCCGCTGACGACGACCTGGAGTAGTTAGGAGGATCCCAGGCAGGAGGCCTGCGCCTCTTTCGATCTGTATCCCAGTTTGTGCTAGCCTTCTTAAGGCAAACTTGTTTAACTTATGTCTGTACTCAGATATTGTTGCTTCCGCTGACTCGTCTATGATCGAGCATTTGTATTCGAGCCCTCGAGGCCCCTGGCTTGTATTATGATGCTTGTATGACTTATTTTATTTGTAGAGTTGTGTTGTGATATCTTCCCGTGAGTCCCTGATCTTGATCGTACACATTTGCGTGCATGATTAGTGTACGATTGAATCGGGGGCGTCACACAAGAGACTCTTTGTTATTTGGTTGCAGGGTTGCTTGAGAGAGACCATCGTCATCCTACGCCTCACACGGATTGATAAACCTTAGGTCATCCACTTGAGGGAAATTTGCTACTGTCCTACAAACCTCTGCACTTGGAGGCCCAACAATGTCTACAAGAACAAGGTTGCGTAGTAGACATCAAGCTCTTTTCTGGCGCCGTTGCCGGGGAGGTGAGTGCTTGAAGGTATATCTTTAGATCTTGCAATCGAGTCTTTTAGTTTCTTGTTTTATCACTAGTTTAGTTTATAAAAGAAAATTATAAAAAAATATGGAATTGAGTTTGCCTCATACGCTTCATCTTTTTAATATCTTTCGTGAGTATGATGGGAAGGAAAATTGTGCTCATGTGCTAGAAGAAGAATGTATTAGAATGTTGAGCACGATTGCAATGTTGTTAGTATGAATTCCTTGAATATCTATGATGCTAATGATATGCAACACCACAAGCTTGGGGAAGCTATGTTTGATGAAGATGATATTTTTAGTCCCCCAAGTTTTGATGTGCAAATTTATTATGATGAGAGCATGCCCGCTATCTATGATGATTATTGTGATGACTTGTATGCTATAAATAATAATGATATCCATGAAAATTTCCATCATGATTTTAACTTTCAATTGGATTATGCCTCACATGATAGTTATTTTGTTGAGTTTGCTCCCACTACTATTCATGAGAAGAAATTCGCTTACGTGGAGAGAAATTCTATGCTTGTAGATAATGAAAAGAATGCTTTAGGTGATAGTTATATTGTTGAATTCATTCATGATGCTACTGAAAATTATTATGAGGGAGGAACATATGCTTGTAGGAATTGCAATAATATCAAGTTTCCTCTCTATGTGCTTAAAGTTTTGAAGCTATGCTTGTTTTTCCTTCCTATGCAAGTTGATTCTTGTTCCCATAAGTTGTTTGCTCACAAAATCCCTATGCATAGGAAGTGGGTTAGACTTAAATGTGATAGTCATATTCTTCATGATGCTCTCTTTATGTTACAATTCTTATCTTTTATGTGAGCATCATTGAAATCATCATGCCTAGCTAGGGGCGTTAAACGATAGCGCTTGTTGGGAGGCAACCCAATCTTATTCTTGTTCTTTAATTTTTGCTCCTCTTTAGTAATAAATAATTCATCTAGCCTCTGTTTAGATGTGTCTTTATGTCTTTAATTAGTGGTTGTGCCAAGTAGAACCTTTGGGAAGACTTGGGTGAAGTCTTTATGATCATGCTGTAAAAAACAGAAACTTTAGCGCTCACGAGAATTGCTGCCATTGTTTAGAAAGTGCTATTTAGTTAATTCTTTTTGAAGATGATTAATAGATAAATTCCTCAGGTCCACCAATTTATTTGAGAATTTTATGAGTTCCAGAAGTGGTCTAAACCTACAGATTACTACAGACTGTTCTGTTTTTGACAGATTATGTTTTCATCGTGTTGTTTGCTTATTTTGATGAATCTATTAGTAGTATCGGAGTGTATGAACCATAGAGAAGTTGGAATACAGTAGATATTACACCAATATGAATTTAGAATGAGTTCATTACAGTACCTTATGATTGTGATTTTCTTTCTTATACTAACGGAGCTTACGTGTTTTCTGTTAAGTTTTGGGCAAAGATTCGATGGACTATGGAATAAGGAGTGGCAAGAGCCTAAGCTTGGGTATTCCCAAGGCACCCCGAGGTAATATTCAAGGACAACCAAAAGCCTAAGCTTGGGGATGCCCCGGATGGCATCCCCTCTTTCGTCTTCATTCATCGGTAACTTTACTTGGAGCTATATTTTTATTCACCACATGATATGTGTTTTGCTTGGAGCGTCAATTTATTTTGTTAGGAATTGCTTGCTGTTATTTAGAACAATGTTTTTCATCTTTTATTTCAATAAAAGTGGCATTGATAGCCTTTACTATGCCTGTTTTACAAGTCTTCATGTTGCTGTTTGAAAACAGAAAGTTTACCGCTGTTGCAATAATTCCCTAGAAAATTCAGAATGTGATACAATGTTGAAACCTTTTGCATATTAAGCTCTGATAAATTTAATACTGTGGGAATTTTCTTTAATAATTTTGGGATATAGGGAAGTATGGATGTTGCTGCATTCTTTACAGACTGTCCTGTTTAGGCAGATTGCTGTTATGTTTGCATTGTTTGCATATGTTTGCTTCTTTAATGATTCTATTTGAGGATAGGACTACTAAATATGTAGAGGCATTTAGTATGCAATGTTGAATAATAATTTTAGTGATTTTCTACAGTAGAGTATGATAAGGTTTTTGCAATGGTTTATACTAACTTATCTCACGAGTCCTTGTTGAGTTTTGTGTGGCTGAAGCTTTTGAGATTTAGGGAGACCGTGATATGAGAGGAATTAAGGAGACACACAATCTCAAGCTTGGGGATTCCCAAGGCATCCCAAGATAATATTTCAAGAAGTCTCAAGCGTCTAAGCTTGGGGATGCCCCGGTTGGCATCCCGCCTTTCTTCTTCAACAACTATCGGTTAGTTTCGGTTGATCCTAAGTTTTTGCTTCTTCACATGATGTTTGTCATTCTTAGAATGTCATTTTATTTTTCTTTGCTTGCTGATTGAATAAAATACCAAGATCTGAAATTCTTAAATGTTAGAGAGTCTTCACATAGTTGCATAATTATTCGACTACTCATTGATCTTCACATACATCTTTCGGAGTAGTGTGTTATTGCTCTAGTGCTTCACTTATATCTTTTATAGCATGGTGGTGGTTTTGTTTTATAGAAACTATTATTCTCTCATGCTTCACTTAGATTATTTTGAGAGTCTTAAACAGCATGGTAATGTGCTTAATCCTAATATGCTAGGTATTGAAGACTAGTAAAAACTTTCTTATGAGTGTGTTGAATACTAAGAGAAGTTTGATGCTTGATGCTTGTTTTGAGATATGGAGGTAATAATATCAAAGTCATGCTAGTTGGGTAGTTGTGAATTTGAGGAATACTTGTGTTGAAGTTTGCAAGTCCTGTAGCATGCACGTATGGTAAACGTTGTGTAACAAATTTGAAACATGAGGTGTTATTTGATTGTCCTCCTTATGAGTGGCGGTCGGGGACGAGAGATGGTCTTTTCCTACCAATCTATCCCCCTAGGAGCATGCGCGTAGTGCCGATGTTTTTGATGACTTGTAGATTTTTGCAATAAGTATGTGAGTTCTTTATGACTAATGTTGAGTCCATGGATTATACGCACTCTTACCCTTCCATCCTTGCTAGCCTCTTCGGTACCGTGCATTGCCCTTTCTCACATTGAGAGTTGGCGCAAACTTCGCCGGTGCATCCAAACCCCATGATATGATACGCTCTTTCACACATAAACATCCATATATCTTCCTCAAATAGCCACCATACCTACCTATTATGGCATTTCCATAGCCATTCCGAGATATATTGCCATGCAACTTTCCACCATTCTGTTTATCATGACACGTTCATCATTGTCATATTGCTTAGCATGATCATGTAGTTGACATAGTATTTGTGGCAAAGCCACCATTCATAATTATTTCATACATGTCACTCTTGGTTCATTGCATATCCCGGTACACCGTCGGAGGCATTCATATAGAGTCATACTTTGTTCTAGTATCGAGTTGCAATCATTGAGTTGTAAATAAATAGAAGTGTGATGATCATCATTTTCTAGAGCATTGTCCCAAGTGAGTAACAAAAGAAAGAGAAAGGCCATAAAAAAGAGAAGGCCCCCAAAAAAGAGAAAGGCCATAAAAAAAGGGAAAGGCCCAAATAAAAAAATAAAAAAAGAGAGAAAAAGGGAGGAGGGACAATGCTACTATCCTTTGCCACACTTGTGCTTCAGAGTAGCACCATAATCTTCATGATAGAGAGTCTCTTGTTTTGTCACTTTCATATACTAGTGGAAAATTTTCATTATAGAACTTGGCTTATATATTCCAATAATGGGCCTCCTCAAGTGCCCTAGGTCTTTGTGAGCAAGCAAGTTGGATGCACACCCATTTAGTTTCTTTTGTTGAGCTTTCATACATTTATAGCTCTAGTTCATATGTTGCATGGCAATCCCTACTACTTGCATTAACATCAATCGATGGGCATCTCCATAGCTCATTGATTAGCCTCGTTGATGTGAGACTTTCTCCTTTTTGTCTTCTCCACATAACCCCCATCATTATATTCTATTCCACCCATAGTGCGATATCCATGGCTCGCGCTCATGTATTGCTTGAAAGTTTATAGGTTTGAGATTACTGAAGTATGAAACAATTGCTTGGCTTGTCATCGGGGTTGTGCATGATGAGAGCATTCTTGTGTGACGAAAATGGAGCATCACTAAACTATATGATTTTGTAGGGATGAACTTTCTTTGGCCATGTTATTTTGAGAAGACATAATTGCTTAGTTAGTATGCTTGAAGTATTATTATTTCTATGTCAATATGAACTTTTATCTTGAATCTTTCGGATCTGAATATTCATACCACAATTAAGAAGAATTACATTGAAATTATGCCAAGTAGCACTCCGCATCAAAAATTATATTTTTATCATTTACCTACTCGAGGACGAGCAGGAATTAAGCTTGGGGATGTTGATACGTCTCCAATGTATCTATAATTTTTGATTGCTACATGCTATATTATCTACTGTTTTGAACATTATTGGGCTTTATTATCCACTTTTATATTATTTTTGGGACTAACCTATAGACCCAGAGCCCACTGTCAGTTCCTGTATTTTCCCTTGTTTCAGTGTTTTGAAGAAAAGGAATATCAAACAGAGTCGAAACAGAATGAAACCTTCTAGAGAAGTTATTTTTGGAAGGAAAGCAACCCGAGAGACTTGGAGTCCACGTCAAGAAAGCAACGAGGAAGCCACGAGGTAGGGGGCGCACCCACCCCCCTGGGCGCGCCCTCCACCCTCGTGGGCCCCTCATGGCTCCCCTGACGTACTTCTTCCGCCTATGTAACTCCATATACTCTAAAATGATCGGAGAGCAGAATAGATCGGGAGTTCCGCCGCCAGAAGCCTCCGTAGCCACCGAAAACCAATCTAGACCCGTTCCGGCACCCTGCCGGAGGGGGAATCCCTCTCCGGTGGCCATCTTCATCATCCCGGCGCTCTCCATGACGAGGAGGGAGCACTCCACCCTCAGGGATGAGGGCATGTACCAGTAGCTATGTGTTTGATCTCTCTCTCTCTCTCTCTCGTGTTCTTGATTTGGCATGGTCTTCGTGTATCACGAGCTTTGCTATTATAGTTGGATCTTATGTTTCTTCTCCCCCTCTACTCTCTTGTAATGGATTAAGTTTCCCCTTTCAAGTTATCTTATCGGATTGAGTCTTTAAAGATTTGAAAACACTTGATGTATGTCTTGCCGTGCGTACCTGTGGTGACAATGGGATATCATGTGATTCACTTGATGTATGTTTTGGTGATCAACTTGCGGGTTCCGCCCATGAACCTATGCATAGGGTTGGCACACGTTTTCGTTGTGATTCTCCGGTAGAAACTTTAGGGCACTCTTTGAGGTTCTATGTGTTGGTTGAATAGATGAAACTGAGATTGTGTGATGCATATCGTATAATCATACCCACGGATACGTGAGGTGACATTGGAGTATCTAGGTGTCATTAGGGTTTTGGTTGATTTGTGTCTTAAGGTGTTATTCTAGTACGAACTCTAGGGCTGTTTGTGACACCTATAGGAATAGCCCAACGGATTGATTGGAAATAATAACTTTGAGGTGGTTTCGTACCTTACCATAATCTCTTCGTTTGTTCTCCCTATTAGTGACTTTGGAGTGACTCTTTGTTGCATGTTGAGGGATAGTTATATGATCCAATTATGTTATTATTGTTGAGAGGACTTGCACTAGTGAAAGTATGAACCCTAGGCCTTGTTTCCTATCATTGCAATACCGTTTATGCTCAATTTTACCATTAGTTACCTTGCTGTTTTTATATTTTCAGATTACAAAAACTATTATCTTCTAGCCATATTGCACTTGTATCACCATCTCTTCGCCGAACTAGTGCACCTATACAATTTACCATTGTATTGGGTGTGTTGGGGACACAAGAGACTCTTTGTTATTTGGTTGCAGGGTTGCTTGAGAGAGACCATCTTCATCCTAAGCCTCCCATGGATTGATAAACCTTAGGTCATCCAATTGAGGGAAATTTGCTACTTTCCTACAAACCTCTGCACTTGGAGGCCCAACAACGTCTACAAGAAGAAGGTTGCGTAGTAGACATCAGGTATGCCCCTCCCTCGCTGTGCAAGGCCTAGGCATGCCGCAAGGACATCACAAAGGGTTTCCCATGCTGCTTCCGGGCATGATTTCATGTGCCACCTTGCTGATCTGCAATTTCCGGCGATGAAACCCTAGTGATATGTATCCATCGTATCTACTTTACCAAACTCTTTTGCCCTTGTTTTGGACTGTAATTTGCATGATTTGAATGGAACTAACCCAGACTGACGCTGTTTTCAGCAGAATTGCCATGGTGTTATTTCTGTGCAAAAACAAAAGTTCTCGGAATGACCTGAAACTTCACGGAGAATACTTTTGGAATAAATAAAAAATATTGGCGAAAGAAACAACCAAAGGGGACCCACACCCTGTCCACAAGGGTGGAGGGCGCGCCCACCCCCCTGCGGCACGCCCTCTGGTCTTGTGGGTCCCACAACCATCCACCGACATCAACTCCAACTCCATATATTCACGTTCGGGGAGAAAAAAATCACAGAGAAGGATTCATCATGTTTTATGATACGGAGCCGCCGCCGCCTCCTATTCTTCCTTGTGACGGTAGATCTAGAATCCATTTTGGGCTCCAAAGAGGGGAAATCGCCGCCATCGTCATCATCAACCATCCTCCATCACCAGTTTCATGGTGCTCACTACCGTGTGTGAGTAATCCCATCGTAGGCTTGCTGGACGATGATGGGTTAGATGAGATCTACCATGTAATCGAGTTAGTTTTCTTAGGGTTTGATCCCTAGTATCCACTATGTTCGAAGATTGATGTTGATATGACTTTGCTATGTCTAATGCTTGTCACTAGGGCTTGAGTGCCATGATTTCAGATCTGAACCTATTATGTTTTCATGAATATATTTGTGTTCTTAATCATATCTTGCAAGTTATAGTCACCTACTACGTGTTATGATCCGGCAACCCCGGAGTGACAACAGTCGGGACACTTCCCGGTGATGACCGTAGTTTGAGGAGTTCATGTATTCACTAAGTGCTAATGCTTTGGTCCGGTACTCTATTAAAAGGAGGCCTTAATATCCCTTAGTTTCCAATAGGACCCCGCTGCCACGGAGGGTAGGACAAAAGATGCCATGCAAGTTCTTTTCCATAAGCACGTATGACTATATTCGGAATACATGCCTACATTATATTGATAAATTGGTGCTAGTTCTGTGTCACCCTAGGTTATAACTATTGCATGATGAATGCCATCCGACATAATTATCCATTATTGATCCATTGCCTACGAGCTCGTTTCATATTGATCTTTGCTAAGTTACTTTTCACTATGATTGCTACAAAACTACTATTGTTTCTTTTGCCACTGTTACCATTACTTCCATACTACTTTGCTACTAAATACGTTATTGCAGATATTAAGTCTTTTAGGTGTGGTTGAATTGACAACTCAGCTACTAATACTTGAGAATATTCTTTGGCTCCCCTTGTGTCGAATCAGTAAGTTTGGGTTGAATACTCTACCCTCGAAAACTGTTGCGATCCCCTTGATACGTCTCCAACGTATCTATAATTTTTGATTGCGTCATGCTATATTATATTCTGTTTTGGATGATTAATGGGCTTTACTTTACACTTTTATATTATTTTTGGGACTAACCTATTAACCAGAGGCCCAGCCCAAATTGCTATTTTTTGCCTATTTCAGTGTTTCGCAGAAAAAGAATATCAAACGAAGTCCAAACGGAATGAAACCTTCGGGAGCGTGATTTTTGGAACAAACGTGATCCAGGGGACTTGGAGTGGACATCAAGCAAGCAACGAGGCGGCCATGAGGCAGGGGGCGCGCCCACCCCTCTGGGCGCGCCCTCCACCCTCGTGGGCCCCTCGTGGCTCCACCAACCTACTTCTTCCTCCTATATATACCTACGTACCCCGAAAACATCCAAGAGCACCATGAAACCTAATTCCACCGTCGCAACCTTCTGTGCCTTTGAGATCCCATCTTGGGGCCTTTTCCGGCGCTCTGCCGGAGGGGGCATTGATCACAGAGGGCTTCTACATCAACACCATGGCCCCTCCGATGTTGTAGTTTACCTCAGACCTTCGGGTCCATAGTTATTAGCTAGATGGCTTCTTCTCTCTCTTTGGATCTCAATACAAAGTTCTCCTCGATTCTCTTGGAGATCTATTCGATGTAATCTTCTTTTGCGGTGTGTTGTCGACATCCGATGAATTGTGGTTTTATGATCCAGATTATCTATGAACAATATTTGAATCTTCTCTGAATTCTTTTATGTATGATTGGTTATCTTCACAAGTCTCTTTGAATTATCAGTTTGGTTTGGCCTACTAGATTGTTCTTTCTTGCAATGGGAGAAGTGCTTAGCTTTGGGTTAAATCTTGCGGTGATCGATCCCAGTGACAGTAGGGGAAACGACACGTATTGTATTGTTGCCATCAACGATAAAAATATGGGGTTTATATCATATTGGATGAGTTTAGCCCTCTACATCATGTCATCTTGCTTAAGGCATTACTCTGTTCTTTTGAACTTAATACTCTAGATGCATGCTGGATAGAGGTCAATATGTGGAGTAATAGTAGTAGATGCAGAATCATTTCGGTCTACTTGTTACGGACGTGATGCCTATATACATGATCATGCCTAGATATTATCATAACTATGCTCAATTCTATCAATTGCTCGACAGTAAATTGTTCACCCACTGTAATACTTATGCTATCTTGAGAGAAGCCACTAGTGAAACCTATGGCCCCTGGGTCTATTTTCCATCATATAAGTTTCCAAACTATTTTATTTTGCAATCTTTACTTTCAATCTATATCATAAAAATACCAAAAATATTTATATTATTATTATCTCTATCAGATCTAACTCTTGCAAGTGTCCGAGAAGGGATTGACAACCCCTTTATCATGTTGGTTGCGAGGTTCTTATTAGTTTGTGTAGGTACGAGGTGACTCGCGTGTGGTCTCCTACTGGATTGATACCTTGGTTCTCAAAAACTAAGGGAAATACTTACGCTGCTTTGCTGCATCACCCTTTCCTCTTCAAGGGAAAACCAACGCATGCTCAAGAGGTAGCACCCCTATACTTGTGGGTTATCAAGACCTTTTTCTGGCGCCGTTCCCGGGGAGAATAGCTCTATTCTCTGAGTCACTTGGGATTTATATCTGTTCATCACTATGAGGAATTTGAAAGATCAAAGAACCAAGATTTTTCCCTCAACTACGAGGGGAGGTAAGGAAGTACCATCGAGCTCTGCACTTGATTCACCTTCTGTTTTACTAAGCTTGCAACACCTACACCTGCTATTGATTCTGATATGTCGCATGTTATTGATAAGGCCACTTTTTCTATGAATGATGCTTATGATGATACTACTTCTTTACTCGATAATACTGTGCACTAGGTGAATTTCTTGAAGAACAACTTGATAGAGTTAGAGAAAATGAAATTACTTAAACTGATGATATTATTGAAACTGAAGATTATGATTCTCCCCTAGATATGAATTGCCTATTGTACCCGAGGGTTATGTTATGGATGAAGAAACTGCTAGAGACTTCTTTGCTTGCAACTATAGAGAAGATCTTAAGAAACTATTAGCTAAGCTGAAAGAAAAATCTTTGAATTCTAGAATGAAATATGATCCTAATTTTGCTACTTCACCTATCTTTGTTACTAATAAGGATTATAAATTCTCTGTCGATCATGAGTTAATTACTTGGGTTGAATCTGATCCTTTCTATGGTTAAGAATCAGAAACTGGTATGGCACATCTTACTAAATTAAATGATATATCCACCCTATTTCCTCATGAGGAAAAAATTCGCTATTACTATATTCTTAAGTTGTTTACTTTCTCATTAAAGGGCGATGCTAAGTTACGGTTTAATTCTCTTGCTCCTGGTTGTGTGCATAGTCCCCAAGATATGATTTACTACTTCTTTGAAAAATATTTCCCCGCTCATAAGAAACAAGCTGCGTTACGGGAAATATTTAACTTTGTGCAAATTGAAGGAATCTCCCACAAGCTTGGGGGAGGCTTCTCCAGTTACTTAATGCTTTGCCTGATTATCCTCTCAAGAAAAATGAAATACTTGATATCTTTTATAATGGACTAACCAATGCTTCTGGGGACCACCTAGCTAGTTGTGTTTTCAGGGAACAAACTATTGAGCAAGCTGAATTGCTATTGAATAATATATTGAGTAATGATAATGATTGGATAATTCCTGAACCAACTCCTAAGCCAACTCCGAAGAAAAGGGGTATTCTATTTCTTAGTCCTGAAGATATGCAAGAGGCAAAGAAATCTATGAAAGAAAAATGAATTAAAGTAGAAGACACTACAAAAAAAGACACATCCGTGACATTTTGGGTTGAACGAAAAAAAATTGTCATACATATGACACTTCTATGATGATAATTGTGACAAAACCCGGTATCATCATAGATGTGGCGGGCTCCTACTTCTATGACAAAAAATCATGACAGAAAATGGGCTTTTCGTCCTGGGCGGGCCAGAGACGCAGCTGCATGACATTCTTTGGGCCGTCCATGATGGGAAAAACCATGGTAGAAGCGAGGGCGAGGAAAATTTCGGCGAGTTCCCGGTTACGGTGGGAGGTCGGGGGCTGAGCGATGCGCGTTTCTCTCGTACACGTACGCGCGTGTGTGCGAGGCGTTGGGCTCTAACTGAACCCGAGCGATTGCACTGCAGGTGTTACTGAACCCGAGCGATCGATCGATGGCTGTTAACTGAACCCGATCGAGCGATTCCTTCGCTACTGCTGCTAACTGAAGCCGGTCGATGCTGCCTCTGGGATGAACAGTGAGCGTTGCGGGGGGTTTGGATGAACAGTGAGCGGTGGCGTTGCCTCTGGATGAACAGGACCCCGTGGTGTGGTGGAGGGCTGGATGAACAGTAGACCGTGGAGGGGTGCCTGTGGAGGGTGGTTGAACAGGACCCCGTGGTGTGGAGGGCTAGATGAACAGTAGACGGCGGAGGGGTGGTTGAACAGTAGCCGGTGGAGTAGCGCGCGGTGGAGGCTGGATGAACAGGAGCCCGTGGAGGCTGGAGGAGGTCGACGGTAGCCCGTGGAGGCTGGAGGAGTTCGACGGTGGAGATGAACAGTATCCCGTGGAGTCCTGTTTTGCGGTACGCCACACCCCTCCCGATGAACAGGACCCCTGTTTCGACCGTAGCGCTCCAACACAAGTCTGTTTCATCCGTTTTGCGGTACGCCACACCCCTCCCGATCAACAGGACCCCCATTTCGACCGTAGGAGGTCTGTTTCGTCTGTTTTGTGGTACGCCACATCCCTCCCGATCAACAGGACCCCCGTTTCGACCGTAGGAGGTCCGTTTTCTCCGTTTTGCAGTACGCCAGACCCCTCCCGATCAATAGGACCCCGTTCCGAACGTAGGAGGTCCGTTTCCTCCGTTGGGCGGTACGCCAGGCCTCGTTTCCATTGCCTGTTCCATCCAAGCCCTCCCGATGAACACGACGGCATTCCGTTCCGACCCAGCCGGTTGGCTCCCACGCGTTCCGTTGCCTCCCGATGAACACGACGCATTCCGTTGCCTCCCCATGAAGACAACGCATTCTGTTGCCTCTCCATGAACACGATGATGACGCTGTTTCTCCGTTCCGACCCAGCCATGTACACAAGCCATGGTCGTACGTATGCGCGAGTAGGCGTTTGAGACCCCGCCCGTATGTACACATATGTGGCCGTATTTTCTCTCTTGCACCCTAGCCATTGTACGTACATGTACATGCTACGTGCGCGCCTCTACTACGACACGTGCGCACCTCTACATCCACCAGTATATATGTACGTACACGTTCACGACCATAATGACAATGCTACGTACGCTTCAACCAGGTGGGTCCTGACTGTCAGGCACTTCCTTGCGTGCAAAGATGTAGCTGGTGGGTCCCAGCTGTCAGGGGGAAACGTTTTTTTCGCGAAATACGGTGGCCCGTCCGGTGGGTCCCCGTTGTCAGGTGGAGGAATAATTATTTTGCACGTAATAAGTAGGCACTTCCTTGCTGCGGCCATGGACCCAGCTGTCAGCCTCTCCACGTACAGTCCACGTCCGATGGAAGCCGTTCCTTGACCACGTTGACCACGCCGCACCGAGAGCACCAGGGCGGTGGATGACGAGGCCTAGGAAGGGGACGACGCGGAGCCGGGGAAGTCGCGGCAGTGGATGCCCACGCGTAGAGGAGTACGAGGGTTCACTGGTTTGCTGAGGTGTGAGGTTGCCATCGCCGCAGAATAACAAGGGGTGTGGGTGAGTAGAGGGATGGCCTGGCCAGCGGTGGGAGTAGTAGGGGCGGTGAGGCCTCCGCCGCATCGCAGCCGGCCACTGGAGGCAGGAGCACGAGGCACGACCGGCGCTGGTTTGGGCGGCTGGAGTAAGAAGACCAGAGGTTGAAGAAGCACTACATCGATTGGATGGACATTGTACGGTCACTGGAGCTAGAATCGTGCATATTGACTAAGTTGACAAAGCCCTCCATCCCCGTCAACTTAGTAGGCCCACAAGTCAGCCTGCCACTATACTGGGTCCCAGCTAACAGGGGGAGTATTCATATTTTTGTGCGTAATAAGGAGGCACTTCCTTGTGTGCGAAGATATAGCTGGTGGGTCCGAGCTGTCAGCGGCGGTAATATGTTTTTCGCGAAATACAGAGGCCCTTTCGGTGGGTCCCTGATGTCAGGTGGAGGAATCATTATTCTACGTGTAATAAGGAGGCATTTCCTTGCGTGCGGCCGTGGACCCAGCTGTCAGCCTTTCCATGTACAGTCCACTTCAGATGCATGTCGGTCGTTGACCATGTTGACCAGGCCGCGCTGAGACCACCAGGGTGGTGGACGACAGCGAGGCCTAGGAAGGAAACGACACAGAGGCAGGGAAGACTCGGCAGTTGTTTCCCACGCGGAGGGGAGTACGACTGTACGAGGGTTTACTGGTTCATCTGCCGTCGCCGGAGAATAACAATAGGTGTGGGTGAGTAGAGGGATGGCTAGTCCAGCGATGGGAGCACGGTGGGGCGGTGAGGCCTGTGCGGCAGCAGAGCCGGCCGCGGGGAGGAGGGAGCAGGCAGTCCCGTCGGCGCTTGTTTGAGCGGCTGGAGCAGGAAGAGCAGAGATTGAAGAAGCACGACGGCCATTGGATGGCCATCCAACAGTCACTGCTCGTGCGTCAACCTTTTTTTAGGAAAGCCTCAAATCTGTGGAAAATAGCATACAGCCCATCTGCCATTATACTGGGTCCCAGCTAACAAAGGGAGTATTCATTTTTTTGTGCGTAATAAGGAGGCACTTCCTTGCGTGCGAAGATATAGCTGGTGGGTCTGACTTGTCAGCGGGGGGAACGTTTTTTTTGCGAAATACAGAGGCCCTTCCTGTGGGTCCTAGCTGTCAGGTGGAGGAATCATTATTTTGCGCATAATAAGGAGGCATTTCCTTGCGTGCGGCCGTGGACCCAGCTGTCAGCCTCT
Organism: Triticum aestivum; assembly: GCF_018294505.1. Lineage (NCBI taxonomy): Eukaryota > Viridiplantae > Streptophyta > Magnoliopsida > Poales > Poaceae > Triticum > Triticum aestivum. The sequence goes on along the minus strand of NC_057809.1, from coordinate 13,928,930 downwards.
CCACGTACAGTCCGCTTCCGATGGATGTCGTTCATTGACCACGTTGACCAGGCCGCGCTGAGAGCACCAGGGCGGTGGACAACGGCGACGCCTAGGAAGGGAACGACACGGAGCTAGGGAATACTTGGCAGTTGTTTCCCACGCGGAGGAGTACGAGGATTTACTGGTTCGCCTGCCGTCGCCGGAGAATAAAATGTGTGGGTGAGTAGAGGGATGGCTAGGCCAGCGACGGGAGTACGGTGGGGCAGTGAGGCCTGCGCGGCAGCAGAGCCGGCCGCGGGGAGGAGGGAGCAGGCAGTCCCGTCGGCGCTTGTTTGAACGGCTGGAGCAGGAAGAGCAGAGATTGAAGAAGCACGACAGCCGTTGGATGGCCATCCAACAGTCACTGCTCGTGCGTCAACCTTTTTTAGGAAAGCCTCAAATATGTGGAAAACAACATACAACCCATCTGCCATTATTTCTAATAATTTACAGCCCATTTGCTAATTATTAAGGTTTTTTGGAGCCCATATTCTTTTTGTTAGCATTACAGCCCATATTGTGGCCACAGTTAAAAAATTATACGAAATTTTGCATATTTCGGTGCGGTCCGAACTGTTTTTAATCCCGAAATTTCGACTCACATTCAAACTGATTTTAAAAATAAATGTATATCAATATAAAATCCAACAAATTCTCCACGCATAAAAATTAATGTAATTTAAAATCTTGAAATGAAAAAAATATTTGAAACTAATTGCTGGTTTGATGTGTTTTAAAAATGTACAGCCCATTTCTCATTACTGATGGGCCATTTTCTCGGCCAGTCGAATGAAAACTCTCCTCGTCTTGAAAGATTTGCAGCCCAACAGGCCTGACAAAGCGACTTACTTGGCAAATCACAAAAAAACTGGGCTGTGGCCGGGGACCCAGCTGTCAGCCTCTCCATGTATAGTACTCTTCCGATGGAATGTCGTTGACCACGTCGACCACGCCGCACCGAGAGCACCAAGGCGGTGGACGACAGCGAGGCCTAGGAAGGGGACGACGCGGAGCCGGGGAAGATGCGGCAGTGGATGCCCACGCGGAGAGGAGTACGAGGGTTCACTGGTTCAGCTGTGGTGTGAGGCTGCCGTCGCCGCAGGGCCTGGCTAGCGGTGGGAGTAGTAGAGGGCGATGAGGCCTCAACGGCAGCACAACCGGCCACTGGAGGCAGGACTAGGCGGTCTCCCGGGCACTGGTTTGGGCGGCTGGTGCAAGAAGAGCAGCGATTGAAGAAGCAGCAGGACCGTTCGATTCAAATCCAACGGTTACTGCTGCTAGAATCGTTTGTTAACTAAGTTAACAAGCCCTACGTACGCGTCAACTTAGTAGGCCCACAGGTCAGCCTCCCAACCGGTGCACCCCAGATCTCATTGGGAGGAATCATTTTTTTCGCGTAAGAAGGAGGCAGTTGATTGCGTGCGGCCAGGCCAGCTGAGGGAGTAGGGTGGGCCGGGGAAGCCTGCGCGGCATCACAGCGGGCCACAAGAGGAGGGAGCAGGCAGTCCCGCCGGCGCTAGTTTAGGCGGCTGGAGCAGGAAGATCAGAGATTGAAGAAGCACGTCGGCCGTTGGATGGACATCCAACAGTCACTGCTGCTAGAATCGTGTGTTCACTGACAAAACCTCGCGTAAACAAGTCAGCCTCGAAATTTGTGGCGTGTACAACCCATTTGCTATTATTTTTATAATTTTTACTCATTTTCTAATTCATATGGAATTTATTGCAGCCCGTTTTCCATTTTTAGAATTGCTGGCCATTTTCTGGTCAGTACCAGGGTCAAAAAATTAACTAAATATGTGGGAAATTTTGAAAATTTGCAAATTTTTGCTGGGGAATGAAATATTCTTAATCCAAAAATTAATAGCCATACTAAAACAAATTTAAAAATAAATTAGTACTATGTCATGTTAAATCCAATGAAATACGTATAAGATATCAATGAAGAACAAAAACAAAAAAAAGAAACTTATATCCCATTTGCTATAATTTTTTTGGAATTTTCAACCCCTTTTGATATTACTTTTAACAAATATTGACCATACTCTTAACCCAGGCCGGAATGCATCCCTCCTCGTCTTGAAAGATTTGCAGCCCAGTAATTCGGAGAAAAAAATAGGGCTAGCTTGGGTATTCTTCAAGAAGAAATACTGGGCTACCTAGTTTCCCAAAGAACTGGTGCATGAGCATTTAGCTTACTTATTTATTTACTTACTTACTTATGTTTAGGGCACCATGAGCATGTACCTGGGCCGGATTCATGTGAGAGCCTCCCTTCCAGTTAATTATGGGCTTCTCTATTGGGCATTCATCAGTGGGCTGCTTGTTATCAACAAGTGGAAAATGTGTTCCGTACGAAAAATAGTATGCGCTACGTACGGTACGGGGCACTAAAGGATCGAACCACGCAATGACTTTCAAAACATTGTGTTTGTCATTCTAACAACACATTTATTCAACCAACAGACGAAATATACTACTGATTGTACATTGAAAACAGCAGCAGCAGCAACCAGGGCTGGGGGTGCAACAGAAGCAGTAAGCAGGCCAGAAGAGTGAAGACGCAGCTCTCTCTTCCAAACCAAACATCAGCCATCATTACAAAAGGGCTACCAAAAAAGAAAAGGTGTATGCATCAAACTAAATAAAGATCCTACTACACCAAGTGTACGCATCTAACTAACTGGCTCGGTTAGACGTTACTATTTATTAAGCTGTGGAGATTGGCTAACGGCTTGAACCAGATGGGTGCCTGACGGGGGAAACTCCAGCCAGCAGGTCGAAGTCTGATACTTGTGACCCTCTCTCCTACTTTGGGCTGCAGAGCGTGGCAGCACATATCAGGTTATGGTGCATGCAGAAACACGTGGTACACTGTGTACACACAGTTTTGCCTGATGAACGAAATCTCGCTGCCATCATGATCCTTGCCGTCGGTTATCTCCTGGTTAATCAGATAATTCAGTCCGACAAACAGAGAGCGTGTACCAAGGCTACTTACTAGCCTCCAGTCAAAAACTCTTGAAGGCCCAGAGAAGCTGGGATCCTGCTCAAAGACCTTGCAGTGACTGTGATTGTATTCCGCGGGAAGTGGACAGGTGATGATGACTACAACACGCCGCTTGACTTACGAGACACATACCAGCAGCGTAGGGTCATGTCGATGCCAGACAGCTTGCTTGAGTGATCACAATACTGGTACTCCCTACAGTGCTATGCCCTAACTTGCTTGAGTAGAGTAGTAGAGTAGGACTCTGCTCTACTACTAGCACCGGAGGAGTAGTATATTCTAATCTAAAATAGTTACAAACTTCAATGCCCGAGTGTGGAACGACTACGAACCGTGCTCAAAGACCGTGTCTACATGGTGTTTGGACATGGGCGACAACCTCAACGCCAACGGTGCTGGTCCCATTGCACCGTATGTGTTTCTGTCCTTCCTGTTCAAAATCCAAGGAGGTTCACCTGGACATACGCATTATCAAGTTAAATGTTCATTATTAGTCCTCGCTCAATGTAATCCGTTGTCTAAGCATGTGGAGACTTCCATGCAGGATCTTGCTCTATTGAGTATCGCGCTTGAATAAAAGTGTATCCGTTTATGGTTCAGTCTAGAATCTTCCATGTATGAATTTTTACTACAGTACTGGTGAAAGACTTACGATGAACCATTTCTTACATCTCCTCTGCCCGCTTGCAAGTCATCCTGATTTAATCCCTCCATCTAGATGTATAAGGGCATGGTTAATATTACTTAATAGTATAGCCAACTGTTGACTATAAGAAAGTGCCATGTCATCTGTAGCCAACATGTATAACAATCAATACTCAAAAACTAATTCTTAAAGATCATTTCTTGCAAAGCACAATAAGTGTTATTTCTTCACAAGTTTTGGATGCAGGTTGAACAGTTGAACGCTTTTGTTTGCAAAAGATACCTTTTTATCTATTTCACCCAGATGTTTGTGAGCTCTAGAGATGAAATAATATCCGAAGAAACCTATCGATACCCGTTACACATGAGATGACCCCCACATCCTTTGTCAAAATAAACAACTCCCCGATCAATGCATTTCACTCTTCGGTGCAACGCACGGGCACCTTACTACTCCCACCGGTCCTTTTTAGTCTGCGTTTAAGGAAAATCCATTTTTCCCGCAATGCTCTGCGTATTAGCGTGTTGGGGCCGTTCTTTCCAACTTTACCCCTCATTTATGTTTGCTCGCACGCATGCCTGCAATTACTCCCATCTCTCTCTCCCATGCATGTCCTTCGCGCCTTCCCAAGGCAGCCAGCCGCCTACCTCTTACTCTCCTCCCCAGTCCCCACCGGTCCCATCTCACCTTCCCATTCTCTCATCTCTACTACATCCCGTACATCTCCATGGATGAAATGCACCCATCGTGGTTGTGGTAGGATAGCCAACCATAATGAGACCATGGATGAAAGCTTGCTTGACGTTGTAGCGACCAGACCTCAAACGGTCCAATCTCTATGATCTGGTGTCATCCCTGGATCAGTAATGCTGACACCACACAGTACTTTGAAGGATTTATAACAGAGTAGCAATCACACACTTATTACATCAAGTGTCTCAATAGAGAACTTATTACAATAAATATGGCTTAAGGCTATCTAATAGCAATAACAGCAGAAGGCTTGGAAGATAAGTGAGTCCATCAACTCCAACGGCATCAGTGAGTATAGAACCACGACCTAAAACTCCTTAATCGTCGTCTGAAAAGTCTGCAACATTAACGTTGCAGCTCGAAAACGGGTCAGCACATGGAATATGCTGGCAATGTAACACATAGAGAGTAATGGAATGAAACAGCTATTCTATATGCATATTTGGCTGGTGGAAAGCTCTATGGTTACAGTTTTGCGAAAAGCCAATTTTTCCCTACTGCAAAGGAATAAATTTATTTAACTATCATGGTGGTTGTTAAACATTGAGAATGGTTCACAGCATTCTCAATCCCAATTAAACATCATTAAACAAAACCCAACAAAATTAATTTTAGAGTAACATGTTGAGATTCACATGATAATCCAGGTACTAGATACTAAAGATGTCCATAACCGGGGACACGGCTAACCATGATTAGTTTATACACTCTGTAGAGGTTTGCGCACTTTTCCCCACAAGACTCGATCTCCTCCATTTGGTTTCTCGCACTACATGGTGTTTGAGAAGACGGATGACCGAGACATAGTTTTTCAGAAGCGCTAGCACCTTACGATCGGGTAGACCGTACCACCTACATCCCCTACATCTGCTAGTCTACCACTGTAAGAGTTCGCACGACTTAGTCAACTATGCTAGATCCCATAATAGCTTGTGGCTGCACACGGAAGTTTCTAGCATGAATAATCTCATGATCCCTTTGAGCCTGGGAGGCGGTCCAAAAGAAAACAGGCAATCCTGGAATACCCAGGTACCTCAATCCACCCAAATGTGTGTTTAAGTTGCCACCTTAGATAAACCATTAATTAACAATACTCACATCTGTCATGGATATCACTCACCCAATCCACGTCTACTAGCATAGCATGGCACAATAAGCAAACGTAGAAGTAACTCCCAAAGGTTTGATAATAAACAGGTAATAGGTACTACCTCAACTACTTCCCATCCCACAATTTAATTAGATCCTAATCATGCAATGTGAAAGGATTGATCTAATGCAATAAAACTGGGTAGTAGGAGGTATGATCAAAGTGTTACTTGCCTTGCTGATGATTCGCGAAACCTAGAGATTCGAAGTAACAGGCGGCGCACTCCGAGTATTCTATCGCAGGCAAAAAAACAAACATACAATAAGTACCCATCTAATGCACAGGTAAAAGTCAAATAAGAGAACTAACCAGAAAGTTCAACTTAAGAACTCCGGTTTGCAAAAAGAATCAAATCGAACGAAGCAATGAAAGTCAAATGGCAAAAGAAAACAACTTCGTTCTACTAACCTGGATCTAAGGAAATTTTTACAGTGGCAAAAACTTGTTTAAGTTGGTTAAACGGATAGAGGGTTTCGAAACGAAACTCCAGGCGCTTGAATCGCCTGATTCCGATAAACGGGCGAAAAGTTATACTAAAACGAAAATCGGATCAGAAATCGCAATCAGAAAATAATCGCGGAAAATCTGAGAAAAAGAAAAACGACGAACGGATTAACGAGCGAACGTTCGTTAACCGGATCTAAACGACGAATACGTTCGTTAAAACGAACGAACGGGCGAACGCCCGTTATTTAGACTAAACCGAAAATAAAACCGATCTAATAAAAAAACGGAAACTAAAAGAACTGACGAAAAACCGACGGAAAACCGATCGGTTTTTCAACAAAAACCAGGGCACGGAAATCGAGGCGAACCTCGGGCGGCGTGCGGCGAGGCGGCGGCGGCGGCGGGGTCCGGCGAGGCGGCGCGGCGGCGGCCGCGTCGGGTGCGGGGCGGGGCTAGGGTTTGGCTCGGGTGGGTTGCCCTGGCTTATAAAGCCTGCCGGGCCAGAGTCCCAGGCGGACACGGCCCGGTTAGGTCGGTGCGCGTTTTTTTTAATAATTACACGCAGAAGAAAACTAAAAAGAAATACTAAATAGACTCCAAAAATCCCGCAATAAATTTTCCCCGACTTCTAAAATCAAGCCCGACAAAGTGAACATTTATTTGGGGCCTAAATGCAATTTTGAAAAACGCATATTTTTCCTAAATTCAAATAAAATATCGAAAAACTCCGAAATAAAATCTTATTTGATTTCTTTATTAAATCCTCAATATTTATTTATTTTGGGAAAGTCATTTTATTCCCTCTCTCATAATTTTGTAATAGAAATAATTGATGATAAATAAATAAAAATCAAATGATCCTATTCTCAATTTTTGAGAAAACTCAAATATGAAAATAACGAAATCCCCAACTCTCTCCGTGGGTCCTTGAGTTGCTTAGGATTTCTAGGATCAAAACCAAAAGCAAAATAAAATATGATATGCATTGATGATCTAATGTATAACATTCCAAATTGAAAATTTGGGATGTTACAAACCTACCCCCCTTAAGATGAATCTCGCCCTCGAGATTTGGGTTGGCTAGAAAATAGGTGAGGGTGGTCCTTGAGCAAATCTTCCTCTTGTTCCCAGGTGGCTTCGTCCTCCGTGTCGTGGCTCCACTGAACCTTACAAAACTTGATAACCTTGCTGCGAGTGACTCGGCTGGCAAACTCGAGAATCTTAATTGGTTTCTCCTCATAGGTCAAATTGTTATCCAACTGGATTGCTTCCAATGGCACTGTATCCCTCAACGGTATGTCAGCCATCTCCGCGTGACACTTCTTCAACTGAGAAACGTGGAACACATCAAGAACTCCTGACAATCCTTTGGGCAATTCCAACTTGTAGGCCACTTCTCCCATACGTTCCAATACTCGGTATGGTCCTACAAATCGTGGCGCTGACTTTCCTTTAACACCAAAGCACTTTGTTCCCCGAAGTGGTGATACTCGAAGATAAGCTCTATCTCCAACTTCGTAAACTGTCTCCTTGCGTTTAGAATCTGCATAACTCTTCTGTCTGGATTGGGCTATCTTGAGCCTATCGCGAATCAATTTCACCTTCTGTTCAGACTCCTTAATCAAGTCAGGTCCAAACAACTAGCGGTCTCCAACTTCATCCCACGACAACGGTGTCCTGCACCTTCTTCCGTACAAGGCTTCGAAAGGGGCCATCTTCAAACTGGCTTGATAACTGTTGTTGTAAGAGAACTCTGCATATGGCAAATTTTCGTCCCAACTAGATCCGTAATCTAGCGCACAAGCTCTCAGCATATCCTCCCAAATCTGATTGACTCTCTTGGTCTGTCCATTTGTATGTGGATGAAAAGCTATACTAAATTCTAGCCTGGTTCCCAAAGTTTCGTGCAACTGCTTCCAGAACTTTGAGGTAAACTGGGTTCCTCTATCTGATATGATACTCCTTGGAACTCCATGTAGACATACGATCCTGGTCATGTATATCTTTGCCAACTTTGCACTGGTATAGGTAGTCTTTATTAGAATGAAATGAGCTACCTTTGTCAAACGATCGACTACAACCCATATCGAGTCATAGCCCGAACATGTTCTGGGCAATCCTGTAATAAAATCCATGCCTAGGTTATCCCACTTCCATTCGGGTATCGGCAATGGTTGTAGCAATCCTGCTGGCTTCTGATGCTCTGCCTTCACTCTCTGACATACATCACAAACTGCTACGTACTCCGCAATATCCTTCTTCATTCCGGTCCACCAGAAAATATCCTTCAAATCCAAATACATCTTGGTAGTTCCTGGGTGAATCGAATATGGTGAATCATGGGCCTCTAGCAGAATTAGCTTTCTAATCTCCGGATCATTTGGTACATAGACACGGTCTTCAAACCATAAGGTATCGTGCTCGTCCTCACGAAATCCCTTAGCCTTTCCCTTGCTAAGTTTCTCCTTAATAGAAGCAATCTCCTTGTCAGTCCTTTGGGCTTCTCTGATTTTATCCATCAATGTAGACTGAATCCCCAATGCTGCTACATAGCCTCTCGGGACTATTTCTAAACATAACTCTCGAAGATTTTCAACTAACTCCCTTGGTAATTCTCCCGTCATTAGGGTGTTGACATGACTCTTATGGCTTAATGCATCGGCTACTACATTAGCCTTTCCGGGGTGATAATGCAATTTCATATCATAATCCTTGATGAGCTCCAACCATCTCCTTTGTCTGAGATTCAACTCCTTCTGTGTGAAAATATACTTCAAACTCTTATGATCCGTATACACCTCGCAATGGTTTCCAATCAGAAAATGTCTCCAAGTCTTCAGTGCATGCACTACGGCTGCTAACTCCAAATCATGCGTAGCATAATTCAACTCATGAGGCTTAAGCTGTCGTGAGGCATATGAAACAACTCTCACTTCCTACATAAGCACTGCTCCAAGTCCTCGACATGAAGCGTCACAATACACCTCATAATCCTTGGTCTGGTCTGGCAAAATCAACACTGCTGAAGTAACCAAATGTTTCTTCAACTCCTGGAAACTAGCCTCACATTCCTCCGTCCATATGAACTTGGTATCCTTCTTCCGCAACTCCATCATAGGCTTCGCAATCTTTGAGAAATTCTCAATAAATCTCTGGTAGTACCCTGCGAGTCCAAGAAAACTCCGGATCTCCCCAACTGTTGTTGGTGCTTCCCAGTTGGTCACAGTGATAACCTTTGTGGGGTCAACTGCTATTCCTTCTCCGGATATAACGTGTCCGAGGAATCCTACTTCCTTCAACCAAAACTCACATTTGCTAAACTTGGCATATAGTTGATCTTCCCTGAGCTTTCCAAGAACCAAACGCAAATGTTCCTTATGCTCCTCTTCATTCTTTGAGTAAACCAGGATATCATCAATGAACACTACGACGAACTTATCCAAGAACTCCATAAACACTTTGTTCATCATGTTCATAAAATATGCAGGTGCGTTAGTCAGACCAAATGAAATAATGGTATACTCGTACAGCCCATACCTGGTGGTAAAAGCCGTCTTGGGTATATCCTATTCCCGAATCTTCAACTGGTGGTATCCTGATCGCAGATCGATCTTGGAAAATACCTTAGCTCCTTGCAATCGATCAAACAGATCATTGATCATCGATAGGGTACTTGTTCTTGATTGTTACTTCATTCAATCCTCGATAATCGACAACCATCCTTGACGATCCATCCTTCTTCTCCACTAGAAGTACTGGCGATCCCCAAGGTGAAGAACTTGGGAGAATATAACCTTTATCCAGTAACTCCTTAATTTGCTTCTTAATTTCCACCAAATCCTTTGCAGACATCATGTATGGTCTCTTCGATATTGGCCCTGTGCCTGGCAATAGCTCAATCAAAAACTCAATATCTCTATTCGGTGGCATGCCTGGAAACTCCTCTGGAAATACATCAGGGAATTCCTTTACCACTGGTACTTCCTCCTGCACAACTTTTGTTAAGCAATTTACTTGAGTCCTCTTTGGCACATGTCGGGATACATACTTGATCCTTCTCCCTTCTAGGGTGGTAATAAAAATTGACTTACTAGCACATTCAATATTCCCTTCATACTTTGATAACCAATCCATGCCTAATATCACATCCAATCCTTGGGATTCCAATTTAGGTCTGAGGGAAAATCATAGTTACCAATCCTTAACGGTAACCGATCACACCATAGACTAGCCATATATTCTACTCCAGGCGAGGTTACTAACATGGGTGACCTAAGGGCTTGGGTTGACAATTTATACTTATCCACAAATCCCCTGGATATGTATGAATGCGATGCACCAGTATCAAAAAGAACGAGTGCAGTAAATGACTTAACCAAAAACTTACCGATTACTGCATCCGGCTGCTCTTCAACCTCCTCCACATTAACGTGGTTCACCTGCCCCCTGTTGAAAGGGTTCGGCTTCTTCCCGGAGCTTCCATTGCCATTTCCATTTTGTAATTCAGGACATTCATTGGCATAATGTCCGGTCTTCTGGCACTTAAAGCGAGTGACTTGGCTCAGGTCTTTCTTGGCTGGGGTTGATGGGTTGGGGCGGTTCTGGCCGTTGCTTCCTCCATTCCCATTACCATTCTTGGGGCCATTATGATTGTGCGAGCTACCTCCTCCATCGGTATGCTGAAAATATCCGCCTGGTCTAGGGGTAAATCGTGGCTTCTGCTGAGCTCCTGAATTGTACTTTCCTTGTGCATACTTCCTCTTGCGATTTTCAATTTGCTGTTGCTTCCCTTCAATCATAAGAGCACGATCTACCAACTCCTGGTAGTTGTTGAAGGTTGCTACCATCAACTGCATGCTCAACTCATCATTTAGTCCTTCCATAAACTTCTCCTGCTTAGCTGCATCCGTAGCAACGTCATCTAGGGCATAACATGCTAATTTACTAAAGTCCTCCACATACTGGCCAACTGTCCGTCCTCCTTGGCGCAAGTTGCGAAACTCTCGCTTCTTCAAGGCCATAGCTCCTGCTGAAACATGGGCAGTTCGAAAAGCCTGCTGAAACTCGTCCCATGTGACAGTGTCGACAGGGAAAGTGGCTGTGAAATTCTCCCACCATGATGCTGCGGGTCCTTCAAGATGATGTGCGGCAAACTTCACCTTCTCCGCATCCGTGCATCCTGCTGTGGTCAACTCTCTAGCTGTCTTACGGAGCCAGTCATCTGCTACTATTGGCTCGGTGCTACTAGAAAACACCGGCGGATTCAGCCTAAGAAAATGGGCTAAATGATCAACAGGTGGTGGTGGTAGTGGGTTGTTGTTGTTGTTCCCCTGATTCTGGACTAGCAACTGCATCAATGTGTTCTGCTGCTGGATCAACTGAGTGAGCTCCGGTGGAAAGGTAAATCCGGGGTCACGTCTCGAAGGCATCTCAGGGTTTAGAAAAGATGAGATTTAAGAATAGAGGGGGTCTAAAGAGAAAACACTACTCATATGCACATGAGGCAAAAGCAAACAATTCACTTCATTCATTCAATCAAACAAGGGCATACAATCAATCTAACTATCGCAAAAGTGCTCGGACTATAATATTTACATGGTGGACTACTACTACTGATGAGGTGGTCTACTAGAAATATTCTTCGGTTGCAGACTCCATGATATCTGCTCCGGCTTCATCAACATAGTCATCATCGCTATCATCTGGATCCGAGTCGGTGTCGTCGATGATGATGTAGTCTTCCGGGCAAATCTCCTTGGGTTCTTTGTCTTCATCTACTGGTGTAGGGCCGCCCATAAATATCCCGATCTTCATTGTTAGGTCGGCATTCTTGTCTACTAATACTTCAATTTCTTCTTCATAATCTTCACGTGTAGCCTTGAGTTCTTCCTCCAGTTCCTTGATTCTTGTCCTCACCTTCTTCAGGTCTTATCATATCGGTGCACATCTGGTTCTCCTGTCGCCGAATGTGCTGGTTTAACTCCTGGATAAAAGTTGCAACTGATCTATCCTTCCTGGTGCTGATCATCTCCCAGTGCTCATCTCGGCATCCACAAATATGGTAGATAGTATCCTTGAGATCATTGCTGTAGGCTTCTCCAATGCGTCCCATGGCGATGTGAGCTTCCATGCTCTTTTCTAGACTCCAAGTTGGTGCATCAAAAGAAAACTCTATGGGCTCAGTGAATGGCATGAACATCCTTCCTGGAACTTGAACTTGAATCATTCAGGGCTCTTCTTCAGGTAGAGTGGCGTTGTAGGTTCCGGTGAAGCTTGGTACTCCTATGCTCAGGTATCTAGTGACCTCCTTCAGGTGACGTCCAAAGAATGTATCTTCATCCGGCTGAGTGAACTTGATCCTCGCTTCCGTCATCCTACTAATCTGGATCTAAGGCAATTTCTACAGTGACAAAAACTTGTTTAAGTTGGTTAAACGGATAGAGGGTTTCAAGACGAAACTCCAGGCGCTTGAATCTCCCGATTCCGATAAACGAGCGAAAAGTTATACTAAAACGAAAATCGGATCAGAAATCGCGATCAGAAAATAATCGCGGAAAATCCGAGAAAAAGAAAAACGACGAACGGATTAACGAACGAATGTTCGTTAACCGGATCTAAACGACGAATACGTTCGTTAAAACGAACGAACGGGCGAACGCTCGCTATTTAGACTAAACCAAAAATAAAACTGATCTAATAAAAAAACGGAACCTAAAAAAACCGACAAAAAACCGACGGAAAACCGATCGGTTTTTCGAGAAAACCGGGGCGCAGAAATCGAGGCGAACCTCTGGCGGCATGCGGCGAGGCGGCGGCGGCGTCGGTGGCGGCGACGGCGTCGGCGGCGGCGGCGGGGTCCGGCGAGGCAGCGCGGCGGGCGAGGCGCGGCAGCGGCGGCGACGGCGTCGGGTGCGGGGCGGGGCTACGGTTTGGCTCAGGTGGGCTGCCCCGGCTTATAAAGCCTGCCGGGCCAGAGTCCCAGGCGGACACGGCCCGGTTAGGTCGGTGCGCGTTTTTTTTAATAATTACGCATAGAAGAAAAATAAAAGGAAATACTAAACGGACTCCAAAAATCTCGAAATAAATTTTCAGCGACTTCTAAAATCAAGCCGGACAAAGTGAACATTTATTTGGGGCCTAAATGTAATTTTGAGAAACGCATATTTTTCCTAAATTCAAATAAGATATCGAAAAACTCCGAAATAAAATCTTATTTGATTTCTTTATTAAATCCTCAATATTTCTTTATTTTGGGAAAGTCATTTTATTCCCTCTCTCATAATTTTGTAATAGAAATAATTGATGATAAAATAAATAAAAATCAAATGATCCTATTCTCAATTTTTGAGAAAACTCAAATATGAAAATAAGGAAATCCCCAACTCTCTCCATGGGTCCTTGAGTTGCTTAGGATTTCTAGGATCAAAACCAAAAGCAAAATAAAATATGATATGCATTGATGATCTAATGTATAACATTCCAAATTGAAAATATGGGATGTTACAGACGTGGACGACATCGAGCTCGCGTACCGAAGTGTGCTCCCGCTCGTGGACGACGACGCACTTGTGGAAGACGGGGCACTAACTGACGACAACATGTTGCGGCTAGGCAATGTGTTCCAGGTGTGCGGCGCGCCCGTGGACGGTGACGCACTCGTGCAAGGCGGCGCGCTCGCAGACTGCAGCATGCACCTAGATGACGGTGGTGTCCACGCGCTTGAGCATGTCGTACGGGTGCTGGTCGAGCTGCTAATCTATGGCGGGCTGTTCAGTTTACGAGAGAGTTGAAAATTTTGGCGAAAGATTTCATCTGCCAAAATTAAACGAATTGTTTTGGCTCCAATTCCACCAGTATCAAGCGACGATGTTGTTCTTCCTGCCTCGGCGTTCTTCATGCTCAAATGCCATGCAATGGGTGAGAGATTGGCGTGGATGCTGAGAAGATTTTGCACGGAGAGAGAGAGAGAGAGAGAGAGAGAGAAGCATGCGCCTGCATGCAGAGATTGAGCGGAGAGAGAGAACTCGCATGCATGCAGAGAGGTGGACAAAGGAGAACGTGGGCGCGAGAATACAGGGTGTCAAGCCAATCGTTGCATGCGCACAATAACTACCCAACGTCCCTTCTGTAGCAAACCAGGGGCAAAACAGTCTGATTTTTGCTGCTCTCTCCTCTCCTTGGTATGCGGGCTGAGCATAGAACGCAAAGAAAAAAGGACCGGAGGGAGTACTATAGATTAGTACGACCAAAAATTGAACTAACATTATATATAGTACGATAAATGTTAATGCATGTCACCTAAAATTATATCATTCAAAATTATGTTCAAATACGAATCCAATGATATAGTTTTTGTTGACATGCACTAACATTTTGTTAGTTAAATCTTCAGTCAAATTCAATGGGGGACTAATAAACCACAACCGATGTAGTACAAGTGTAGAGGGCGGCGTTGCACGGAAGTCTCACCTCTCACCCCGCTCGTGGCGCGGCAGTAAAGCCGTCATATCACAAAACCTAACCACTCCTAGTAATAAGTGGCCTGGTAAAATAAACGGAAAAGCAACCATCACATCCCTCCATCTTTTTTGCATTTCATCTCTCTGCATTTACTTTCTCCGGTTCATCTCGCACACTCGATCCCTAGCTACTACTCCTAGGGCCAGTTCTTTTGGCGGCTTCCCCAGCTTTTCTCACGAGGCGCCTCACTCATTTATTTGGGCTTCTAAACTACTACTCCGTCCTAGTTTATTCCTCGCCATTGTAATTTGTGCTAAATTTTGACCAAAGATTTAACTGGTTTATTCCTCACCATTGTAATCCCTCTGTCTGAGTGTGTAAGTCATCTTACGAAAACCAAATAATCCCGAAACACTTAGGCGCGGTGCATTAACTTCTACCTCGTTTCTTGTTTCTTGACATATCAACCAATAAGAGATAAAGAGTGTGCATGCTTTTGATGACTTGAGATATCAAACACGACATGCAGTGGTTAGTTCATTCCATGCAATACTATTAATTAGCAAATAAACATTAACGTTTCTCATTTTCTCCTCCTCCTTGGTCACGGTGCACAGCCTAAGATGACTTACTCACCTAGACAGATGAAGTAGTGCATGTGACATGCACTAATATTTGGGAATTTGCATGCCTTTCCAACCAGTGAGATACTCCCTACAAAGTACGACAGAGAAATAACCACAGAGAAGGAAGCTAAAAGTAAACAATCAAACGAGCATTTTTGCATTTGTTTTGCATTGAATCGTTTCACAACTTGACTAGTGATGTTTTTCTAGTTTTACAAAAACCGCATCATAATGTTAAAACGTGCATTTGCACGTACATAAGTAATAGTAGTACTCCCTCCGTTTAGGTGTATAAGTATTCCCTCCTTCTTGGTCACGGTGCACAACCAAAGATGACTTATTGACCTGGACGGAGGGAGTAGCACAGTCTGCAAGCATATATCGAGAGAAACGTGTAGTGCGATAGTATATAGTAAAGTTTGTGCTATATGCACGTACTTGCAAAATGCGTACGAATACACAAGGTTTCCAAACTTTCCCTTTTACATACTTAATTAAGGACGCTAAAAATTCCTGAATGTTCGGGATTTATTATTTGCATCCCAAAACTAATGAGATCGCCTTACGAAACAAAAATTATACTCCTCCTAAAAGCCACGACGCTCGCAGGAGCGCTTGCGGAGCGCCACGAGTGCCCTGGTGCGCGGCCGTTTCCTAGCGCGCCGACACAACGCCTCTTCCTCAGCCTCGCAACTCGCGAGGTGCTGATTGGCGGCTTGCCGGTGGGCGAGCACGATCTCACCGGTGTGGTGATCCGGCGCCAACAGGTACTCCTCCTCGCTGGAAGCGTGCACCCGGTCCACGTACCGCTAAGCATAGATGAGGCGCTTGGGCCCGACTGCACTCAGGGCGTCGGCACGGGCGTCCTCCGCCACCTTCACAGCCCTCGCACGAGCCTTCTGCCAAAGAGCCAATCGCCTGACTCTCTCGGACGTGACATAGGCCTCCCAGGCAGCTTGTTCCGCGGTGCGCTTCTCTTCCTCGGCCTTCTTCTCCGCCTCTATTTTGGCGCGCTCTGCTGGAGGCAAAGCCTCCCACAAGGCAACATCCATTTCTTTCCAAAGCTCCTCAAGGCTGGGGGGGGGGGCTCGGCGGGCGGCGCGGCGTTCTCCTCGTAGCGGGGAGCCGACGCATCCTCCGGCGCGCGTGCTAGCGAGATTGGGAACGCCGACGCGTCGACCTCGACGAGTCGCGGCGAGGAGTGCAACACCGGCGCGACCTCCTCGACTAGTGGCGGCGAGGAACGGAACAGCGACGCGTCGCGTCACGGCGAGGAGCGGAACACCGACGCGTCCTCCTCGACTAGTGGTGGCGAGGAACGGAACGGCGACACGTCGCGTAGCGGCGAGGAGCGGAACACCGACGCATCCTCCTCGACTAGTGGCGGCGAGGAACGGAACGGTGACGCGTGACCGTCCGCACGGTGCAGCGAGGGGCTCCTAGGGCTTGGGAGGGGCGATGCCATGGTGGTTGACGTGAGAGGGAGGGGGAGGAGATAGCGATGAACGTGAACGTGAGGGGGAGGAGATAGCGATGTCGTGGGAGGCGCAGTATTTATAGCGAGCAATGGCACACCTACGTAAGATATGGACTGAGCCGCACTGACTTAACTGCAGGTCCAGTTGCGTCACTGACATGTGGGCCAGACCCCTATTGGGCCCATATGTCAGTGACCCAATGCACCTGCGTGGGCATATTTGTTGGAGTAAATTACGGGGGAGCGAAGGGGTGGAAATATTGCTGGTCACAATGGATTGGACGAGCGTGGGGGGAGGAGAGTCATGCATGCAGATTTTGTCACACAGGGTGGATTGGTGGGACCGCCGGAGGGAGAAGGAGAGTTTGGCAGGCATATTGTTTCCACACATGGAGAGGAAAAGATTTGGAGACGAACAGGCTTCCTGCAGGTATGAGGAACGGTGCATAATAAGTCATCTTGCATGTCGGGCTAGGTATAGTCTCAAGTCATTAAAAACATACATGTCCCACACATGTTCATATTTCAAGGTGCACTAATTATTGCATGCGATGATTAAGGCTGGCCATAATGGTGGTATCTTAGCTGGTATCATGCACACGGGAATAGCAAACATGCTGATGTGGCAAAGAATTAAAGAAGAGAGGGGGTCAGAGTAACTAGTGTTCATGCATGCATCTCGTTTTCCATTCACATTTTACAAGTAAAATTCGTGGACAAACTTTGACCCAAAGTAGGATGGGGACTAGTAAACCAGAATGGAGGTTGTAGTTTTTTAATCAAAGAAGGGTTTCCCCTTCTGATTTTCATTACTGAAAACCAGCATCTAAATCTAAACCATAGTATTTGCCCTAGAACTACCAGGTTCAACATCTCGCAACATAAACCCATACAACCTCCATCACAAAAAAACCATACAACCATACGCCAAGGAGGTACGTAGTATTATGAATTCCATTTTCGCTCCATACCAATCATTCTAAAAACTACTTACGACTTATAACGGGCCATTGAAAATCGGAACTCTTAACCCCGCTAAAAAACGATATTTTAAACGTGGCTACTCGATATGTGGCAGCTGGCGAGCCACTGCGCTCCAAGTCGTTCACCTGTGGTCCCAACCATTAACTCCTATGGATCAAATTATCACGCGAGCTGACTATTCCTACAAAGGTGCTCCACCATGTACCCGTACCCGCGAATGCAGCAATCGTGCACCTAGGGTTTTAGGGTTTATTTGTTAACGTCGCCTTTACATAACACTCATGTGTGCGAGACAGTGAGAGGCCGACTGCGTGTGTGCGCCTCTTCTCTTCGTATATATACTCCACCGTTTGTCTGGTGTCCAAAAAATTATAATAACTACTAGCAATGTGCCAATGCGTTGCCACACGATCAAAGTAGATTAATACATATTCACCGATTTGATAGAAAAAAAGTCTAGTTTTGAAATACGTATATCACTAAAAATATGTTATGTTTCACTCAAAATATATTCCTTTGGCGGTTTTGATGAGATAAGGGAGTAATGTTGTTGGTTTCAAGATTCGAGAAGTGGTATATGTCTAATTTCTACTCTTACTAGCAAGATGCCCGTGCGTTGCATGGAACATCAAGATCTTGTGGGAAAAAAGGATGAACGAGGTAAGGCCTTATCTGCAAATGTGGTGAAGAGTGCAGGTAAATTTCCATAATTTTCTTCCTATCCGTCAGATATAAATCGTAAGACCTACATTGCAGGATGGCAGGCCCACCATCATCACCAACTCTATTTTTATCCCTACTCTTATAAAAAGCATTGTCGGTGATGATCGTGTGCCTGCCATCCTACAATATAGGCCGTCCGATCTATATCTGATGGATAGGAAGGAAACTATGGCAATTTTGCAAAAAGATACCCACACCCCTCTCCACATTTGCAAATAAGGCCTTCCCTCGTTCATCCTTTTCCCTACAAGATAAACTACTCATACAAATGCATCTTGATGTTCCGTGCACTGCATGGGCATCTTGCTAGTTGTTGCAAAAAGCCCATGTGTGTGAGAGAGAGAGGGAGAGTGGAGGAGGACGGAGTGCATGTGTGACAAAGACACAAGGAGTGTGTGTGCGATAGGTATCAGCTTAAAATGAGGCGATAGTGTGTGTGTGCACGATCGAGAGGGCATGTCTCAAGAAAGGAAGAAAAATCTAGATAGATACAAGGAGCGGGAGAGAGACATGTATGCGATGGTGGAAGCACGAGTGTGCGGGTGTATAAACCTATCTAGAGGCTAGCTAGTCAATAAATGTTTGTGAGAGAAATACGAGTCGGGGTGCGAAAGTGAGAGTTTTGTGTGTGTGTGTGTGTGTGAGAGAGAGAGAGAGAGACGGTAGTCGGGAAGGGGAGTGGAAGAAGGAGTTGTGTGTGTGTGTGTCTGTGAGAGAGAGAGAGAGAGAGAGAGGAGATGGTAGTCGGGGTTGTCTGATCGGTAAACAAATGAATAATGTCAGTCTGGGATGGAGACGAAAAGGAGACCGCAACAAATGTTGTGTCTACAGGAGAGAGAGAGAGAGTAATTTTGGTGGTATGAGTCATATGTAGAGACATATATGGTGTGTGAGAGAATCCCATAGAGAGAAAGACAAAGTGAAAGACGAGTGGAGACTGTGTGTGTGGCGGTGAAAAAGAAAGCTTAGGTCCCAAGTGATACTAGAGAACAGTTTAGACGTGAGATATAATGAAAACCGTGTAATGTATAATGATAGGGAGAGTGTGACATTTCTCAAGGGAGACGTCGAGAGACCATGTTTGTGAGGATAGGAGAAACATGGAGTGAGCGTGCGGGTGAGCTAGAGAAAAGAGAGTGATAGCTACCTGAAGGAGCATGCATGCGAAAGAGATGGGCGTGAAAGGAGTGAACAAAAAAGGGATTCAAATATTTGAATTTGAGATGATGATACATGTAATCCATACTCGAACCAAAATTGATCTATCAAACATGCATACTCATATGAATTCACGCACATCTATGTTATTTAATATGTAGATATTACTGATCCATACATTTTAGTGGAACATAATTTGGTTAAAAAAATTCGAATTCAACCTTAAGATTTGGAGATCGTTGTATTTGTAAATCATATTATACATATAAAGGAGCAGAATTCTTTGTTGTGCTTTTGAAAGTATATATAAAAAATGATGTATATAGAATGTAATTCCAATTGAAAATGGATCCCGCCTAGAAAAAAATAGAATATAAACGGGATTCGAATTGAGTTGGCATGGTAAACGTGCACTCTGCAAAATTTGAACGAAGCGGGGAAAGTCGAAGTAACCGCCCAAAACCAAAATCTGCGAGATGGAAATCACTACTGCCTATCCTTGCCATGCAAAGTCTATCTGCTGGATTTCTATAGGTTTCGATAGGGGTAGGTTTGTAATTTCACCGAAACGTGATGTAACCGCCTCTCACCCGGATTCATATATGGTGGGCGCCAAAACACAGTGTGTCCTCAGCCGAAATCGACTCCCTCCCCGATTCATATTCATACACGGTGGGCGCCAAAAACAAACTCTTGTCGGCAAATATTCGGTGTATGCAAGATTACCGTCCTATCCCCAACCGACTAATGTTGCTGTGATGTAGTAGAAATTTGTAACGGGGGCTAAGTTTGTAAATTTCCTCGCATTTGAGACAAGCGCGCCCTGAATACATGGTTCCCCCTTCCTCTCTACCTCCCTTTTCCCCATTCGCACTCTATGGGCGCCAAAACACCATCTCCACCCCACCCTCCTCCGTCCGCCGCCGTCCGCCACCCCATCCACCGTCGTACTCCTCCACCATGCCGGAGCTGATACCCCGACGCCGTCGTCCATTACAAGAGATCGACCTCTCTCATCCACGGCTTCGGACCGGGATCCTTGCATCCCGTCCTCTCGCTTCATCCCCGCCGTCGTCCACCTTGCCGGCGTCGCTCCTACGACAGTCTCGTCCACCGCGCCCTGCCGCCACCGTCTACCCTCCTAGATTTGCTTCCACGCTGTCGATAGCCATCACTACCGCAGCACCGTCAAATTCTCAGCAGATGCGTACACGGCGCCACACCAAAGGCAATACTCTTTCGTATCTGCTCAACTTATTTATCGCAACAAGAAAATAGATCGCCACTGCTTTACTCTGATTTCTTGTCTTGGTTGCGAAGTTGCCTTTGTCCGGTTTGCACCTTCAGATCCGCCATGGCACGCTCAACACTATACTCCCAATGCTTATGGTTTTCCCCTTTTATATTCCATACTAGTTAAATCACAGTAGACTAAATTTCAAAATTGGGTTAGTCGATTTTTCAGAGCTCGCCGGAGTTCGCCGGTGCAATCGAAGGGGCTCGGGTGGTTGTGGGGCCTCGCCGAACAAAGAAAACTTGACGCGGGTGGGGGTTGGGGCGGGGGTGGGGGTGGGGGTGGCGGAGGAACACAGGCGGTGGGGGCCGATGGTCCGGCCGGCGGCCCATGTGGTGTTTTGTATGGGAAGAATCAGAGACGAGGAAGAAGAAGGGTTAGGAGACATAGGATCTTCATCCAACCGCCTGAAATGGTCGAGAGACAGTTGGGAGTTGCATTCTTAATGCGCTCTGGTTCATCATGTGTGGGCACTGCGCAACCAACATTTTATTATCAAAAATCTTCTTGCTCTTCTTTACCATGTTCCTCTTCCGTTCTTCTTTAATATGTACTCTCTCCGTTCCTAAATACAAGTCTTTGTATAGATTCCACCATGGAGTACATGTGGAGCAAAATGAGTGAATCTACACTCTAAAATGTATCTGGATACATCTGTATGTGATCCATAGTGGAAATCTCTACCAAGACTTATATTTTGGAACGGAGGGAGTATGATAGTAGTACAGTATGTTCCTTGTACTGAAGATGAGCAGGGACATTTGCAGTGTAGAGGTCTATATGGTCGGTTGTGATGGACACATTGAGCCTCTTTGATTCATAGGATCTTGTAAACATAGGAATAGGATTTGTAGTGGCCTGCCCACTTGAATCCTATAAGAATAGCAAGGAAATGCGGGGAATTGTGTCGCCTTTGAGAGTTACACTGATATTAACAGTACCGCGCCTTCACTTGAAGAGAGCTGGTATCCGAAGCCTTTCTAGCTGTACCGGCAATACTAGCACATATATTCCAGCAAGTTCCACTTTGCTGATTTTACTCTGATGCTTAAGGTTTTCCCGTTATATCTACACTATGATTTGTGTAGTTGCTTTGCGTCGCACTAGCAGCAGTCCACTCTTGAAGCTAAACACTGCAATGACTTACAAAATTGGCACCAAGGCATTGAGTGCCATTCTAGATGCAATGAAACTCATACGCTCCCCACCTGTTGATTCTTGTTCAGAATATGATCCTAATGACTATTCTAACCTCGAGGAGTCAAAGGCAGATGGCCTGTCCTGTTCACCCATCAAGGTGCCTGTTCTAATTTGGCAATGTTTTATTGATTGCGGGTATCTTGCATATGTTGTCTTGCATTTCTTCTACTTTGTTGCACCGCCATCTGCTATGTTTACTCATCATATATGTCGAGATGCCATGCCCATCCACTATCAATACATATTCCATCTGTCATCATACCATGTTTTTCCACTCGAATGCTGTTATTGTGCATCAGACATCAAAAAGGAAGAGGGTGATTGCCGAACCTGAAGGAGCACCAGCAAAGTCCTTGAAAAACGTGGTGGTGCCGGAGAAACCAGACAGCACCCCACTTATATTGGTTGTACAACCAGTGACACAAAACGTAGGACCGACTCCAGCCAACTGTACCCATACTTCACTGGCCACACCACTAGCCCCACCACACAGGACCTGCACTCCAGCAAAAGGTATACCGATTTCATTTGCCATAGCACCAGCTTTACCATAGAAAAATCCCACTCCAGCAAAAAGTACAGCAAGTCCACCGGCCGAAGACCTATCCCAACTGCAGAGACGGCCAATTCCTGCAGATTAGAACCCCATTCCATTTATTCTCAATTTAAAAGACAATGCTTTCAATGTTGTTAGGGACTACGTGCATATATTCCCATCATGGGAAGATTATTGTGAAGACAAACACCATTTTCACATCTTCATGTCCAACTTACGTGTAAGTGCTATTATTCATGGTTATTATTTTCATGTTTTCTGCTGATTGAACACATCAATGATTTACATTACATTGTTGTAACTAGGCGAGGGTCAATCTGGATAGTCATGACGAGAAAAGCTTGCTTGTGCTTTTCAAGGAAGCATTGCAGCAGTATCGGTGTTACCTGAGGAAATCACACTTTGATGGAAAGTCTATAAATGAATTTCCGGTGAAGTCTCATGTGCTAAATTTAGAAGACATTGAATGGAAAAACCTTGTTATGCACTGGTCTCGTTCCCAGAATGAGGTACTGTCTATGAAATCACATGACAATTTGAACTTCTACTTTTCCGCATGTGCCTTACAGATCTTTTTTGCAGGAAATTTGCTCAAAGAAGAATTCCGGTTTGACAAGAACGACAGGATATCGCAAATATGTTGCCCGCTGCTTTGCTCTTGTTAGTACCTGTTGTCATGTATCACTGTACTTGCATACATACCTGGTTCATTATGTGACAACAGTATGCATGATAGCTTACTTATCAATTGTTCGCTCCAAATTATCTGATATGTATGAATGGTTACATTAGTGTAGAATATATCCGATGCCAATGTTTTTTTAGCTCTGCATTGTTCTTGTAAGTACATGTTGTCCTTTATCAGTGTACTTATAGTGACAGGTAGTTGTTCATGTACCATCACTCTGCAATTTTTTTCCTTTGCCCTTCATTTTCTACACATCAGATCTATATTTACTCTTACCATAAGGTTGGTACTGAAGAAGTTTAGCTGTGCATTGCATTTGGTTGTACCTTTTGCCTGTATCGCTGCACTTGCATTTATAGCTACTTGGTTATGTAGCATCACTCTTCATCTTATCTTAAATATTCTCCATTTTTTCATATATTATCACATCTACATTTACTCTTAACAAAATGTAGAATAAAGGCAATGCTTTTGAAGAAGATTCTGTGGTAAACTTCTTGAATTGCCCCCCCCCAACAGCATGGATAAGGCCTTTATAGAGCTTGTCTTCACCAATAATGTAAGTTTGTCCATCTCAAGCATTCAAACTTTGTTGTATATGTTTGGTTAGGCATGACTGCAACAGCTGTTTATTTTTGGTGTTTGCATCAAATTGCTTGTTTAAAGTTTATTATGTAGTTCATAAACAAAAGTTTTTCCTTTCTCAATTTAAGTTTTCAGTTGTACAACCAAGTTCCTTCTTCATACCATGTAAATTAAACTATACAGAGCAAGGAATCTTCTTTTGCACTGCATGTATGCTTATGTTCTTCATCCGTAATCCAGTGGTGTGGTGAACCTACCCACTACAGCACAATGTCATATTCTACAATGTATTAACTATGAACAATGTCATATCATTCTACTATTATTTAAACCGTCTCTTTATTTGCCAATCTGAAATGGTATAAATTGACAGCACACTAACCATTGATACTAATGAGTTCTTGATCTGTAATCCAGTGGTGTCGTGAAGCTGCCAACTCCTTCACAATGCCATTTCCTGCCATGTCTTGACCTGAACAATACCATATTGTGTTAATGCAATTTTAAACTGTGTCACTTTATTCGTCAGTAAGAAATGTGATGAATTGTCAGCACTGATACTTTTATGTGCAAAACCTGTCATATGTCTGCTTGTTTATCTTTCAGAGTGAGGAAGATATAAGTGTTGAACAAGCGCAGTCTCATCATCTTGCTCAGTTGCTTGCACTACAGCTCCCCAGCAGGGCTAACCTTTCTTGAACTCTATTGAAGTGATGTCGGTTTTCTATATTATTTTGTCGGCGTGTTTATTTGCACTGGTGGCAATCTTTGATGCACAGTGTATGTAATCTGCTGTCTGCTTGTGCTTTATTATCATAGTGGCGAACTTTGATGCCCAGTGGATGTAATATGCCGTAATTTCTTTATTGTATAGTCTAGGCTTTTTCTTATTCATGATGTTGCAGTTATTGTACTGTATATATATCCTGTCTTCGTAGTAAACCGGCCAAACCGTAAAATTATGGTACATAATCGGGCCGTCATGCAATCACGATGTAGGTTGGGCCTGAAACGTGCCGAACAGCTCATGGGCCGGCAGCAGCCCGAAATGAACCCCGGCCCAGAATCAAATCATGGGCTTTTAACAGGCCAAAATTGTATCGGTCCTTGTTTGGCCCAATCAGATATCGGTTGCGAGCAGGCCGGATGCAAACCGGGCCATAGTTAGGCCCAACTATATGATGGGCTTTTAACAGGCCGAAATTAATATAGGGCCGAAATGTTAAACGGGTCGTTAACATGCCAAAACTAATATCAGGCCGAATTACTAAGTGGGCCTTTAGCAAGTGGGCCCAAAAGCATAGTGTCTAGTTGACGGGCCGAATCTGATATGGGCCATAATTGAGCCCAAAGCCTCTTCAAGGGTCGGACCTGATCTGGGCCATAATTTGGCCCAGAACATGGTAGGCTTTTAACGGGCCAGATCTCATATGGGCCACTATTAGGCCCGGAGCGCGGCAGGCCATTAATGGAACGGATCAAATATGGGCTGGCATTTGGCCCAAAACATGGCAGCAAGTTAATGGGCCGGCCTACTAGGGTCCTCAAAATCTTGTGGGCCTATAGTTGGGCCGTCCCATTAATGTCGGTGAAATCTTGTGGGCCTTTAGCTGGGCCAGCCCATTATGATCCGCAAGAAGCTTGTGGGTCTTTACCTGGGCCGGCCCATTATGGCACACAAAAATCTTGTGGGCCTTTACCTGGGCCGGCCCATTATGGCCCGCAAAATCTTGTGGGCCTTTAGCTGGGCCAGCCTATTATGGCCTGCAAAATCTTGTGGGCCTTTAGCTGGGCCGGCCCATTATGGTCTGCAAAATCTTGTGGGCCTTCAGTTGGGCCGGCCCATTTAAACTTGATGGGCCAGTCCACGTGTCAACATATCATAGGCGCGTCTCGCCCATTGGATGAGTGACACCTGTGCCAACGTGGACCTGACACGTGTCTCCACCAGCCAATGATGATTTTACACGTGGAAAATCCCCATTGGTCAGGGCTGTTAACGGGTTATCGGATCCAAAACCCGACCCGATAGCTTAACGGTGTTCCGTTACGGTGGATGCCACGTGTCGGTCACCCTTGACGAAAACACTTCTGTGACGCGTGATTTATCGTCATGGAAGTGGACACTTCCGTGATGATAATTTTGGTAATGTCATGGAACACTTCTATGACAGCACAAGTATGACTATCTTGATTCTGTCATAAATTTGTCATGGATGTACATGCATGACATAAAACGCGACCTACTGTGACAAACATGTATCATCACGGAAGTGTATTTTTTTTGTAGTGAGATGTTAAGAATTTACTGACTATTGAAGAAATACATGGTCTTGATAACCCGACACGGGTAGTAGAGGTAAACTCTCTTTACTGTTTTGATGAAGGTGATATTCCTCATAATAAGTCTGCTAGTCAATGCTTGGATGAGTTTGATAATGTTATTTTTAAACAAGAAAACTTCAATGCTTATGTTAGTAGACAATTGAAATGCAATGCTTATATGCTTGACCACTTGGGTGATTATATGAGTAGAACTGTTAATGATCTCAAGCTTATCAGCAAACATGCTTCCATGGTTACAACTCAAGTAGAACAAGTACTTAAGGCACAAGATGATTTTCTTAATGAGTTGAATAGTAGGAATAATGATAATGTTGTTAGGGTTATTACTAGAGGTGGTAAAATGACCCAGAACCTTTGTATCCTGATGACCATCCTAAGAGAGTTGAGCAAGATTCTCAGAGAATTAATACCCATGCACCTAGTCCTAGTAATAATAAGAAAAAGAAAACTGATAGGACTTTACATCCTTCTAGTG
Source organism: Triticum aestivum (assembly GCF_018294505.1). Classification (NCBI taxonomy): domain Eukaryota; kingdom Viridiplantae; phylum Streptophyta; class Magnoliopsida; order Poales; family Poaceae; genus Triticum; species Triticum aestivum. Next base: position 13,902,331 of record NC_057809.1, on the reverse strand, counting down.
AACCTGATAGAGACACACCTGAGAATCGCAATAATATTTCTATTTCTAATGTTGAGGCACAATCTGGTGATGAACATGAACATAGTGATAATGTTAATAATGATGTTCATGTTGATACTCAACCTAGTAATGGTAATGATGTTGAGGTAGAACCTGTTGTTGATCTTGATAACATAATGTCGCTTGAAACTACGTCGGTATTTCCCCAAAGAGGAAGGGATGATGCAGCATAATGGCGGTAGATATTTCCCTCAGATATGAAACCAAGGTTATCGAACCAGTAGGAGAACCAAGCAACATAACGTAAATAGCACCTCCACACAAATAACAAATACTCGCAACCCGACGTGTAAAAGGGGTTGTCAATCCCTTTCGGGTAACGGCGCCAGAAATTGGCAAACGGATGTGAGATAAAATTGTAGATATTGGTAGATCAAACGCCAAAAATAAATAAGAATAAATTGCAGCAAGGTATTTTTGTATTTTTGGTTTAATAGATCTGAAAATAAAAGGCAAATAAAATAGATCATGAAGGCAAATAATATGAGAAAGAGACCCGGGGGCTGTAGATTTAACTAGTGGCTTCTCTCGAGAAAAATAGCAAACAGTGGGTAAACGAATTACTGTTGGGCGATTGATAGAACTTCAAATAATCATGATGATATCCAGGCAATGATCATTACATAGGCATCACGTACAAAATTGGTAGACCGACTCCTGCCTGCATCTACTACTATTACTCCACACATCGACTGCTATCCAGCATGCATCTAGTGTATTAAGTTCATGGAGAAACAGAGTAATGCAATAAGAACGATGACATGATGTAGACAAGATCTATCTATGTAGAGATAGACCCCGTCGTTTTATCCTTAGTAGCAACGATACATACGTATCGGTTCCCTTTCTGCCACTAGGATCAAGCACCGTAAGATCGAACCCACTACAAAGCACCTCTTCCCATTACAAGATAAATAGATCAAGTTGGACAAAAAAGAAATATCATAGAAGAAATATGAGGCTATAAGCAATCATGCATATAAGAGATCAAAGAAACTCAAATAACTTTCATGGATATAAAAAGATAGATCTGATCATAAACTCAAAGTTCATCCGATCCCAACAAACACGCCGCAAAAAGAGTTACATCATATGGATCTCCAAGAGACCACTGTATTGAGAATCAAACGACGGAGAGGAAGCCATCTAGCTACTAACTACGGACTCGAAGGTCTACAAAGAACAACTCACGCATCATCGGACAGGCACCAATGGAAGTGCTGAACCCCTACGTGATGGTGTCTAGATTGGATCTGGTGGTTCTGGACTCTGCGGTGGCTGGAATCGATTTTCGTCAACTCCCCTAGGGTTTCTGGATTATTGTGGTATTTATAGAGCAAAGAGGCGGTCTGGGGGCACCCGAGGTGGGCACAACCCACCAGGGCGCGCCTTGGCCTCCAGGCGCGCCCTGGTGGGTTGTGCTCCCCTCAGAGCACCCCCCAGGAGCTGTCTTGGCTCATTAGGTGTCTTCTGGTCCATAAAAAATCTCCGTAAAGTTTCGCTGTATTTGGAGTCTGTTTGGTATTGATTTTCTGTGATGTAAAAAAACATGCAAAAAACAGCAACTGGCACTTGGCACTTTGTCAATAGGTTAGTACCAAAAAATGATATAAAATGATTATAAAACATCCAAGATTGATAATATAACAGCATGGAACAATCAAAAATTATAGATACGTTGGAGACATATCATAACCCACAATCAAAGAATCAACATTATGATAAGAGAGACTTCGTTGCTAGGAAGCATGGTGAAGAAAGAGAACCATGGGTTCAAAAACCCATGCCCTTTCCTCCTAAGCCATCCAAGAAAAAGGATTATGAGGATTTTGAGCGCTTTGCTAAAATGATTAGACCTATCTTCTTGCGTATGCGTTTGACTGATATGCTTAAAATGACTCCTTATGCTAAGTATATGAAAGATATTGTTACTAATAAAAGAAAGATACCGGAAGCTGAGATTTTCACCATGCTTGCTAATTATACTTTTAAGGGTGGAATACCAAAGAAACATGGAGATCCAGGAGTACCAACTATACCATGCTCCATTAAAAGAAACTATATTAAAACTGCTTTATGTGGTCTTGGAGCCGGTGTTAGTGTCATGCCTTTCTCTTTATATCGTAGACTTGAGTTGAATAAGTTGACACCTACTGAAATCTCTTTGCAAATGGCTGATAAATCAACTGCTATACCCATCGGGATTTGTGAGGATGTGCCTGTTGTGGTTGCAAACATTACTATCTTAACAGACTTTGTTATTCTTGAATTCCCGAGGACAATAGTATGTCGATTATCCTTGGTAGACACTTTTTGAATACTACAGGAGTTGTTATTGATTGCAACAAAGCCAACATCACTTTTCATGTTAATGGTAATGAGCATACGGTACACTTTCCGAAGAAACAACCTCGAGTTCATGGTATCAATTCTATTGAAAAAATCTACTATTACTATTGGAGGTTTTGAATTTCCTCTTCCTACTTAAATATGACTAGCACATATGCCCTTGCGTTGCAACGCAAGAGAAAATTATCGTGTCCTTCAGAACATTCACCAGCGCGGCATACCATCCTCTAGACAATGCCACCCAGGGATGGTAGTGGGGAAAATGAGGTGGGCTTCTTCCCGATGGCGCCCAAGGCAGAAGTGCATCGGTGCGGGAGTCAGCTTGTCATGATAATTAGCGCATTTGTCTGTATTTGGACATCTAGCAGGAAGTACACGGTAGTATCAATATTGACGGTAGGCCGAGATGTTACGATTGCATCCACTGAAGCTTGAGTCAAGAGTCAAAGGATATATATATATATATATATATATATATATATATATATATATATATATATATATATATAGGCCTTCTTTAGGAAAATGTCTTCGGATGCAGTACTAATTAGCAATCAATTCGATAAGGGTGGTGTCTGATCACATTACACGCACATGAGATGTCCGCGACGATGTGATTCATGGAGGTAAGGACATATCAGAGATGGATGATTGAGGTCGACATGTGCTCCATGAACCCTTGGGGGTAGAGTTGGTTTTCCCCATTTTTTTTCTTTTTTTCAACACTTGTCTACTTTTTTCATGCATAATGTACATTTCTCTTATACATTTTTATTGCATATGTTTAACCTTTTTTAAATACATGGTTAACATTATTTTAATATAGGTTTCACTGTCTATATTTTTTCTTACACATTATACATTTGTTTGTATATATTAGGAACATTTCTTTATACATGTTTAACAATTTTCAAATAAATAACTACATTTCGTTGAAATAAATGTTTGATGTCTACTTTTTTTCAACACATGTCTACATTTTCTAATACACATTGTACATACTTTTATACATGTTTAACATTTTTATAATATGATTAACATCTTTTCATATATATGTTTCGATGTCTAGTTTTTTCTACATATTGTACATCTTTTGCATACATATGAAATATTGATTACACAGGTTATTATTTTTTTAAATACATGGTTAAAATTTCGTGAAATATATATTTTGATGTCCCTTTTTTTCATACATATTTTAAAATTTTCATATACATATTTATTTTAATAGATGATTAACATTTTCTTCAAATACATGTTTTGATCATTATTTTTTCATACACACTATGCATTTTTCTTATACATCAAAAATATTTTTTATACATGTTTAACATTTTTAAATACATGATTTTTTTAAAGTGCGGTGAATAATTTACAAACTTAAATAGGAAAAAGTAAATTGAAAATAAAAAAGAAAAAATAGAAACAGAAAATACGAACAAAAGAATAAGAATATGTGGGACGTCATACTTTCAAATGGGCCGGCCCACAAACTGCTGCCTGCTGCGAGGCGAGCTTCCGCGGGCATCAATAATAGAGAAACTTCCGCCTCCCCACCAAAGAAAGTAGATTGGCCTGATGGTATGGCACATTTGACTCTATCTAGGAGACCTTGGTTCAACTCCATGTTTGCACACATTTTTTTTGACTTTTTTCTAAAACAGGGAACATACGAAACACTTATATGACGAAAAAAAGTGGAGAAACGCTCCTCCCTTTAATATTAGGTAAAGATAAAGATATTCCTATTGTTGGGGACGTGCATATCCCCGTTGAGGTAACCTAGTGTTATTCGAAAATTCTCCAGTTTCATGTCATTCGAAAGAAGTTTGTTAAGAAGACTTGATCAACCTTGTTAATGGATTCCTTCTGATGAGCATGAGATGCATGAATTTAGAAAGCACAACTTTCTATATCTACTTTTTACTTTCTGTTATTTCGACTAAATAAAGCCAAAATAGTATTATCTGTCTGTTTTCTGAATTATCCGTGAATAAAAAATGTCTCAAAAATAAAAGTTCTCCAAATGCCCTGAAAATTTAGTATGATTTTTTATAAAATATTTGAGAATTTCTAGCACTGAGAACACACTAGGGGGACCCACCACCTGTACACAAGGGTGGAGAGCGAGCCTTGTGGGTCCCACATGGGTCCCCTCCACTTATTCCAGCACCCATCCACTCCTTCCTCCAGAAAAAATCATCATGTAGCTCAAACTCGTGTTCTATCTCATTTTACTGCAATTTTCGATCTCCTTGCTCAAAGCTCCATTCGTAAAACTGTTTTGGGGGATTGTTCTTCGGTATGTGACTCCTCCAATGGTCCAATTAGTTTTTGTTCTAGTGCTTTATTTATTGCAATTTTTTGCTGCTGTCGTGAGCTTGTTCTTGAGCTTGCATGTCAAATTTATATGGTCCAAAGTAGTTCTGATGCATGATATAGCCTCTAGGCACTCGTAGGAGTAGTTGCTATCAATTTTGTTGAGTTTGGTTCACTTTTATTTTGAGTCACTAAAAAATTTCAGAAAATTTTAGGAGGAAGAAAATGATGAGGAGATTGTTGCTAGGCACCTCGAGCCGGGGTTCGGAGGAAAAAGAAAATGAAGAGAAGGAAAAGCCCAAGTACAATCTTCCTCGCGCCGCGAAGATTCGGCCGTGTGAATGGCCATGTGATGCATTCTTGGAGGCGGCCGGAATTTATGAGGATTTCTATTATTTGGCTGAGAATGTAGGCATCACCGACTTCCTTCACGACCAGTGTGATCAGTATCTCCTACTCACTACTACTTTCGTGCAAAATTTTCATTTTCATCCTAGGAGATCACCACCCACGATAGATTTTCACTTATATGATGAGCATAAGGAGATGACGCTTTATGACTTTTGTGAGGTTTTTAAATTACCTTATGAGGGTAGCGTCGAGGAACCACGTCCTAGAGGTGTGGAAGATTTTATTGATGAAGTTATCGTAGCGGAAAGGAGAAAGGTGTCGTAAGCGAGAGTGTCTAGTTTACATTTTCCTGTTTTGCGCTATTACTCATTATTTGCGAGGAGATGTTTGATTGGTCGCGGGGATAGTGGAGGCCTTAGTGCTCCTGGCTTTGCCATTTTGCATCATGCTTTACTTCGTGATAAAACTTTCAGTTTAGGCGCTATGGTTGCTAGACAGTTGAGTCTCAACCATACTAAGGGTCCTATCTTTGGAGGTATTCATGCTTCCCGCCTTGCTAGACGCTTTGAGATACCTATTATGCATGATGAGAAAGAGGAGAAACTGCTACCCACTATATACTTAGATTATGACAGTATGGTAGCACATAATTTTATTCGCTATCATAAGGAAAAGAGACTTATTTATAACCTGATATTTAGCAAGGATACTTTTTAGATTATTACCTTGCCTGCACCTACTTTGTTCAATATTCATTCAGGCAGGTACTTCATTTTGCCCGCGGACATTCATGCATACTGGGAGGGGACAAGATCCCCAGTTCCTAAGCCAGGGCCATCACCTGATCCATATCAGGAGTCTATTTATCAGTGGGAGCCACAGGAGCCCGCTAACCAGTGGAACCCCCAAGATCCTCCTCAGTACACCGGAGAGGGCTATATTGATCCATGGGCATAGACCAACTTAGGCCAAAAGCCTAAGCTTGGGGGAGTACGTATTTCTCATCGACATTACATTCATGTTCACACAGTCATTTCGGTTGTCGGCATTCATACTTTTTCATTGTATTATCCATGCTAGTTTATTTCTTTTTCTCGCTTTCTTCTTGTGTGTTTGAAAAACCTTAAGAAAAACCAAAAAAATTAGTTGCAGTTTAGTTTACTTTCCATGTTCATTTAGTTGTAATATTAAAAGAAACCCAAAAATATTTATTGTTCTTCTTTTGCTTGTTGGGATCTTTCCCGTGTAAATAGTTTTTCTCGTTCTTGTTTTACTTTCTTCAGAAAAACAAAAACTCCAAAAACATTTCAGTGTGTTTCTTCGAAATTCTTTTATTTTCTTTGGGTGTCGAGAGGAGAAGACCATGATGAAAATGTTGAGTGGCTCTCATATGCATTATTGTTGATCTAACAAAGAACTCATATTACCTTGTCTTCTCCTTTGAATAAATGTTTGGAGATTCCAGCTTAGTCCAATGCACGTGCACTATTATTATTATCCACACCGTTCGGTCGTGCAAGTGAAAGGCAATAATGAAATAAAATAAAACTCGCTATACCTGTCTCTGCATATTCATGCATTTATGCTCGTAGCCTATATCCGCATCCATAACCGTTTTTCATTTGTGTGTAGAAAGTGTGTGTAGAAAAAGCCACATACCCTACCATATTATATTACTTACACTATATGAGGAAAAGTTGGTATGGACTCGACCTATCTTGTTTTTGTAAATATGATTAGTTCATCGTTCCTGATTCAGCCTTTTATCAATGAAACATGTTTCCAATGACAATTAGAGATTATAGTTACTCATGCCATGCTTAATTAGGTAGGAGTTTATAATGGTTTACTTGCATGCCAACATGAAAATTAAAATGGTTGTGATGTAGTATGGTAGGATGGTATCCTCCTTTGAATGATTCGAGTGGCTTGACTTGGCACATGTTCACGCATGCAGTTGAAACAAAATCAACATAGCCTCCATGATATTTATGTTCATGGTGATTTATATCCTACTCATGCTTGCACTCGATGTTGGTTATTCTCAATGCATGTTTATGACTGTTGTCGCTCTCTAGTTGGTCTCTCCCTGGTCTTTTTCCAGCCTTCACTTGTACTAAGCGGGAATACTGCTTGTGCATCCACTTCCATAAACCCAAAGTTCTTCCATATGAGTCCATCATGCCTACCTATATGCAGTATTTACCTGTCGTTCCAAGTAAATTCGCATGTGCCAAACTCTAAACCTTCAAATGATAAATTGGTTTGTATGCCCGAATCACTCATGTGGCGACTCGGCTGTCGGTACGTATCTTCCATGCTAGGTGGGTTATTCTCACGATGAGTGGACTCCGCTCATCATTCATGAGAAAAGGGCTGGTAACCTGGATGCCCAGTCCCATGCTCAAATCAAATCAAATTATAATTGCAAACAAAACTCCCCCAGGACTGTTGTTAGTTGGAGGGTACCCGTTGTTTCGGACCAGCCGTGGAGTGTGCTTGTTGGTGGTGGGGGAGTATAAACTTTACCATTCTGTTTGGGAACCGCCTATAATGTATCTAGTATGGGAGACACCGAGATCTCTTGGTTGTTATGTTGAAAATGAAATCATACCGCTCAAAATTTTATTTATCTCTGTTTTAAAAACTCGAGCTCTAGCACCTCTACAAATCCCTGCTTCCCTCTGCGAAGGGCCTATCTATTTACTTTTATTGCTGAGGCATCATCCTCTTATAAAAAGGACTAGTTAGAGAGCACCACTGCCATTTGTATGCATTGCTATTAATTTATATTGAGTATGACTGTGACTGGATCAATTTTGCCATGAATTATAATGTCTAGTCAGTCCTTGATCTTCAGGGTTGCTCTGCATTTATGTTTTGCGGTCTAAGAAAGGGCTAGCGATATACCATCTTTTTATATCATATCATGATTGTTTTGAAAAAGTGTTTTCATCCGAAATTTATTATTATTGCTTGCTAGTTGACTATGCCATTGATATGAGTAAATATGAGACCTAAACATTATTGTGAATATGGTTAGTTCATAATCTTTGCTGAAAACTTGAATGTTGGCTTTACATATTTGCAACAACAAGATCAAACAGAGTTTGTAAAAGTTTGTCTTTATCACATTCAGTTTGTCAACTGAATTGCTTGAGGATAAGCAATGGGTTAAGTTTGGGGGAGTTGATACGTCTCCATCGTATCTACTTTTCCAAACTCTTTTGCCGTTGTTTTGGACTCTAATTTACATGATTCAAATGGAACTAACCCGGACTGACGCTATTTTCAGCAGAATTGCCATGGTGTTATTTTTGTGCAGAAATAAAAGTTCTCGGAATGACCTGAAACTTCATGAAGAATACTATTGGAATAAATAAAAAATATTGGTGAAAGAATCAACAGAAGGGGACCCACACCCTGTCCACAAGGGTGGAGGGCGCGCCCACCCCCTGGGGTGTGCCCTCTGGTCTTGTGGGTCACACAGACCTCCACTGACCTGAACTCCAACTCCATATATTCATGTTCGGGGAGAAAAAAATTAGAGAGAAGGATTCATCGCATTTTACAATACGGAGCCGCCGCCACCTCTTGTTCTTCCTCGGGAGGGCAGATCTAGAGTCCGTTTTGGGATCCGGAGAGGGGAAATCGTCGCCATCGTCATCATCAACCATCCTCCATCACCAATTTCATGATGTTCACCGCCGTGCGTGAGTAATCCCATCGTAGGCTTGTTGGACAGTGATGGGTTGGATGAGATCTACCATGTAATCGAGTTAGTTTTGTTAGGCTTTGATCCCTAGTATCCACTATGTTCTAAGATTGATGTTGCTATGACTTTGCTATGCCTAATGCTTGTCACTAGGGCCCGAGTGCCATGATTTCAGATCTGAGCCTATTATGTTTTCATGAATATATTTGTGGTCTTGATCCTATCTTGTAGGTTATAGTCACCTACTACGTGTTATGATCCGGCAACCCCGGTGATGACCGTAGTTTGAGGAGTTCATGTATTCACTAAGTGCTAATGCTTTGGTCCGGTACTCTATTAAAAGGAGGCCTTAATATCCCTTAGTTTCCAATAGGACCCCGCTCCACGGGAGGGTAGGACAAAAGATGGCATGCAAGTTATTTTCCATAAGCACGTATGACTATATTCGGAATACATGCCTACATTATATTGATGAATTGGAGCGTGTTCTGTGTCACCCTAGGTTATAACTGTTACAAGATGAATGCCATCCGACATAATTATCCATCATTGATCCATTGCCTACGAGCTCGTTTCATGTTGATCTTTGCTAAGTTACTTTTCCGTTGCCACTGCTACGATTGCTACAAAACTGCTACTGTTACTTTTGCCACTGTTACCGTTACTTCCATACTACTTTGCTACTAAATATTTTATTGCAGATATTAAGTCTTTCAGGTGTGGTTGAATTGACAACTTAGCTGCTAATACTTGAGAATATTCTTTGGCTCCCCTTGTGTCTAATCAATAAATTTGGGTTGAATACTCTACCCTCGAAAACTGTTGCGATCCCCTATACTTGAGGGTTATCACCTAGCAGAGCAATAAATTTCTCGAATATTGCACGCAGGTCCGAAAAATGCAGGGGTGTGACACGTGTCATGTGATGGCCTCCTGTGAGAGCATGAGAAGTTTCAAGGACAATGGAGCAACAGGACCCGCACTTCCTACCCAAAGAGGACATGTTCCCTCTCGATACCCAGAGACTAGTTCGGAGATGGTGTGATTTACAAGTGGCCTCAGGGGAGGCTTATTCGAAACGTACCCAAACTTTTACCACACCATACATGGGCCATGTGAAGACACCGTGCCAGCTCTCGAGGAATTTGGGCATCGTATGATTTTTTGAGGATTTAAACGGTTGCATCAGGCATATGCCACCGAGGTACTTTCGCCCCCGATGGCAGGGCATGCCCCTCGCTCGTTTGTGCAAGGCCTAGGCATGTCGCAAGGACATCACAAAGGATTTCCTATGCGGCTTCTAGGCATGATTTCATGTGTCGCCTTGCTGATCTGCAATTTTCGGCGATGAAACCGTAGCAAAGCAATAAATTTCTCGAATATTGCACGTGGGTGCAAAAAATGCGGGGGTGTGGCACCTGTCATGTGATGGCCTCCTTTGAGAGCACGAGAAGTTTCGAGGCCAATAGAGCAACATGACCCGCACTTCCTACACAAACCGGACACGTTCCCTCTCGATACCTAGAGACTAGCTCAGAGTGTTGGGGAACGTAGCATGCAATTTCAAAAAAATCCTACGGTCACGCAAGATCTATCTAGGAGATGCATAGCAACGAGAGGGGGAGAGTGTGTCCACGTACCCTCGTAGACCGAAAGCGGAAGTGTTAGGTTAACGCGGTTGATGTAGTCGAACATCTTCACGATCTAACCGATCTAGTACCGAACGTACGACACCTCCGAGTTCAGCACACGTTTAGCTCGATGATGTCCCTCGAACTTTTGATCCAGCAGAGGGCCGAGGGAGGGTTTCGTCAGCACGACGGCGTGGTGACGGTGATGGTGATGTGATCCACGCAGGGCTTCACCTAAGAACTACGACACTATGATCGAAGGAGTAAACTGTGGAGGGGGCACTACACACGGCTAAGAGAACAATTGATGTGCTATGGGGTGCCCCCCTCCCCCGTATATAAAGGAGGGGAGGAGGAGGCCGGCCACCAAGGGGGCGCGCCATGGGGGGTCCTACTAGGACTCCACTCCTAGTAGGATTCCCCCCCCCCCTTTCCTTTCTCGTCGGAGGGGAAAAGGAAGGAGAGGGAGAGGGAGAGGGAAGGGGGGCGTGATACGTCTCCAACGTATCTATAATTTTTTATTGTTCCATGCTATTATATTATCTGTTTTGGATGTTTAATGGGCTTTAATATGCTCTTTTATATTATTTTTGGGACTAACCTATTAACCGGAGGCCCAGTGCCAGTTTCTGTTTTTTGCCTATTTTAGAGTTTCGCAGAAAAGGAATACCAAACAGAGTCCAAACGGAATGTAACCTTCGTGATGATCTTTCTTGGACCGAAAGCCATCCAGAAGACTTGGAGTCAAAGTCTAGAACTCTACGAGGCGGCCATGAGGCAGGAGGGCGCGCCCAGGGGGTAGGAGCGCCCCCACCCTCGTGGGCCCCTCGTAGCTCCACCGACGTACTTCTTTCGCCTATATATACTCTTATACCCTAGAAACATCAGGAAGAGCCACGAAACCACTTTTCCATCACCGCAACCTTCTGTACCCGTGAGATCACATTTCGGGACCTTTTTCGGCGATCTGCCGGAGGGGGAATCGATCACGGAGGGCTTCTACATCAACACCATAGCCTCTCCGATGAAGTGTGAGTAGTTTACCACAGACCTTCGGCCCAATAGTTATTAGCTAGATGGCTTCTTCTCTCTCTTTGATTCTCAATACAAAGTTCTCCTCGATGTTCTTGGAGATCTATTCGATGTAATAATATTTTGCGGTGTGTTTGTCGAGATCCGATGAATTGTGGATTTGTGAACTTGATTATCTATGAATATTATTTGGTTCTTCTTTGAATTCTTATATGCATGATTTGATATCTTTGCAAGTATCTTCGAATTATCGATTTAGTTTGGGCTACTAGATTTATCTTTCTTGCAATAGGAGAAGTGCTTAGCTTTGGGTTCAATTTTGCGATGTCGTTTCCCAGTGAAAGTAGGGGCAGCAAGGCACGTATTGTGTTGTTGCCATCGAGGATAAAAATATGGGGTTTATATGATATTGCTTGAGTTTATCCCTCTACATCATGTCATCTTGCTTAAAGTGTTACTCTGTTCTTGTGAACTTAATACTCTAGATGCATGCTGGATAGCGGTCGATGTGTGGAGTTTAGTAGATGCAGAACCATTTCGATCTACTTGACACGGACGTGATGCCTATATTCATGATCATTGCCCTAGATATCTTCATAACTATGCGCTTTTCTATCAATTGCTCGGCAGTAATTTGTTCACCCACTGTAATACATGCTATCTTGAGAGAAGCCACTAGTGAAACCTATGGCCCCCGGGCCTCTTTCTTATTACATTGCATCTCTTTTATTTACATTGCATCTAGTTTACTATTTTTCAATCTTTACTTTCCAATATATACAACAAAAATACCAAAAATATTTACCTTACTATCTTTATTAGATCTCACTTTTGCGAGTGACCGTGAAGGGATTGACAACCCCTTTATCGCATTGGTTGCAAGGTTCTTGATTGTTTTTGCAGGTACTAGGTGACTTGTGTGTTGTCTCCTACTGGATTGATATCTTGGTTCTCAAAACTGAGGGAAATACTTATGCTACTTTGCTGCATCACCCTTTCCTCTTTAAGGGAAAACCAACACATGCTCAAGAGGTAGCAAGAAAGATTTCTAGCGCCGTTGCTGGGGAGATCTACGCCAAGTAAAGACATACCAAGTACCCATCATAAATTCTTCTCCCTCGCATTATATTATTTTCCATCCGCCTCTCATTTTCCTCTCCCCCACTTCACAAACCTTTGCCCTTTCTTCGCCCCTTTTTCCATTCGTCTTCTTCGTTTGCTTGTGTTGCCATGTGCCTCCTATTTGCTTGCATCTTCGCTTGCTAAAAATCTATTGTTTTGGATCCTCATCCCCTTGCAAATCTTTTTAAAAGGTCCAATTATGAAGAACTAATTGCTAGTGAGTTGAGTGCACTACATTATCTTTATGAGGTTTTGCTTGAAATTCGTGAATCTGAAAATTGTGATGAAGTGTTGAAAGAAGAAAATTATAAAGTGATTCACGATAGCTCCTTGAATGAAAAGCATTATTGCAATAATGTTATTATAAATTCTATTAATGTCAATTGTGTTAATGATATGCAAAACCCTAAGCTTGGGGATGCTAGTTTTGCTATGTCCACTACTTGTTGCAATGATCATGATTGGGGTAATTATTTTTCTTATAATCTTGAAAATGTATTTAAGCCCATGATGAATATGAGATTGATAATAGTGTTTACAATAGTATTGAAAGTGGGTTTGGAAGAGTGTCAACTTTTGATCCCACATATTTGCAGAATATTCAATATTATGAATTTTTTGATAAAAGTGGGTTTGTAGAGGTCATGACTTTAGTTAATGTTAATCCCACTATTTTGGAAGAGTGTCAACTTCACATGCATGTGGATCGTGTTGAGAATATGTTATGTGATAGCTATTTTGTTGAATTTGCTTATGATCCTACATGTAATTATTATGAGAGAGGAAAATATGGTTGTAGAAATTTTCATGTTACTAAATTACCTCTCTTCATGATGAGATTGCTATCGTCTCTTTCTTCTTCCTTGCATATGCTAGTTTTTGCTTTCCTTGATAATTTGTTTGCGTATAAGATGCCTATGCATAGGAAGCATGTTAGACTTAGATGAGTTTTTCACATGTTTCATGATGCCCTATTTGTGTTTCAATTACTATCTTTCATGTGAGCATCATTGAAATCTTATTCCTAGCTAGGGGCGTTAAACGATAGCGCTTGTTGGGAGGCAACCCAATTTTATTTTTGTTCTTTGCTTTTTATTCCTGTTTAGTAATAAATAATTCATCTAGCTTCTATTATGATTGTGTTTTTTATGTTTTAGTTAGTGTTTGTGCCAAGTAAAGCCTTTAGGATCTTCTTGGCTGATTGTTGTTTGATCTTGCTGATAAAAACAGAAAGTACGCGCTCACGAAAATAATTATCATTTTTTACCAGAGAGCGATAAAATACCAATTATAACTTCAGTAGATCAATATACCTTTTATCCTGGTCTTACTAAGTTTTCAGAATTTTTGGAGTTACAGAAGTATTCGAAACATCCAGATTGCTACAGACTGTTCTGTTTTTGACAGATTCTGTTTTTCGTGTGTTGTTATCTAATTTTGATGAATCTATGAGTAGTATCGGGGGGTATGAACCATAGAGAAGTTGGAATACAGTAGGTTTAACACCAATATAAATAAAGGATGATTTCATTATAGTACCTTAAAGTGGTGGTTTATTTTCTTATACTAACGGAGCTCATGAGATTTTCTGTTGAAGTTTTGTGTTGTGAAGTTTTCAAGTTTTTGGGTAAATATTTGATGGATTTTGGAATAAGGAGTGGAAAGAGCCTAAGATTGGGGACTCCCAAGGCACCCAAAGGTAAAATTTAAGGACAACCAAAAGCCTAAGCTTGGGGATGCTCCGAAAGGCATCCCCTCTTTCGTCTTCGTCTATCGGTAACTTTACTTGAGGCTATATTTTTATTCACAACATGATATGTGTTTTGCTTGGAGCGTCTTGTATGATTTGAGTCTTTGCTTTTTAGTTTAACACAATAATCCTTGATGTACACACCTTTTGGGAGATACACCCATGAATCAGAATTTATTAGAATACTCTATGTGCTTCACTTATATCTTTTGAGCTAGATAATTTTGCTCTAGTGCTTCACTTTATATCTTTTTAGAGCACGGTGGTGGTTTTATTTTATAGAAATTATTGATCTCTCATGCTTCACTTATACTATTTTGAGAGTCTTTTAGAACAACATGGTAATTTGCTTTGGCTATAAAATTAGTCCTAATATGATGGGCATCCAAGATGGGTATAACAAAAACTTTCATATAAAGTGCATTGAATACTATGAGAAGTTTGATTCCTTATGATTGTTTTGAGATATGAAGATGGTGATATTAGAGTCATGCTAGTTGAGTAGTTGTGAATTTGAGAGATACTTGTGTTAAAGTTTGTGATCCCCGTAGCATGCACGTATGGTGAACCGTTATGTGATGAAGTCGGAGCATGATTTATTTTCTTGATTGTTTTCCTTATGAGTGGCGGTCGGGGACGAGTGATGGTCTGTTCCTACCAATCTATCCCCCCTAGGAGCATGCACGTAGTAGTTCATTTTGATAACTAATAGATTTTTGTAATAAGTATGTGAGTTCTTTATGACTAATGTTGATTCCATGGATTATACGCACTCTCACCCTTCCACCGTTGCTAGCCTCTCTAGTACCGCGCAACTTTCGCTGGTACCATAAACCCACCATTTACCTTCCTCAAAACAGCCACCATACCAACCTATTATGGCATTTCCATAGACATTCCGAGATATATTGCCATGCAACTTTCCACCGTTCCGTTTCTTATGACACGCTTCATCATTGTCATATTGCTTTGCATGATCATGTAGTTGAAATCGTATTTGTGGCAAGGACACCTTCATAATTCTTTCATACATGTCACTCTTGATTCATTGCACATCCCGGTACACCGCCGGAGGCATTCACATAGAGTCATATTTTGTTCTAAGTATCGAGTTGTAAGTAAATAAAAGTGTGATGATCTTCATTATTAGAGCATTGTCCCAGTGAGGAAAGGATGATGGAGACTGATTCCCCCACAAGTCGGGATGAGACTCCGGACAAAAAATAAAATAAAAATAAAAAAGAGGCCATAAAAAGAGAAATGCCCAAATAAAAAATGAGAGAAAAAGAGAGAAAAAGAGAGAAGGGGCAATGCTACTATCTTTTTTTCCACACTTGTGGTTCAAAGTAGCACCATGATCTTCATGATAGAGAGTCTTCTATGTTGTCACTTTCATATACTAGTGGAAATTTTCAGTATAGAACTTGGCTTGTATATTCCAATGATGGGCTTCCTCAAAATGCCCTAGGTCTTCGTGAGCAAGCAATTTGGATGCACACCCACTTAGTTTCTTGTTGAGCTTTCATACACTTATAGCTCTAGTGCATCCGTTGCATGGCAATCCCTACTCACTCACATTGATATCTATTGATGTGCATCTCCATAGCCCGTTGATAAGCCTAGTTGATGTGAGACTATCTTCTCTTTTTTGTCTTCTCCACAACCACCATTCTATTCCACCTATAGTCTATGTCCATGGCTCACGCTCATGTATTGCGTGGAGATTGAAAAAGTTTGAGAACATCAAAAGTATGAAACAATTGTTTGGCTTGTCATCGGGGTTGTGCATGATTTAAATTTTTTGTGTGATGAAGATAGAGCATAGCCAGACTATATCATTTTGTAGGGATAGCTTTCTTTGGCCATGTTATTTTGAGAAGACATGATTGCTTTATTAGTATGCTTGAAGTATTATTGTTTTTATGTCAATATTAAACTTTTGTTTTGAATCTTTCGGATCTGAACATTCATGCCACAATAAGTAAATTACATTGATAATTATGTTAGGTAGCATTCCACATCAAACATTCTGTTTTTATCATTTACGTACTCGAGAACGAGCAGAAATTAAGCTTGGGGATGCTTGATACGTCTCCAACGTATCTATAATTTTTTATTGTTCCATGCTATTATATCATTTGTTTAGGATGTTTAATGGGCTTTAATATGATCTTTTATATTATTTTTGGGACTAACCTATTAACCGGAGGCCCAGTGCCAGTTTCTGTTTTTTTGCCTATTTTAGAGTTTCGCAGAAAAGGAATACCAAACGGAGTCCAAACGGAATGAAACCTTCGCGATGATCTTTCTTGGACCAAAAGCAATCCAGAAGACTTGGAGCCGAACTATGGAACTCTACAAGGCGGCCACGAGGCAGGAGGGCGCGCCCAGGGGGGTTAGGCGCGCCCCCACCCTTGTGGGCCCGTCGTAGCTCCACCGACGTACTTCTTTTACCTATATATACTCTTATACCCTAGAAACATCAGGGAGAGCCATGGAACCACTTTTCCACCGACGCAACCTTCTGTACCCGTGAGATCCCATCTCGGGACCTTTTCTGGCGATCTGCCGGAGGGGGAATCGATCACGGAGGGCTTCTACATCAACACCATAGCCTCTTCGATGAAGTGTGAGTAGTTTACCACAGACCTTCGGCCCAATAGTTATTAGCTAGATGGCTTCTTCTCTCTCTTTGATTCTCAATACAAAGTTCTCCTTGATGTTCTTGGAGATCTATTCGATGTAAAACTCTTTTGCGTTGTGTTTGCCGAGATCCGATGAATTTTGGATTTATGAACTTGATTATCTATGAATATTATTTGGTTCTTCTCTAAATTCTTATATACATGATTTGATATCTTTGCAAGTCTCTTCGAATTATCGGTTTAGTTTGGCCTACTAGATTGATCTTTTTGCAATGGGAGAAGTGCTTAGCTTTGGGTTCAATCTTGCGGTGTCCTTTCCCAGTGACAGTAGGGGCAGCAAAGCACGTATTGTATTGTTGCCATCGAGGATAAAAAAATGGGGTTTACATGATATTGCTTGAGTCTATCCCTCTACATCATGTCATCTTGCTTAAAGCGTTACTCTGTTCTTAAGAACTTAATACTCTAGATGCATGCTGGATAGCGGTCGATGTGTGGAGTAATAGTAGTAGATGTAGAATCGTTTCGATCTACTTGACACGGACGTGATGCCTATATTCATGATCATTGCCTTAGATATCTTCATAACTATGCGCTTTTCTATCAATTGCTCAGCAGTAATTTGTTCACCCACCGTAATACATGCTACCTTGAGAGAAGCCACTAGTGAAACCTATGGCCCCCGGGTCTCTTTCTTATTATATTGCATCTCTTTTATTTACATCGCATCTAGTTTACTATTTTGCAATCTTTACTTTCCAATCTATACAACAAAAATACCAAAAATATTTACCTTACTATCTTTATTAGATCTCACTTTTGCGAGTGACCGTGAAGGGATTGACAACCCCTTTATCGCGTTGTTTGCAAGGTTCTTGATTGTTTTTGCAGGTACTAGGTGACTTGTGCATTGTCTCCTACTGGATTGATATCTTGGTTCTCAAAACTGAGGGAAATACTTACGCTACTTTGCTGCATCACCCTTTCCTCTTCAAGGGAAAACCAACGCATGCTAAAGAGGTAGCAGGCCGCGCCCCCTCCTCCTTGTCCTATTCGGACTAACTTGGAGGGGGGCACGCGCCACCCCTCGCGGGCTTCCCTCTCTCTCCCCTAAGGCCCATGTAGGCCCAATACATCCCCGGGAGGTCCGGTAACCCCTCGGTACTCTGAATTATACTCGAACCTTTCTGAAACCATTCCAGTATCTGAATATCATCGTCCAATATATCAATCTTTACCTCGACCATTTCGAGACTCCTCGTCATGTCCGTGATCTCATCCGGGACTCTGAACAAACTTCGGTTACCAAAACACATAACTCGTAATACAAATCTTCATCGAACGTTACCCTACGGGTTCGAGAACTATGTAGACATGACCGAGACACATCTCCGGTCAATAACCAATAGCGGAACCTGGATGCTCATATCGGTCCCTACATATTCTACGGAGATCTTTTATCGGTCAAACCGCAATAACAACATACGTTATTCCCTTTGTCACCGGTATGTCACTTGCAAGGTTGTCAGAATCGTGATTCTGTTGTACGATTCTACGACTTTACGATCCAAATTAACCCCTTTGATTCTACGATTTTGGTTCATAGAATCTACGTTTCTACGATCCTGATAGTGAAGATTCTATGATTTGTGGTTCTACCATCAGAGCTCCGATCCGATTCAGGATCACGATTCTGACAACCTTGGTTACTTGCCCGAGATTCGATCATCGGTATCCTCATACCTAGTTCAATCTCGTTACTAGCAAGTCTCTACTCATTCTAGAATGCATCATCCCGTAACTAACTCATTAGACACATTACTTGCAAGGCTTATTATGATGTCCATTACCGAGAGGGCCCATAGATACCTCTCCGGTACTCGGAGTGACAAATCCTAATCTTGATCTATGCCAACCCAACAAACACCTTTGGAGACACCTGTAGAGCATCTTTTATTATCACCCAGTTACGTTGTAACATTTGATAGCACACAAGGTGTTCCTCTGGTATTCGGGAGTTGCATAATCTTATAGTCAGAGGAATATGTATAAATCATGAAGAAAGCAATAGCAATAAAACTTAACGATCATTATGCTAAGCTAACGGATGGGTCTTGTCCATCACATCATTCTCCTAATGTTGTGATCCCGTTCATAAAATGACAACACATATCTATGGTCAGGAAAATTAACCATCTTTGATTAATGAGATAGTCAAGTAGAGGCATACTAGGGACACGTTTTCTTGTCTATGTATTCACACATGTACTAAGTTTCTGGTTAATACAATTCTAGCATGAATAATAAATATTTATCATGATACAAGGAAATGTAAATAACAACTTTATTATTGCCCCTAGGGCATATTTCCTTCAGTCTCCCACTTGCACTAGAGTCAATAATCTAGATTACATAGTAATAATTCTAACACTCATGGAGTCTTGGTGATGATCATGTTTTGCTCGTGGAAGAGGCTTAGTCAACGGGTCTGCAATATTCAGATTCGTATGTATTTTGCAAATTTCTATGTCTCCCTCCTTGACTTAATCGCGGATGGAGTTAAAGCGTCTCTTGATATGTTTGGTTTTCTTGTGAAATCTGGATTCCTTCGCTAAGGCAATTTCTCTAGTATTTTCACAAAAGATTTTCATTGGACCCGATGCACTAGGTATTACACCTAGATCGAATATAAACTCCTTCATCCAGACTCCTTCATTTGCTGCTTCCGAAGCAGCTATGTACTCCGCTTCACACATAGATCCCGCCATGACGCTCTGCTTGGAACTGCACCAACCGACAGCTTCACCATTCAATATAAATATGTATCCGGTTTGCGACTTAGAGTTATCCGGATCAGTATCAAAGCTTGCATCGACGTAACCATTTACGACAAGCTCTTTGTCACCTCCACAAACGAGAAACATATCCTTAGTCTTTTTCAGGTATTTCAGGATGTTATTGACCGTTGTCCAGTGATCCACTCCTGGATTACTTTGGTACCTCCCTACTAAACTTATAGCAAGGCACACATCAGGTCTGGTACACAACATTGCATACATGATAGAACCTATGGCTGAGGTATAGCGAATGACTTTCATTTTCTCTCTATCTAAGAAAGTACGATTACGACGTTTGGACACACCATTACGTTGTGGTGTTCCGGGTGGCGTGAGTTGCAAAACTATTCCGCATTGTTTCAAATGAAGACCAAACTCGTAACTCAAATATTCTCCTCCACGATCAGATCGTGGAAACTTTATTTTCTTGTTACGATAATTTTCCACTTCACTCTGAAATTCTTTGAATTTTTCAAATGTTTCAGACTTATGTTTCATCAAGTAGATATACTCATATCTGCTCAAATCATCTATGAAGGTAAGAAAATAACGATACCTGCCGTGATCATCAACACTCATCGGACCGCATACATCAGTATGTATTATTTCCAACAAGTCTGTTGCTCGCTCCATTGTTCTGGAGAACGGAGTATTAGTCATCTTGCCCATGAGGCATGGTTCGCAAGCATCAAGTGATTCCAAAAGCCCATCAGCATGGAGTTTCTTCATGCGCTTTACACCAATATGACCTAAACGGCAGTGCCACAAATAAGTTGCACTATCATTATTAAACTTATATCTTTTGGCTTCAATACTATGAACATGTGTATCACTACTATCAAGATTTAGTAAAAATAGACCACCCATCAAGGGTGCATGACCATAAAAGATATTACTCATATAAATAGAACAACCATTATTCTCTGATTTAAATGAATAATCGTCGTCTCGCATCAAACAAGATCCAGATATAATGTTCATGCTCAACTTTGGCACCAAATAACAATTATTTAGGTCTAAAACTAATCCCGAAGGTAGAGGTAGAGGTAGCGTGCCGACGATGATCACATCGACTTTGGAACCATTTCCCACGCGGATCGTCACCTCGTCCTTAGCCAATCTACGCTTTATCCGTAGCCCCTATTTCGAGTTGCAAATATTAGCAACAGAACCAGTATCAAATACCCAGGCGCTACTGCGAGCATTAGTAAGGTACACATCAATAACATGTATATCAAATATACCTTTCACTTTGCCATCCTTCTTCTTCACCAAATACTTGGGGTAGTCCGCTTCCAGTGACCAATCCCTTTGTATTAGAAGCACTCAGTCTCAGGATTAGGTACAGACTTGGGCTTCTTCACTTAAGCAGCAACTTGCTTGCTGTTCTTCTTGAAGTTCCCCTTCTTCCCTTTACCCTTTTTCTTGAAACTGGTGGTCTTGTTGACCATCAACACTTGATGCTCCTTCTTGATTTCTACCTCCGCAGCCTTTAGCATTGCGAAGAGCTCGGGAATTGTCTTATCCATCCCTTGCATATTATAGTTCATCACGAAGCTCTTATAGCTTGGTGGAAGTGATTGAAGAACTCTGTCAATGACACTATCAAATTAACTCCCAGTTGAGTCAACTGGTTGTGGTTGTTGGGTTTCGTAGTAATTTCAAAAATTTTCCTACGCGCACACAGGATCATGTGATGCATAGCAACGAGAGGAGAGTGTTGTCTACGTACCCAACGCAGACCGACTGCGGAAGCGATGACACGACGTAGAGGAAGTAGTCGTACGTCTTCACGATCCAACCGATCAAGCACCGAAACTACGGCACCTCCGAGTTCGAGCACACGTTCAGCTCGATGACGATCCCCGGACTCCGATCCAGCAAAGTGTCGGGGAAGAGTTTTGTCAGCACGACGGCGTGGTGACGATCTTGATGAACTACAGCAGCAGGGCTTCGCCTAAACTCCGCTACAGTATTATCGAGGAATATGGTGGCAGGGGTCACCGCACACGGCTAAGGAATCGATCACGTGGATCAACTTGTGTCAACTTGTGTGTTTAGAGGTGCCCCTGCCTCAGTATATAAAGGAGGAGAGGAGGGGAGGCTGGCCGGCCATAGAGGGAGGCGCAGGAGAGTCCTACTCCCTCTGGGAGTAGGATTCCTCCCCCCAATCCTAGTCCAACTAGGATTCCTCGGTGGGGAAGGGAGAGAGGGGGGCCGGCCACCTTCTCCTAGTCCTAATAGGACTAGGGGAGGGGGAAGAGGCGCAGCCACCTTGGGCTGCCCCTTTCTCCTTTCCACTAAGGCCCATGAAGGCCCATATGGCTCCCGGGGGGTTTCGGTAACCTCCCGGTAACCCGGTAAAATCCCGATTTCACCCGGAACACTTTCGATGTCCAAACATAGGCTTCCAATATATCAATCTTTACGTCTCGACCATTTCGAGACTCCTCGTCATGTCCGTGATCACATCCGGGACTCCGAACAACCTTCGGTACATCAAAATGCATAAACTCATAATATAACTGTCATCGTAACCTTAAGCGTGCGGACCCTACGGGTTCGAGAACAATGTAGACATGACCGAGACATGTCTCTGGTCAATAACCAATAGCGGGACCTGGATGCCCATATTGGCTCCTACATATTCTACGAAGATCTTTATCGGTCAGACCGCATAACAACATACGTTGTTCCCTTTGTCATCGGTATGTTACTTGCCCGAGATTCGATCGTCGGTATCCAATACCTAGTTCAATCTCGTTACCGGCAAGTCTCTTTACTCGTTCCGTAATACATCATCTCACAACTAACATATTAGTTGTAATGCTTGCAAGGCTTATGTGATGTGTATTACCGAGAGGGCCCAGAGATACCTCTCCGACAATCGGAGTGACAAATCCTAATCTCGAAATACGCCAACCCAACATCGACCATTGGAGACACCTGTAGTACTCCTTTATAATCACCCATTTACGTTGTGACGTTTGGTAGTACCCAAAGTGTTCCTCCGGTAAACGGGAGTTGCATAATCTCATAGTCATAGGAACATGTATAAGTCATGAAGAAAGCAATAGCAACATACTAAACGATCAGGTGCTAAGCTAATGGAATGGGTCATGTCAATCAGATCATTCTACTAATGATGTGACCTCGTTAATCAAATAACAACTCATTGTTCATGGTTAGGAAACATAACCATCTTTGATTAACGAGCTAGTCAAGTAGAGGCATACTAGTGATACTCTGTTTGTCTATGTATTCACACATGTATTATGTTTCCGGAAAATACAATTTTAGCATGAATAATAAACATTTATCATGATTATAAGGAAATAAATAATAACTTTATTATTGCCTCTAGGGCATATTTCCTTCAGTGGTACCCAGACATTTTGAGTATAGGTTCACTTACAGAACCATTCTACTCCATTTTGCAACTGTAGAACTTATTGGAGACTTCATATCTCTCAATCCGGGCATTTGCTTGAAATATTAACTTCAACTCCTGGAACATCTCATATGCTTGAAGTCCCGGTTCTAAGCCATAAATCATGGCACACTAAACTATCGAGTAGTCATCAGTTTTGCTCTGCCAGACGTTCATAACATCTGGCGTCGCTCATGCAGTGGGTTTGGCACCTAGCGGCGCTTCTAGGACGTAATTCTTCTGTGCAGCAATGAGGATAATCCTCGTTACGGACCCAGTCCGTGTAATTCCTACCATCATCTTTCAACTTACCTTTCTCTAGGAATGCATTAAAATTCAACGGGACAACAACACGGGCCATTTATCTACAACAACATAGACATGCAAAATACTACCAAGTACTAAGTTCATGATAAATTAAAGTTCAATTAAACATATTACTTAAGAACTCTCACTTAGATAGACATCCCTCTAGTCATCTAAATGATCACGTGATCCATATCAACTAAACCATGTCCGATCATCACGTGAGATGTAGTGGTTTTCAATGGTGGACATCTCTATGTTGATCATATCTACTATATGATTCACGTTCGACCTTTCGGTCTTAGTGTTCCGAGGCCATATCTGCATATGCTAGGCTCGTCAAGTTTAACCTGAGTATTCTGCATGTGCAAAACTATCTTACACCCGTTGTATGTGAACGTAGAGCTTATCACACCCGATCATCACGTGGTGTCTCAGAACGACGAACTGTAGCAACGGTGCATACTCAGGGAGAACACTTATACCTTGAAATTTAGTGAGGGGTCTTCTTATAATGCTACCGTCGTACTAAGAAAAATAAGATGCATAAAAGATAAACATCACATGCAATCAAAATATGTGACATGATATGGCCATCATCATCTTGTGCCTTTGATCTCCATCTCCAAAGCACCGTCATGATCTCCATCGTCACCGGCTTGACACCATGATCTCCATCGTAGTGTCGTTGTCTTCTCGCCAACTATTGCTTCTACAACTATCGCTACCGCATAGTGATAAAGTAAAGCAATTACATGGCGATTGCATTTCATACAATAAAGAGACAACCATAAGGCTCCTGCCACCGATAACTTTTACAAAACATGATCATCTCATACAACAACGTATATCATATCATGTCTTGACCATATCACATCACAACATGCCCTGCAAAAACAAGTTAGACATCCTCTACTTTGTTGTTGCAAGTTTTACGTGGTTGTTACGGGCTTCTAGCAAGAACCGTTCTTACCTACGCATCAAAACCACAATGATTTTTCGTTAAGTATGATGTTTTAACCTTCAACAAGGACCGGACGTAGTCAAATTCGATTCAACTAAAGTTGGAGAAACGGACACCCGCCAGCCACCTTTATGCAAAACAAGTTGCATGTCTGCCGGTGGAACCGGTCTCACGAACATGGTCATGTAAGGTTGGTCCAGGCCGCTTGATCCAACAATACCGCTGAATCAAAATAAGACGTTGGTGGTAAGCAGTATGACTATTATCGCCCATAACTCTATGTGTTCTACTCGTGCATATCATCTACGCATAGACCTGGCTCGGATGCCACTGTTGGGGAACATAGCATGCAATTTCAAAACAATTCTTACGATCACGCAATATCTATCTAGGAGATGCATAGCAACGAGAGGGGGAGAGTGTGTCCACGTACCCTTGTAGACCGAAAGCGGAAGCGTTAGGTTAACGCGGTTGATGTAGTCAAACGTCTTCACGATCCAACCGATCTAGTACCGAACGTACGACACCTCCGAGTTCAACACACGTTCAACTCGATGACGTCCCTCAAACTCTTGATCCAGCAAAGGGTCGAGGGAGAGTTTCGTCAGCACGACGGCATGGTGACGGTGATGGTGATGTGATCCACGCGGGGCTTCGCCTAAGCACTACGACGCTATGACCGGAGGAGTAAACTGTGGAGGGGGGCACCGCACACGGCTAAGAGAACAAATGATGTGCTATGGAGTGCCCCCCGACCCCCGTATATAAAGGAGAGGAGGAGGAGGCCGGCCACCAAGGGGGCGCGCCATGGGGGGGAGTCCTACTACGACTCCACTCCTAGTAGGATTCCCCCCCCCCCCCCCCCGCGCCCCCCCTTTTTCCTTTCTCATCGGAGGGGAAAAGGAAGGAGAGGGAGAGGAAGAGGGAAAGGGGGGCCACGCCCCCTCCTCCTTGTCCTATTTGGACTCACTTGGAGGGGCGCTCGCGCCACCCCTCGCGGGCTTCCCTCTCTCTACCCTAAGGCCCATGTAGGCCCAATACTTCCCCGGGGGGTTCCGGTAACCCCTCGGTACTCCAAAATATACCCGAACCTTTCTGAAACCATTCTGGTGTCCGAATATCATCGTCCAATATATCAATCTTTACCTCTCGACCATTTCGAGACTCCTCGTCATGTCCGTGATCTCATCCGGGACTCCAAACAAACTTCTGTCACCAAAACACATAACTCATAATACAAATCGCCATCAAACATTAAGCGTGTGGACCCTATGGGTTCGAGAACTATGTAGACATGACCGAGACACATCTCCGGTCAATAACCAATAGTAGAACCTGGATGCTCATATTGGTTCCTACATATTCTACGAAGATCTTTTATCGGTCAAACCGCAATAACAACATACGTTATTCCCTTTGTCATCGGTATGTTACTTGCCCGAGATTCGATCATCGGTATCCTCGTACCTAGTTCAATATCGTTACCGGAAAGTCTCTTTACTCGTTCCATAATGCATCATCCTGTAACTAACCCATTAGTCACATTGCTTGCAAGGCTTGTTATGATGTGCATTACCGAGAGGGCCCAGAGATACCTCTCCGATACTTGGAGCGACAAATCCTAATCTTGATCAATGCCAACCCAACAAACACCTTCGGAGACACCTGTAGAGCATCTTTTATAATCACCCAGTTACATTGTGACGTTTGATAGCACATAAGGTGTTCCTCCGGTATTCGGGAGTTGCATAATCACATAGTCAGAGGAATATGTATAAGTCATGAAGAAAGCAATAGCAATAAAACTTAACGATCATTATGTTAAGCTAACAGATGGGTCTTGTCTATCACATCATTTTCCTAGTGATGTGATCCCGTTCATCAAATGACAACACATGTCTATGGTCAGGAAACTTAGCCATCTTTGATTAATGAGCTAGTCAAGTAGAGACATACTAGGGACACTTTATTTTGTCTATGTATTCACACATGTACTAAGTTTCCGGTTAATACAACTCTAGCATGAATAATAAACATTTATCATGATACAAGGAAATATAAATAACAACTTTGTTATTGCCTCTAGGGCACATTTCCTTCACAGAGATGGTGCGGTTTACAAGCGGCCTTTGGGGAGGCTTATTCGAGACGTGGTCAAACTTTTACCACACCCTACAGGGGCAATATGAAGACACCCTGCCGGCTCTCGAGGAATTCCGGCATCATATGATTTTCCGAGGATTTAAAACGGTTGCATCAGGCATGCCACCAAGGTACTTTCGGCCCCCAGTGGCAGGGCATGCCCCTCCCTAGTCTGTGCAAGGCCTAGGAATACCAAAGGACATCACAATAGTTTTCCCATGCCGCTTCCCGGCATGATTTCATGTGCCTCCTTGCTGATCTGCAATTTCCGCCGATGAAACCCTAGCAGAGCAATAAATGACTCAAAAATAATAATAGATGAATCTATAATACCTAAATAGATCATCCCCACTAAGCTAATTCTCTTGACATGCAGGCTGTCCACATCAGCGGCCCCACTACCTCATCATCCATACTGATGTCATCTTTTTCTTTTACCAAAAGATTTTCCTCCGCAACGCATCGTTTCCTGTCTTCACGGCAACGCTCTTTTTTCCCTGAGAATTCTTGATGGGAACGCCTGTTGACTTTCCACTCCCTCTTCGCCTTCTTTAATCTCCATAAAATCTCACTATCTCTTCTCCTTCCCCATGCAGGGTAACCAACACGCGCACGGCTCCCCTGCGAGGCCCCTCGGCTCATCTCCCTTGGGCTTCATCCCCTATAAATACATCAGCCTCCTCCCGATTATCATATCGATGGCGATTATGTTCTTCAACCCATGTGTATATGCTTCTAGTTAATATAAAGCGTCAGCATCCACCATTAGGAAGATGGCCTATCACTTTGAATCTTCTCTGCTCGAAACAGGTGAAGATTCATCTCCTTAACAGGAGTGTAATAAAGACCAAAGCTTACTGCATCTAGACTATCCCACTATTTAAACAGGTTCTCTTGCTTGTCTCTGGGCGAGGTGGAACTAAAGTTTGATGGGAGCCTTATCTTTACCGAGAGCTACTCTCGGCAACTGTTCCTGTTCCGAGAGCAGCGCTCCGTATAGGTACGGTTGGATCATAAAGTTAATACATATTCTTTATAATGAACACCGAAGTTTAATGCAATTGGACTATCGGACTATTTAAACATATAGGCGAGGTGGGACTAAATCGGCAACTATTGTTGTTCTAAGATCTGCTCTCGATAAAGAAGTCTAACGTCGCCGGATGTGCCACATGGCAAAACATTGTCGTGCGGGCACTGCATGGCTCTTGGCAAATCATTTGTAAATGTCAACCCGTGGGGACAAACGTTTGCAGCTAATTCCGTCCTTTTCTTTTTCCTTTTTTTCTTTATTCATTTCCTTTTAGAATGGCCGTGAGCCTTTTCCTGGGAAATGTCATATACTGATATTTGCCTATTTAGAAAGGAAAAAGTGACACGATTGACATCAATGGAGAAAATGCTCAAAGACATCAATGGATATAACAGCATTCCAGCCTGCACCAGCAGAATAGAGTAACTTTCCAGATATGTACATTCATCAAGACATTCCACGATGCAAATTGATTAACAAGGGTTTGACATAAGAAGATCGCATGCCCTATTTTGCCAACAGGGCGCTCACCTTCATAAACCTACAAGAACTGAGATGCTTGCAGGGCCAGTTATGGATTGTGGTTCTTTGACATGCCAAGTAACCCTGCATACCAACGCAAACTCATACAGAGTTATTGCTTGTACCACAAGATACATGGTAAGAAACCAAGTAAATCCCAAAAAATGAGTTTCAAGGAAACAACAAAATGCACTGACTTCATTATATCCAAGAAAATGACATAAACATAAAAAAGATATAACAGGATCAGAAAAATGGCAAAAATGAGTTTCAGTCTTTGTTGGTCAAAAAAGGCAATCAGAAAAATGGCAATTTGGGAGCTACTAGAAGCAAACAATAGAGGCCGTACTTCACCAAAGTACATAATATTATAATGTACATAGTACAGTTAATCAAATATAAAGACAATTCAAACATGGCTTTTAAAGCAACAAACCAATGGAGAAATAGCAAAATTAGATAGATTAACCAAACAGAGGTGACGATTCTTGTGATTCATGATCTTACAGCAAAATCAGCTGATAGTCTGAAAACATTCTGCAGATTAAACTGTTAGAAATCCATATAATGAAACTTAGCTAACTGAATTTAATCTTCAAAAAAAATTTAGAGGCATGGACATTATTGAGAGCATTTTTTTTGTAAATACTATATAGCATTCAGGGAGAAAATATATACTCCCTCCGTTCCTTGATATAAGGTGTATAGATTTTTGAGAAAAAGTTCAAAATATAAGGTGTATTGCCTTGCACCACTCATTTGAATAACTTTTTAAGGGATTTGATTACATTTCCTTACACAGGGCAAGCTCCTCTATTTTCTCATATTAATTAGTCAGGTGTAGTCTTGCCCAAAACTTGTGAAATTTTTCCTCCATGTGCATTCTTTAATTTCCGTGCCAAAAACTATACACCCTATATTTAGGAATGGAGGGAGTACTAAGCCTCAAACCAACCAATCTATAGAGTGAGGGGTAAATTTTCCATAGCCCACTGATTAACTCTACAAGAGCTATTCACAAAAGATGCATCTGACTGCAAAATAATAGCAACATAACCAAAGATTAATGCATGATTGTGTGCACAAAGCAAAAGGTCAAATGAGTGCACGCCAGTGATAAGTTTATTACTTTGCCACTGCCAAAATCCAGTGCAAAATGGAACTACAAAACAGGGAAGGAAGACACCAAAAGGGGAAAAAACAAAAAGAGGAACAGTAGCACAAAGGAACAACTCAACAATAAAGGTTTCCTAGAGGACAGAACGGACCATCTCTACTTACCAAAAAAAGAGTAAGGTTTCCTATCACGTCAAAAAACTTTTTGCCCGTTCCTTTCGTCCGCCTCTTCCGTTTCACATCCTGCCTAGTGCCGCTCCTCTCCCCCACTCGGTTTTCTAGATGGCAAAAGAACCCGCGCAAGGAAAAAAAAAGTCCAGCAGAATCCATCGCCCACCTCTCTCATTTTTCCACCCCGCACCACTCTTCAACCCTAAATCCCCTTTCCCTGTTCTCCGCCGCCACGCCTACCGCTCCCGGAACATCCGCTGCAGCCAGCCGCCACCCCACACCTCAACACCTCCTTCCTCTCCTCGACTCGCTGGTGCCACTTCAATGTCCGAGCTACCCAAAAATACGCTGCGTGACACCGCCACCCCCCCGGTTCCTTACATTGACCTCCTCACCCGCTGGCTCTGCCTTCGCATCAGTCTGCTACGTCACTGACCCAGAGAGGCCGATGGGGCACCGGTCGATTGGCGCCGGGGGCTCATGATCCGGCGCCGCAAGCAAAAGATTTGATTCTTCTATGTTCGATTCAGAGCCCCTCCTCTGAATTCTTTTGATGCTCTTATAACATGCGCCACTCTGGGGATCTCGCAGATCTCGACCTTGACGAACTCCACCTATGCGAAGGCGGCACCAAGACCGGCAGCAGCAAGTACGGGCTTGCTCCTCTACAAGGTAGACGGCCTCATCCTCTCCTTTGTTTTGACATTTTCCTGTGCACTGCATGGGATAAACTGACTACTAATTTGATGTAATTGGTAGAACACTGAATTTCTTATTGTATATATTAAACAACTAAATTTGTAATTGTCATAACTAAACGATTTGGACACAGATTTTATGCACTTGGTACTTTGCATCTCTCAGTCTGGTGACACTTTAGTATTCTTATGCCTTTGTGCAGATCATGGAAGGAGGTAATCTGGTTTTTGGCAATGAAGTTTTAACTGAGGAAAGAATGGACAGAGGAAACACAACAAAGTGAAAGTTAAAGCGAAAAACAGTTTTCATGACAAACTCTCTCTGCCCAGTCTCCCAGCCATCCATGCATGCTGCATATTAGTCACCTAGAAAAGTCACTGAATACTGCATGGTCACTTAGAGAAATTATGCTGCTGAAATGGTCAGTATACTACATTAAGAGAAACATCACTGGCATTTTGTTAAGAGGGAATGATCCGAAGTGGACAAAATTGCATCAATGCATTTCTCTTCAGAAACAAAATTGCCAACTACTTGGCCATTAGCTTCCAAAATTGGACATGAGCTTTAGTAATTAAATTGGCACGATATGTCTCAATTCTATTTGTTTTGCAGATTGGGAGGATAAAAGGTATAGAGCCCTTTTTTTCTCTTCTGTGGGGTTGCAATTTATTCCTTGCATATCATTTTGTTGCTAGCAACCTAATGTTTGCCTGTTGTAGGACCAAGCAGGTTGGGGAAAGAATTTAATTAGGATTAATTTGTGCTGCACTTTCCCACAACTGATATTCAAGAATTAGGTTATCACTTAACACTTGCTAATTGCATCAGTTAGTATGCAGACACATTAACAATAAATAGATGGTAAATCAAGGTTCACATTAACAATAAAGGTAAATCATGGTTGTTATGTAAAAAACTAACTAAAATTTTAGTGGTACATTTTGTATGCCTCCGTTGCAAGTTGCAACGCACGGGCTATTACTTAGTGTAGGGGAAAATGGATACCACAAACAACCAAAAAAAAACAACCAAGTCTACACCAATGTTTACCTAAAATGCATGGATAAACAAATAGTGGCCTAAACTATTGATGTGAGATGGAAAACCGATCATGAAGTCCAGTGTATTGATGCACATCATGCATCTACTAAATCAAGGAAACTGCAGCAAATCAAAGCACCAAATCCAGAAATGTATAATTAAAGTACATGTAAGAAAAGAAGCAAACAGGCTGATTGGTAAAAGCAGAGCGCAAGATCTCAGTTCACAAAAGTATGTCAATCAAGGATCAAGTAAATATTTTGTAGTAGCACAC
Source organism: Triticum aestivum (assembly GCF_018294505.1). NCBI lineage: Eukaryota > Viridiplantae > Streptophyta > Magnoliopsida > Poales > Poaceae > Triticum > Triticum aestivum. The sequence goes on along the minus strand of NC_057809.1, from coordinate 13,870,819 downwards.
TATGCATCTGAAAAAGAACAAAAAGTTATGGTCCAAAAAAGGCAACGCAAATATTCGCAAAAGGAAAACTGATGAATAGTAGCATTCTTTAGTTTTTACTGATATTATGCCACCACGTCTAAAAGTGGCTAATAAACATCCTTTTATTTTACTGATATGTATTGCTGTCGTACAAATAGGGAGCAATGAGATGAACTTTTGTTGAAAGCAAGGTGCCAACTCACAATTACGACTTCTATCAGCCTACACTCATTTGTTTTTTCTTCATTGTGTCAAATGACCATGACAGTACACTCATTTTTAGGAAGCTACAAACAGATCATAATAACAATGCTTACCTGTCCCCTGTACTTACCTGCCTCCTGTTCTATGATTCAACTCGTACAACCAAGTGCTGTTAAGAGACCAAATCCAACTGAAAATGACAGCTAATTAGACGCAGTTTGGAGCCGCTGGCCATGTGAATCAAAACATACTGGGAGCGTTTTACTTACATTTTCATTTTACACTTTCTATGGTCTTCATATACAAGACGAAATTAAAAACCCTATAAACAACATATGCCTCTGCAATTGATGAAGTTTCATACGATTAATGGTGATACAAACTATGCCCAACTGAAACATATGAAGGAAGCAATTCGAAAAAATATATACCTGCTGCAGATGCAAATCCTACTGATCACTAAATCATGCGACCACCTGCACCAAGCATAAAACAAAAAAAGATTTCTATTAAAAGCTATTCCAATTTATATTTTAGTTCTGCAACACAGATGTATGCAATTGTGATTCATGCCGCTAGCCAACAAACTAACAAGAGCTTCATATTCTCAAAGATCGTAGAGGAAAAAAACAAAGGTAGAACACATCACAGCTGAGATTTCAACAATTTTAACAGGATGTTATTGGACGCACTAACTATGCCATGGGTCATCAGAAACCATATCAAGATCTTTCCTTAAAACGTAGCTGTAATTGAAGTAGCAAGCCTGCTTCATTCTAATCATCTAATAGCCAAATTATAGATGGGTAACATTTATGAACAAAATATTGCTGCACGAAACAGGAAAATATTTAGATGGCTTTGTGAACTGGTGCTTCACCATCGCCCATCACTGTAAATGTGGCTAGTGTTGCCTTGATCCCCACAAAAGAGGCTGACATGGATGGTTACACGCTGTGAGCCCCTTTCCATCACACCAGATCTACCATGACTGTCACTATTACAGGCGCAGTTGCTCGAAAGAAAAAACGCTGGATGCCACAATGGGAAGGGAAAGGAGGGGCACAAAGTTGGAAGGAGAGGGGCAGCATTATTATTCACCATTTTTGTAGGCTTTGATCGCTCGCTTGATTAGTTCTTACCGTGGGAAGGAGCACCAAGCTGCCGTGCAGGCCCAGCAGTAGCTAAGGCTCAGTGGCAGGCATTAGGAAGCTTAACAAGAGAAGATATGGTTGTGCGGAAAAGCAAATGCAAATAAGCTAAGCTAAACAAGGAGGTGGTTGGACATGAGGATATGACCCATTGGATAATGGGCCCAGCAACAGTTTCAGGAGATGGTTGGACATGAGAACATGACCTATTGGATAATGGGCCCAGCAATAGTGTCTGTCTTCTCGACCAGGCCGCGTGCATGAAGCGGCATTCCTACCAAACCTAATTCTGTGCCTCGTGACTAATCCGGTACAGTGGATGAAAAGCCTCTCTGAGAAGGATATGACCCATTGGAGAATGGGCCCAGCAACAGTTTCAGGAGATGGTTGGACATGAGGACATCACCTATTGGATAATGGGCCCAGCAATAGTGTATGTCTTCTCGACCCGGCCGCGTGCATGAAGCAGCATTGCTACCAAACCTAATTCTGTGCCTCGTTACTAATCCGGTACAGTCGATGAAAAGCCTCTCTGAGAAGGAGAATGGGGGTGAGGGCCATGGTGAAAAAGATGTCGAGCACAGGACACAAACAAAACCCGCCCGCTGCCAGCAGGACCAACGAGAATGGAGGCCCCGCTGGCAGAGAAGCAGCGACTAAATGACCGAAGTCTATGAGCTTCGATGAAAACAAGCGGACAACACAGTAAGGAAAGAAACAACTACCAGATGGAACGACACATGACCGCCACCTCTCTCCGCCCAAGTAGTCTAGGACCATTTATTAAAAACATTCATATTGTACTACATGTGGTGGGATTGCATTTGCATGCTCAATATCATAAGGGATAGACCTGTTCAGACTTCCGAGAAAACATCCTTCTTTTTTACTGTGTCAGCACAGTAGTTATTGACCTAAGACCTATCTAGGGAAAGGCCTAATTTTGCTTCCTCGACTATTGCATTGGTTCAATTTACCCCCAAGCTCAAACCATTCAGAAGTTGCACCCTCAGCCCTCTACTATTGAAACAAGATGAAAAAAGTGCAGAGATCAACACATGGCTTCAGAATTCAATTCAGGACCCCAACACCCAGGAGTCGACTTCATCTTATGATACGGATAGCACAGGAAATGATGCTCTATCTCCTACAAGCGGCAGCCAGCATCAACTACTGTAGCATCGTTTACGATATTAATCATAAGGTGTTATATGGGCAAAACAGTTGACTGGGTTGAACAAGTAAAATAAAGAGACAGCTGACAAAGTGACAACGCTATTTCACACAGCAAAACACAGGGTGTCCCTTGGTCTAAGTCTTTCATCTCATTGCACCAACCAAGTCATAAAAAATATGCAGATCATACGAAACTGAAGGTTGACGAGATGCATGACAATATATGGTTTTACCCCGCAGCTGTGGAATGGCTGGACCAGTACTTCACTGCTGTTGCGGCACAATGGCTGGAATTGTACTTCGCTGCTGTGGTGGCTCAATGGCTGGAGCGGTACTTGACGCTCTGACAGTACCTGTGGCAACCAACCTCATTAGTGATGATTGCACGAGCCATAACTCAGAAGGATCAGGAAAAATTAACTTCAGTACTTCACTACCAAAGGGATTAATGATTAAACCTTTGAAATCACTCCGCCAAGATTAGGTAAAATAGCTCGACAAACTCGGTGATTGAATACCCAATTCAGGCTCAAACCCATCCTAACATCGCCGACATATGAAATGATCATAAAACGTAACATTCTTTTCAAATAAGATCGCAGCTTCTGGCTATTCCAAAATCACCAGATTCCCAAGTATAATCAAACATAATAATAAAGAGTTATCCATTTGAACCTTTGGAAGCTGCTAACAATTCTCTCAAAAATTGAAGTACTGCAAGTAGCCAAGATATCGGCCTCACAGCCTTGGTTTTTTTCGTAAACAAGAATCATCTTGACATCTACATAAAATTCTAAGACCCATTGTTGCAACAGAATGATCAGATTATTACGAATTGTCAACAATTCTTTAGTTAATTTATTGATTTTGTGACCAATTGTTGCAACAGAATAATCAGATTGTTCTGAGCAATCTGCATGCCTACTTTGCTTCAGAGCAAAAGGGAGAACAACAACAGAGGATAAGAACAGATGGGAAATCTAGATACAAAAAATGTCAAGATGATAGAATAGCAATGGACACCTCAACTTAGGGGAATATGAGAGGTGACACCTCAACCATTGAACAATTTTCATGAGCTAATGAACTATGAAGAATTTTTATTACCTGCAGTATAGAAGTATGCAAACGGATGGTAGGAATACTCCAAAAATGTTTGATTAAGATTCGTCCACTCCATTGACTCAAGTTGAAGCATGAAGCTGTAGGCGGCCACACCCCCACCGAAGGACACTGTTAGAAGAAGCGCATCCCCATCCTCAGAGTACCCTACTATAGTCAGCATAGCATACTGAAGCATACTATGCATGCGAGCCGTCTTTCGCAGCACCCATATGGCAGTACCATGACTATTGACCATGCGTTCCCAGATTTGGAACCTCGGGTACGAAAATACAGCGAGGCCAACACCGCCATGCTCTCCCCTGATGATCCGGATGCTGCAACTGGGAATGCGATCAAAAATAGGCCTCCTGACCACAGATAGTGTCTGGCTATCCAAATCGAACTTGAGTATGCCATCCTCGTGCTGACACTTTTTTAGCCACCAGTAAAGAGCATTGCCGACGAGGGTGGAGGGGAAGCTGCTAACAACACATGGTTCCGCCATTACGACAAGATCTCCCCACTCACCGGTGTCCGAGGAGTAGACCCGGGCTAGGACCGGGTGTCTCACTCTGGTGGCCACCAGAACCACCTTGAAGGGGCCCGAGTGGCAGTCTCCGTGCACGTGGCCCTGCTCGCCGCCGGCAGCGCAGACCACCGCTCCGTTGGCGACGGCGTACTCGCCGTCGACGAAATCCGGAGGAATCACCACGGCGCGGAGGCCGCGGCGGCCGCCGACGAGAGGGGCGAAAACGAGGAGCAGGGCCAGATCCTGGTTGACCATGAGGACGCGGCCGTGGCGGTACCCGAGCAAGGTCCAGCAACCGAGCACGTGCCAGAACCGCATGGAGAAGCGCTCGCGGGGGATCCGGTCCGGGGCGTCGAGGAGCGGGGTGAACACCAGCTCCCCGTCGCGCTCCTCGAAGACGCCGAGGACGGGGGGCCTCCGGTGGTGGGTGCGGAAGCGGCGGAGGAAGGCGCGGTCCGCGGCGAGGCGGCCCCAGAGCCTCGAGACGGCGGCGGCGCGGACGAGCGAGGAGGGCAGCGGGGGGAGACGGACGAGGATCTCGCCCAGGACGTCCTCGTCTTCCAGCGGCGCCGCCGCCTGCGGAGGGCCGGGGCGGAGGGCCGTCTCGCCGCCGCCGCCGCCGCCGGAGCCCTCGTGAGTCATGTGGGGAAAAGAAACGGAAATGGGGGAGCGGAGTAGGGCTGTAGGTTACTGGAGGATGCGTAAGAAGGAAGTAATAAATGGGCTGGGCTCCAGAGAAAAGCAAGCTCACTCATCCTTGGATTACGGGCCAGCAGTGAGTTTTCTTTTTCTGTTTCTCTTTTTCCTTTCTTCTTCTTCTTTTTCTGTTTCTCTTTTTCCTTTCCTTTCGTTTCTAGTTTTATTTTTTTGTTTTTGTTCTTCTTTTTGTATTTAGTTATTTCTGTTCATTTTTTTCTTTTCTTTTCCTTTTTTTCGATTTTTCTGTTTGTTTTCTTTCTCTGGTTTTTTATTTGTTTGTCCTTTTAGTTTCTTCTCTTTTTATCAAAAGAGTTTCAAAATATTCAAATATTGTTCGCATTTACATAAAATGTTCAGGTTTCAAAAAATGTTCTCGTTACACAAAAAGTGGAAAACTTTCCAAATGCAGAAAATGTACCGGATTTCAATTTTTTTTTCATGTTTTCATAAATGTTCGCGCTTCCAAATTTGTTCGGGATTTTTCTAAATTGTTCTCCGTTTCAAAATTAGTTCTCAAGATTCAAAAATGTCCGTGCTTTAAAAAATTGTTCGTGCTTCCAAATTTGTTCTCCGTTTCAAAATTTGTTCTCAAGATTCAAAAAATGTTTGCGCTTCCAAATTTGTTCTCTGTTTCAAAATTTGTACTCATGATTCAAAAAATGTTCTTGCTTTATAAAATTGTCCAAAAATTCCAAAAAAATTGGGCAATTCAAAATTTGTTCATGTTTTCAAATATGTTCGCGGTTTCAACATTTTATTTGCATTTTGAACAAAGGTCATGTTTCAAATTTGTTCACATTTTAAAAAATGCTCTGTTTAAACGTTTTTGTTCTGAACTGAAAAATGTTCCTGTTTTCCATTTTTGTTAAAAAATTAAAACTGTTTGTGGTCTCAGAAAATACTCCGAAAATTCAAAAAAAATTGAGTTTTCCATAATTTGTTGTTAATTTTTGAAAAATTGTTCGCATTTTAGAAAACTGTTCGGGATTTGCAAAATTTGTTCATGTTTCTTTTTTGAATTGAAAATACAAAAAACTTTACTGCATCAAGAAAATGTTGGAACATATAAAAATTGTGATATTTAGGAATTTCCAAAAAAGGAAATAATAAATCACTTATTCGAAAACTGTTTGTAATAAAAAATTTGCGGCATTTCAAAACTGTTTGCAACTTTGAAGGAATGTTTTTCAAATCTCAACCTTCCTGAGTATTCTTATAGCGTTTTGCCCCTTTAAGTACAGCTGCCATTCTCTACTGTAGTGGCTAATGGGTCGCAGTAATGACTGGTGTGTGCGAGCTATCGCCTGATAGGAAAACAACGAACGGGCGCATTGGTGGGCTGGCCCAGTCGCGCGTCGACCCTGTGCATCGACTTTTTGCATGACGCAAACTGCATCGTATAGGGACTCTCAACGTTTGTGGCCAGCGGACCGTCTGAAACGTCCATCGGTCCCTCGCGGTGCATACGATAAAGGGCAATCGAACGTTTCATATTTCATCTCCACGCGAATACATCAGCGTATGGGCCTCGTGCGACAGCTGGCCCAACTGCTCGCCCAGTCCCTCCCACCCCTTTCTATTGCTCATATGTTGTCTTTTTCCTCTCGATCCCCTTCTCTTTCAATTGCTCCTCATCTTCCTCCTTCAGATCTCGCCACTCCTCATCTTCCTCCTTCAGATTCCGCTGCCGGCTAGCCCCAATCCCACATAGGTCCCCATCTCCAACATCAGCGCCCCACAAACACTTCTTCCACTGCCCTCGGCTTGCAGATTCATTCCGCCCTGGCAAGCCGGAGTTGGGAAGCTGCCATGGACATGTCGTCCGCGAGTTGCTGCTCACAGTTTCATACGCTGGACCCGTCCACTAGAGATGCTGCAACCAACGACCAAAAAAGCTACAACAATTTGATTCGAAAAGCTTCAACTTGCGGCATATAAACTTTCAACCGGACACCGTGGACTGAAAAATCTACATTCACTCATACGAAAGCTTCAACCGTAGTTTCAAAAAGTTTCAACCGGCGAAATACAGTAGTTTTATCCGACCACTATGAAAAAAGAGAGGCTAAAACCATTGTTTTGGGAAGTTTCATCCATTAAATTGAAAAGTTTCAACCCACATTTCCAAGTCAACGGCGGCGATGGAGAAGCAAAATAAATGAGGCAACCAACGACAAGAACTTTGCTGGAAGCGGCCGAGTTTTTTGCTGCAACCATCGCCATTTTTTGCAACAACCACGACGGATTTGCTACATCGATCATGGCAGAGCTGTGACCTACTAAGATGGTGCCTTTTTTGTTGCAACCGTCCTCGGATTGTGCTACTACCGGCGAGGGATTTTGCTATATCTATCATGGCGGAGTCGCGACGCGCGACGGCGGCGACACCAAAATTGCTGCAACGGTCGTACTTTTTTGCTACCATCGGTGTTTTCTTCTGCTACATCCATGAACGGCATAATTTTTGCTATGACCCATGATTTTGTTTTATTTTTGTGACCAACAAATTGAGGGCGTGGTACGGCACGAGCTTGACGATGGTGGTGTCGTGGGCATCTCCACTGGAGTTGCCATGGCCGGTAAGCGTGGGCGGCCAAGGATGCGGTGGTGAGCGCAGGTTGCCGGCGAGCACGACGGGGAGGATGCGGCAAGGCTGCCAACAACTACAGCGGCGGCGAGCTTCAACGCCGACGGCGATGGCTGTGAGCTTCAACCGCGATGGCGACGGAGATGAGCTTCAACCGTGACGGCGATGGCGATGGCTGTGAGCTTCAATGGCAAGGCGACAATGGCGAGCCTGTGATGCAGCAAGGGCGGTGGCCGGGGATCGGGGCGTTGACCTTGGCACTCCTTTTTGTGTTGAAGTGATTGCTTTGTTTTTTTTGTTGCAGATGATGGGACAAAGGATTACGCATATCAAACGGTTGCAAGGAGTTTGATTGTACGATGGAAATAGGACCGGCGGAAACTTTCGGCCGGCTGACCGACGCCCATCAGTGGCCAAAAAAAGTATAAGGTTTGTGCGACGCGAAAAAAGTACAACTCCTGTGTGAGGTTCTACCAAGAAGAGATCTTTATAAGGTGAGATCTCATCCGTCGCTCTAGTGATGGTTAGTGTAATTTTCGGAGAGGCGACCGCAAGGGCGATTGGATCTCATCTTGGTCCCGTCGCCCGCCACCAGATCTTATCGCCGGCGTTCGGGCCTCCGTCCTGACCACAGGTGATCTGTAGCCTTCCCTGCTCTCTCGTCCATCCCCCCAATCCCTCCCCCACCCTTTCCCATCCATAACCCATCCACATAGGCCTTCTGTGCGGTTCTAGGGTGCACAGTCGTACATCACATACAAACCCTAGTTTTAGGTCTCATGTGAGGAGAGTGGTGGTCTGATCGAGGAGGATGGAGGCAGTAGAGGGGTTGATGAAGGGGTTGAAGTTGTTAGCGGTGGAGAAGAAGCGCTTGAAGATCGGGGAGAAGGAAAGGGACAAGGCTCCAGAGTAGGCACTGGATGTTTCGTAGGCAGTGGGTAAGCTTGGAGAAGCCAGCACATCCAGGGGGCGCACGCTGGGAAGTTTTTATCTTCACCTTCATGCAGGCGCCGTGGGGAGCACGCTGGGAAATTTTTGTGCCCGGCCAAGGGGCTAGGCTGCAAGGAATTGGACGAGAACATTTTTCTCTTCACCTTCATGCATGCGACGGGTCGGAGGAGAGCCCTGGAGGACGGACCCTGGTGGTTCGATAAGAAGCTGTTGCTAATATGGAGAAGTATGATCCTGATAAAACAGTTGATGAGTATGAGTTCAACTTGATCCCCATATGGATTCATGTGTTCGGGATACCACTGAGATCTATGAACAGGGCTATGGGAGAGCTCATAGGAAGAGATTTTCAGGGGGTTCTGGATGTGGAAGTTGGTCGTGATGGCAAAGCCGTGGGTAAATTCCTTCGTGGTTTGGAAGTCTCTGACATATGCCCCTTGTGTGGTACGGAACACGAGGGCTGCTTCCACGCATTCTGCAGGTGCCCCCGTGCAGTTGAGTTGTGGCGTGCTATGCAAACAGATTGGGCGCTGCCTGATGTGATGAGTGTTCCGAACACCGGCCCGGAATGGCTGTTGGGTGTGTTGGAACCATTGCCAGACACATCCCGAATGGTGTTGCTGATGACTCTCTGGCGTGTTTGGCACGTACGTAATGAGATAACTCATGAGAAAGTCCCTCAGCCAACCGAAGCTTCCTGTCGTTTTCTTCAGGGGTACGTCAACTCGCTGCTGTGCATTCAGTTCCACCCAACTAGTGATATTGCCAAGGGCAAGATGCCTATGCACGTTGCTGGAGCTCCACATGTGAAGAAACATGCACCTCGGTCAGCCACTAGGAAGGATGAACTCACTTGGTCACCACCGCCGGAGGGCTGGACAAAGCTTAACACGGATGGAGCTTATCAGGAAGCGGACGGATCAGCTGGAGCTGGGATGGTGTTGAGAGATGATGTGGGGGCCATAATTTTTACTGCTTGCAGGGGCTCTTTCACATGTGATAATGCCCTCCAGGCTGAGTTGGCTGCCTGTCGAGAAGGCCTTGCGCTGGCCCTGGAGCGAACTGATCGACCCATCTTGATGGAGCTGGATTGTAAGGAGGCTGTATCCATAATAACAACTCCAGGTATAGATCGATCTAGCAATATGGCATGTATCCAGGAAATCAAGGCGTTGTTGGAAAATGATAGAGAAGTGGTGGTCAAGCTTATCAGCCGAAGTCAAAATAGAGTGAGTGATGCCCTTGCTGCGTATGGGCGTACAATGCCACGAACGGCTGTGTGGTTAGGCTCTAGCTTAGAGGAGATTGCTACCCTTTGTATGAACGATATTATGCCCTCTTAATTTAATACAATCTCCTTTCTCCCTGCAAAAAAGGATATTAACGAGCCACTCATGAGGGGATTCACACTTGACAGAAATGAGGAAGGACCCAAGGATGGGGAGATGAGTGAGTCAGGCGACAAAAAGAAGAAGTTGCTTTGGTGCCGATTTGAGTACGAACATATGCCGGACTTCTGCTACACTTGTGGCATCATAGACCATTGATACATTTTCAACGTATTTCTAATTTTTTATTGTTCAATGCTATTATATTATCAATATTGTAGTATGATTTTATTTTCCTAGTTTAAACCAGAAAAAAAAAGACGCAATCGAGAAAAAAAACCTTGTGAAATAGCGGTAGGCGAAGTGCGCGGTGTGGACCCATGCCAGATCGGACAGTGCCATCGGCGAGAGAGGGCGGTGGTTGTGGATGAGGCCATCGGAGGGATCAGAGAGCCGGTCCGGCACGGCGGCGGCGGCCATGCTTCGACGGAGATCGAACAAATTGATCGGAGGCCAGATCTAGATCGATCGCGATATATATTCGCACCGGACGGATATTTTTTTTTTTGAGCAACTAGACGGACACGTAAAACTAGTCAGTATCGGATACAGCCACATGAAGTCCGATCTCGAGCAGAATTCGGAATGTCCACCGAGTCGGACGGATTCCATCACAAACTATCTCCCTAGCATAAACATCGAACCATATATATACTCGATCGAAGCAGCACAAGTTCCCAGGCAACCATGGACGACCTGACGCAGCGGCTTCCTCACGACGTGCTGGCCGACGTCCTACGCCGCCTCCGGACAACGTCGTCGTGCAGCCTTGCGGCGTCCCGCTGCGTCTGCAAGGCGTGGTGTGCCGTCGTTGACGCCCACCATCTGCTCGCAGAGCTCCTGCCCCAGTCGCTGACCGGCATTTTCGTCCAGCTCGAGGGCTGCACCACAGCCCCGAAGCTTTTGTCACTCGGCATGCCGCCCGTGAACATCGCGCCCTTCGACTACTTGGACACACGCGATGACGAGTGCCTCAAGATCACGTAGCACTGCAATGGACTCCTCCTGCTCAGCGACAAGGATGACGATGAGGTATGGGTGCTTAACCCCGCCACGCGCAAGTGGGCGCACCTGCCTCCCCCTCCGGCCATGTGCACGCTGGGTTTGGAGGACAGCGACCACGCTGAAGAATATTACGATGACCAGTACCTCGTGTTCGACCCTGTGGTGTCGCCGCACTACGAGGTCTTTTTAGTTAAGTCTGTTCCCTCCGATTCATGGCCTTATGAGCCCCCTCAAATACGAGAAAGAGAATGGCCGCCATCGACATTTGTCTTGCTCGTCTTCTCATCAAGGACAAATCGGTGGGAAGAGAGGCCTTTTGCTCGCGATGGGAAGGCGCAAGGACCGTCGGCTACTTGTTGGATGATTTCTCATCCGATCGCCGCTATGCAGCATAGCGGCGGGGGGCACTTTACATTCACCAGCATGATTTCATCCTAAGGTACATGCATGGATGGCTACTCACATCTTAATTAAACACAACATTGGTCACATTTTGATGTACAAAACCTTTAAGCTAACTTTGACAATGGCTTATCTTTTGCAGAATAGGGATTACAGATGATAAATACCAAGTAATTGAGCCACCGAAAGGTTTTTGTTGGAATGATTACCCAGGCCATAATTTAGGGAAATCAGAGAATGGTGTATACTGTGCACAACTTGATGGCCATGATGGCCTTAGACTTCGAATCTGGCATCTTGACGAAGCAGGCGATCAGAGAAACTGGATGTTGAAGTGCGACATGAACATTCGTCCTCTCCTAGCAGAATTCTCTGGGGAACATAGCAATAGTCACTTAGAACAGCCATATATCAAACATACTATACTTGGATTTCATCCGAACAAAGAGATTGTCTTCTTCTTCCACACAACCTCCAAAAGAGTGATATCTTATCATTTCAATAGCTCCCAGATCGAAGACCATGGCTGCTTATCCGCTGACTGCATATGCTTGTCTTTCCCATACACGATGTGTTTGATGGACGAGCTTTCAAGCAACAAGCAGTAGCTTAGATAAAATACCATGGGAATTAGTAGCATGTTTTACTTGTTCATGTTCTTTGCACACAAGAGTGGTTGATTCATCGTTATGATAACCTCTGACTAAATTTATTTTGTATTTGTTATGATACAACATGGCTTATCCATGGTAATGAAACAACACCGAGAAGTCTTAAATTGTAATTTTTTTTGGAAAAGGGGTGATTCCCCGGCCTCTGCATCAGAAAGATGCATACGGCCCTCTTATTAACCAAATAAAGTAGTGTCAACATGGTTCCAAAGGTCTCCAAATAATAAAAAAGCACAGACAGCTCACACAGAGCCAAAAAGGGGCTAGAAACACCAACTAGCTGAGAAAAGATGCCACAACCAGCTGGCTAAAAAATAGATAGGAAATTGTATAGAAGATGCAGAATTCTTTTGCTTCAAGTTTTGTACTTTTTTCCTACAGTTTTCTACTTACTAGTGGTTTCTGAATGAAATTGTTTTAAGTAAACTTCTTGCATGCCACATCATCTTCGAACATCACCCGCTTCGACTACTTGGATACATAATGTTGAATAATACTTGACAATCCTTCCACACTGCAACCGCATATTCCTGCCCGGTGACGACGAAGATGAAGAACATGGGTACTTAGACACGCCACGTGACATGGAAGCAGCACCGCGATTGATGGTGTACTCGTGCATGAGGTAGCCTTCGTCCTTAAGAGTCATTGACACTAAAATCCTGCAATAAAAAAAGAACATCATCCAATTCTATAGACTCCACCGAGGTTAAATGGTCCCCTCGCGTCGCCCCTGCTAGGGCGACTCGGGGGCCCCGAACCCTAGCTCCGCCGCCTCCCCTTTCTTCTCCCCTCCTCCTCGCCGCCGCCTGGCAAGCCCGGGGCGACGCCGAGGAAGGTGGCGGCGGGGCCCTGGCGTCCCTGCCTCTGCGGCAGGGGGCCGTGTTCTCCAGGGCGGCGGCCCTGGTCGGAGAGGCGTCACCGGCCCTGCGGCAGGCGGTGGCGCGAGCGTGGGCCGGCGATCCTGGCCGTGCGGACGGCGGGAGCCCCGGTGGACGGGAGCCCTGGTGCAGCGTCTGCTGTGGCTCGCGGCGGCGCCAGATCTGGCCGCCCCTGCCCCCCCCCCCCTGTTTCGAGAGCTCCGCCCCGGCCGGATCTGTTCGGCTTCTTTGCGGGCCGCCGGATCTTGCGTCGTTGGGGTGGTGGAGGCGGGGATTCAAAGACCGGGAGAAATTCCAGGCCGGCCTCGTCGGTCTTGGCGGTGGCGACGCTCGTCGCACCGTTCCCCTCCCTGGAGGCGCCGTTCAGGTCAGATCCGCCGCCCCCCCTTCCCTCTAGTCTCCCGGGTGAAAACCTCAACTCTTTTGGGCGGCAGCGGCGCCCTTGGCGTCGCGTCCTTCCTGAAGGCGCCGTTTTTGGGAGCTAGGTGGGCAGTGGGCTTCTCGGCGATGTGGTGGGTGTGCAGCGGCGGCAGTAGCTGGTCTTCTTTGTTTGCGGCGAGATCTTCAGTGGCTCAACACATCCAGGGACACTATGCTACTGCTCCTCCGTCCGTTCCGTTCCCGGCAGCTCTTTCTCATTCGTGTCCAGTCCATGGGTGTTGGGTGGCGCTCTGCTCCATGAGATCATTCCGTGGCTAGTCGGGTGAGCTAGGTTCCTTTCCAGATGCAGCCTGCCGGTGTCTTTCCTCCCAGGTTCAAGGGTGAACTGCTACACTGTCAACGGTTCGACGCCTTCGAGCCAGGCGAGGAGACAGGGGTCATTCCATGGCTAGTCGGGTGAGCTAGGTTCCTTTCCAGATGCAGCCTGCCGGTGTCTTTCCTCCCAGGTTCAAGGGTGAACTGCTACACTGTCAACGGTTCGGCGCCTTCGAGCCAGGCGAGGAGACAGGGGTCTTCTTTGACAGTGGAGTTGGGAGGACATGGCAAGCCGAGGCCGCTGGTGATTTGACGACGGCGTGCCCTTTCTCGCCGCCAGTAATGCTGCTCCTGGGCTAACATTCTCCTACTCCCTGGTGATTTGTATGCGAATGAGGACCTACACATCCCCGAGCTGCGTGTGTTCGATCATTTAGCTGGGTGTGCGTGAGGCTTGTGTGCTGCTGTCCAGCGCCTTTCTATCTTGTCGCTTTTCTGCTTTCTTGTGTTGGTTTCGAGTTTGTAATCCTGGCTTGTTGATGGCTTTGTTAATTTAAAGCCGGGCTCTTTCTTGAGCCTCTGTTCTAAAAAAAAGAGTTTAGATGGCAACCCATTTTGTAAGATGTGTGCCGCAAGGATGTTTTTTATCGAGTTTGAGAAGAGGTTTAGAAAAGCCGAAACAAGTAGTTGGGTAGTGAGCCCGGTATCGAGCCATAAGAAGTTAAGAGAGGCTGTTGTTTGTAAGCACAAAAGATAAATTTTGAAGAGAGGACGGGTATTTATTCACTATTTTCAAAACATAGCAGTGGTTAAAAAAAGGGTTTTGTTTTGTCGATGGAGCAGATGAGGTGGAACAAACAGACCAAAGAAACATCAGGGCATTGCAAAAGTTTGGAAGCATGGAGTGTACTTTCACCATAAGCATCCAGTTGTTTTGTATGAGCAAGTTTTCAATGCCTGAACAACCATGTGTTTTCTAGTTTGCTATTTGCAAACATGTTTCCAAGAAATTAAGCATTGTGCCCCTGTGCACGTTTCCTTGGTCTCACAAAAGCGTGATTCGAACACCAGTAGTGGTAGGGTTGTCTGAAAAATGACCTCTAGGGGCTCCACCAGTGGGTGACTGTCAACTAGCGTGCAAATGATTTTTATGCTCAACTTGAGTGCTAAAAAGAACTTGAGTTCTACTTCATATTTGGAACACATACATTAGGTGGATGACAGCTTTCACATCAGATTTTACACATCATTCGGACTAAATTTAAACCAAGTGCAGGACATGTAGAGTTGTGAATTCCATCCAGCTGTCAATGATTTTGACTGCAACAGCCAGGATTCAACTTCATACGAATGTCACAAGATTTGAGACTATCTGCTAAGATGAACGACATCCGGTACGAACTGGCACCAAGACTTATAGACACCGGAGCTGCAAGATTGATGTATGATCAGTCACAACATTTTACATGAGACTAGTGGAAACACAGGGACAATCGACAAAGTGGCAAGGTTCTTCTTGGCAGTAACCCTAGGCTGCCTCCTTGATATGAGAGCCAACCAGGCAGTATCGATCAAGTTACAAGAAGAGGTAAGCAGTTCATAAGAAATTAGAGGTTCCAAGAGATGTACGAGTGGCCATATAGTGTCAGAGCACGCTTGCTTTGATTGTTGGCTGTAAGCCGAGTGCCTTTCCACCTGTATGCCGAGTACCGGTCGTACGCCGAGAGCTTTTTGTACACACAGCCAGCTTACTTGTATGGAAGCTGGGTACCTATTTTCCGTGTTTTCTCCAGTCTGTACTCGGCTTAGGTTGATGCAAGCTGAGAACCCGTGTTTTAACATTCGGCTTACACGTTAATAATTGGCAGCGTGTGATTTTTCTGTAGTGACAGGTCCAGCCCCAGCCCCAGCGCCTCCGTCTCCTCGCCTCACCACGACCCGCCTCCACATTGTTGTCGACAACAAACAAGGAGTTTGTGTCTTGGGCGTCCCCTGTGAGGACGGGTCTTTGCAAGCCTCCAGCGCCAGCCTTTTGTAGTTGAGGCATCGGCACAGCGTCCCTCGCTCCCTGGATGACATCAGAATGGGGTGTGCCTGCGTTGCAGAAGGACACACAGTTAGTTAATTTTATTCATGACGAGTTATGTGCCTGAATTATCAGATTCATTCACGTGAACAATTTGCTAAGCCTACGTTGCCAGCTCCTCGCAAAGCAAAAGGGAGAAGGGGAGAGGAGCAAAAAGGGACCGAAACTAGAGGTAATTTGTTCTTTTTCATGCATCAAACTTAGCGTAAAAAATGTTAAGATGGCGAGATACAAATTGAAATCTCAACTCAGGGGCATATAGGTTATAACTCCTATTGACACATTGGCAATTGCACATCACCTGACGAACATATGATCATTTTCCTGCTTCTCACTAAGAAACGGTCAGGCCTGATGGCCATATCCAACACAAAGTATATAAAACCACAAAGAGAGGAGTAAAACTTAGATAGGAATCTGGCTAACTTTACAACTGAATATCAGCCTGACATGTAAATTATTAGCGGCACAACCCTGAAACAAAGCTAAGGTTTGACGTATCATGTCACTCTTTACAGCTTTCAGCAACTTAACCATATGAAGTGTATTATTCATTACTCCTAATAAGGCCTCAAAAGATAGGTTCATGTTATGTTGTCAATCGTAAATCTTTTGGTACAAGAAAAGGTGTGTAAACATAAGTAACGGGTCCCTTTTACAGCAGGGTATGTTTAGATTTAAGGTGTAATATTTACCACGAAGGTGCCTTTGGCTACATTTTATCTTCACTAAATTTACATACTCATAGAGGTATTTTATATATATATATATATATATATATATATATATATATATATATATATATATATATACATATACACATACATACACACACACACACACACACAATGTATGTTAAATTCCGCAGCAAAATTAGTCAAAATTGTTATTAAGCTGTAACGTAAAAACTAACACATCTATTAGTTTTGTGGACCAAGCCAACAGGACAACGAACTTAGTAATAAACACTTCAAAGCACAGTAGAGGTATTCAAGCAACCATGTGTAATGTATAGAGATTGAAGCAATTACCGGCAGTATGGAAGCTTCTGAACGAATAATAGTAGTTCTCCGCAATAGAGCTTCCATAATATTCCTTGACCTTCATCGACTCAAGATGAACGATGATCAAGAAAGGACTGCATGGATCTCCATCTATCAGTATCAACATAAAAACCGCATCGGCATCCTCGTCGTACCCCACTATATATGCATTCGCAGACTCCGAACCCAGCATCCCAGTCATGTCAGTGGTCTTCCGCAGCACCCATGTGGCAACACCACGATGATTTACCTTGCGATCCCACATTTCGAGGTTTGGGTACAAAAGGAGGGCGACGCCAACACCGCCGTCCTCTACCCGGATGGTGCAGCTGTTGGTAAGCACAGGGTCATCGGTAGGCCAATCGATGACAGTCAGGCTCTGGTTATCCAGGCCGAACTCAAGTATGCCATCCCCACCTCCAATTAGGCGCCAGTAAAGAGCACTTCCGGTAAAGGTGCACGGGTGCCGGCTAACAGCACCGGTACATGGTTCGGCCGACAAGACGATACCACCCCACATGCCAGTCTCTGAGGAGTAAACCCTGGCGAAGGCAGCTTGAGGATGGGTTGTCTTGTCCCTGCCTACCAATACCACCTTAAAGGGGCTCGAGTGGCAGTCTCCGTGCACGTGGCCCTGGTCGTTTCGGGCAGCGCAGAGGCAGAGCACCGCCCCATTGTCGACAATGAACCCACTGTTGCCGCATTCCGGTGGGATGACTATGGTGCGGCGGTCGCCGGAGACGGGGTCAAACACAGCGAGCTTGAGCGTCCTCCAGTACATGACGAGGACGCGCCCATGGTGGCTCCCGAACACGTGGCACACATCCGGGGCGTCCTCGCCGCAAACTCGCAGGGAGAAGCGCTCGGTGGGGATGCGGTCGGGAGGGTCGAGAAGCGGGGTGAATACGATTTCTCCGGCGACGGAGGCCTTACTGAATGCGCCGAGCATGGGGGGCTTGAGGTGGCGGGCGCGGAAGAGGCGGAGGAAGATGGCGTCGGTGGCGAGGCGCTGCCAGCGCTTGCAGACGAGCGAGGCGCGCGGGAGCGAGGAGGGTAATGGGGGGAGGCGGAGGAGGATCTCCGAGAAAAGATCATCGTCTTCCAGCGGCGAAATCATCTCGTCGCAGCTCATGTTGCGTACGAGTAGAGTTGTTGGGGAAAAAGTTCTGTTTGGAAAGGTCGCTAAAGGAATAGACGGATTGGGCATTACGTACATAATGTGGACTCTTTTTTGAGTCCAAGTATGGACTTTAGACTACTGGTCATTGTGATTCGGCACAACAACAACTTCAGAAAAAAAGTAATTGACCCTGATCTTCAACTAGGGAAAATCTACCTACTGGCTACCGGGTGTTCTGTTAGGTCGACTTGAAGCACCCACAGTGCATACCTACTCCATACTACTCCCTCCGTTCCTAAATATATGTTTTTATAAAGATTTCAACATTGAAAACTGTTCATGCCTACACGCCGGCCGAAGGTGCCGACGGTCGTGTCCACGCGTGTTGCCTCCTAACCATTCAGATCACGACATGTAAGGTATAGGGGCCCACCCCAACTCTCATCCTCCTT
This sequence comes from Triticum aestivum, assembly GCF_018294505.1. Taxonomy (NCBI): domain Eukaryota; kingdom Viridiplantae; phylum Streptophyta; class Magnoliopsida; order Poales; family Poaceae; genus Triticum; species Triticum aestivum. Next base: position 13,852,653 of record NC_057809.1, on the reverse strand, counting down.
CTCCTCTCACCTCCTCGTGCTTGCGCTAGGCTGCAGCTTCTTCTCCGCCGCACATCGGTCGGAGAAGAAGTCCTTGAGGAAGCGTGCCGCCGTGTTCGGGTGGAGCGCGCGCGGTGGTGGCAGAGGAAGCGACGGGAGGAGACGAGGTGGTGGAAGGAGGTGCTGGCCGTGGCGGTGCGCACGAGCGAGGAGGGGCATGGCAAGCGAAGCAGGATCTCTTCCACTACATCGTCAGGCTCCTCCCGGAAAGGCGTCGTGGCGACGATGGCCATGGACGGGCGTGGGAGCTCAGCAGAGCAGCATCAGCGGCTATGAAAATAGTTGTAGCAAATTCCAACGCTGTTGTAGCAAAACCGACTATGGTTGCAGCGAAATGGTGTCATCGTCGTCACGGGTCGCAGCTCAGACAAAAAGTTTTGTACCTTTTTCAATGACGGTTGTAACTTTTGTAACTGCCGTTGCAGCTTTTCGTTCGTCGTCCATGGCTTCCGTCTTTCGGTTGAAACTTTTTTCATTGTCAGATGAAGCTTTTCTCGTCCGCGGACGAAGCTTTTTTCGTACCGGTTGTAACTTTTTTTGGTCGTCCATAGCTTCCCTCATATACGGGTTGAAACTTTTTTCATAGCCAGTTGAAGCTTTTTTCGCCACCGGTTGTAGTTTGTTTGGTCATCGGTTGCAAGTGTCAGGTGCTCCTGACAAGCTGCGGCATTGGGAATGAGCGGCGGCGAGATACCAGCGAGCTTCGGTCGTTGCCATCGAAGCCACAACGGTCGCCACAGGAGCTTGCAACCAAAGGGTGCGGTTGTTGCATGGGGTGAAGCCGGTGACAAGGATGGACGGCAAGGGCTAGGACCGGCGACTAGGACGGCCAACGAGGGGCAACGACGGGAGAACCCGTGCGGCAGCGAGGCGAGGGGGGCGGCGAAGCGAGAACGCGCCCGGCGCGGTCGGGAATTCTTCGTACGCATTCCTTGATGAAGACGACGTGCATCAGACGGTTCCTATCACCCCAATCAAACGGCTGCGGGCATGTTGTGCCGACGTCTAGCACTGCCCTTTCAATATAGATTATATATAAAAACATATTTTAGAGTGTAGATTCATTAATTTTGTTCTAAATGTAGTTTATATTGGAATCTTTAAAAAGACTTATATTTAAAAATGGAGGGAGTAGATGTCACCGGCAGTGACAGTAATTGGAAGAATGATGAGAGCAAGGCGCCACTACGCTATCGGGTGCGAGTTCCAGATGTGATACACGTTAACGACGTCGACCAATGACGATCCATGTGTCGGCTTCTCACTTTACCGTAATAAAAAAGCTATCTGTCAAGCACACTACAATGCAATATCTATCCATTATATTCTAAAAGGAAACTACAGATGAAAAATAGAGGAATTACATAGAAAATCCCACGTTAATCAGAAACATCCGACCTTTAGTTATGCAGATAAGAAAACCACAACCATTGGATCAACTTCAAAGTTAAATAAATTACCCACCAATGTCATTACATTAAAACATGTCCTCCTCGGCTAAAAAAACAAGCCTCAAATTTTAACCCTAACAGATAAAAATCTAAAGGGAGAATAATGTGCAATACCTAAATTTCTGCCGATGTGATCTCCTCTCCCGATGCCCTATCGCATCGGGGAGAGAAACTCCGTTGTCATCTGGTCACGCTGCTGCCCTCATCCCCCACAGTTTAGCTGCTACCTGTATTAACTTCCATCCTGTGACCAGCCAACGATGAGAATCTATGCATCCTCAACAGGAAGTGGTACATATAACTAAGATCCGTTTTTGATGCTTCAATGCTAAAGATGATCATGTGTAGACAGTTACTCCCTCCGTTCCGAATTACTTGTCGCAGGTATGGATGTATCTAGATGTATTTTAGTTCTAAATACATCCATTTCTGCGACGAGTAATTTGAAACGGAGGGAGTAGAAGCTAAATTAGAACATGAGAAGTTCGAGCATAAACTGTGATAATGAGAATATCATAGTCCTCACTATTTGGAGCAATTAAGATCAGCTGCTTCCCACCTTTAATAGCGACAATTATGTATTTGGTACCAAATAGGTAAGATGCATAAAAGTATCTTCTCTGCATTTTTTTCTTTCTCTTGGTTGCATTTCAAATCTCACGGTACATGATAAATTGACCAACTTCCTATATCATATTTGATACTTCTACTCTACGCTACATTCTCCACTACAATTTAATTCAGTCACCAGATAATATGATGCATCCAAAGTTCTAGAGGTCAGCGTATGCCAGGAAGTGTGAATCCAAAATTAGGTTTTGTCAAGAGTTGAGTCTATATATACAAGCTATTTCATGTCTACAAAATCTCTCTCGTTTGATATTTGTATAATAGAATTGTCGATATTTCAATTGTCATTCATGAATGACAACCTATTTCGTTTTTGATAGTTCTCTTTGGGTTAGGGGGCATGATCTCTCTTAAAACTCAGAGAACATAGTGTACATTCAGAGATATTGTTTCTAGGGAAATAATATCAAGAAGATGTGAACCCGTCCTCCTTACTTTTATTTGTCGTTCCTTACTTAACCATGTGTTAGAATAAATCCGAGGCATACCGTCGATCATCCGAGGACCAAGCAATCACACGAGCACGACACCGAGATTTGTTAACGAGGTTCATCAATATGGCTATATCCCCGGGGCCTGACTATGGGTGCTCCTCCCCATGACACCGTCACAATACCGCACACCGGCCACTCGGTCGCCGGCACACGCCGCCGGCTCCCCCTTGCGCGCCTGTGCTATTATGTTGGCATAGGTTACATCGTGTGTCTATCCCCGCTATATATGAGAGGCCTAGGATACAAGTGTCCTATTACGACACGACTCCATATCCTATCTAAACACAATACAACTACAAGTCCAACTGTAACCTAACTCGTACACTACATTTGACACAACTCTAACAAACTCCACCTTCGCGAATATTCTCCACCACCTTGAATTTGTTCATGCGTCAAACTTCCATGTACATTAGACTTGAGCTTATCCCGTGAGCACCGCTGCTACTCCAAGACTCCATGTGACTCCACCTGCAACTTATAGTCCCTTCTTTTCTTGACCACAGTCAACACTCGAGCGAAATTAAGTTCCACATAACTCTAGTTTGCGCTCCCAACTTCCAGAGTATCAGTCCAATACCATCACACACTGATCGCTGACCTGCATGAAAGTGAACAACTCACATATTGGGTGTCACACATAAGAGTTATCTGAACTCAACACCACATGTCTGAAACTTGTAGGAATTTCACCATTGCTTGTAGTCATTCCGAGTCAAATTCACAGCTGTCTCACCACATGTATGACCACCAGAGCCCTGGCCCGTCTTCATGCCCCGTGCATACCGCACGCCTCGCCGCTATTACCGCGTCGACCTCTGTTGTCCCGGTCGAGTCTCAAGGGTCGCGAACCGACGCCACTCAACCCCCACTGCAGAGTACCACCGATCATCACCGACCGATGACGAGTTTCATGCTTCCATCAGATCACTGGGCTCCAGTCCGAACTGCATGTCACTTGCTTTTCCCCCTTACTGAATAGGCTTCGATTCTCTGGATCCTTACACCATAGCCCCTCAATCCAGCTCCACCTTCAACATGACTCCATGGTAGATAATCAGTCCACCCACGCACCCTGTCGACTTCAAGCTCTCATGTGCATCGTCTTGAATCAACCCCGTGGCATAGTCTTGTCGAAGCCACACAAGCCCTCGGGGCCTGCACACGTGTTTCCATGCCCAGAAGTCGGTCACCATCAGCATCACGCTCCTACGTCGTCGTTGCCGATCCCACTACCATTTTCTGTACCAACTGACTTGCGTCGATCCCGTTAGATTGTCCAGTCCGACCAAGCCGAACTATTCCGGCTGCACAACACGCTCAAGGCTCCCAAATCATCCATAACATGATAATTCCATCTTGGCTAGCATGACTTCCCGCAACACCCTCAAGCATCCATGTTGTGCCAACAAATCTTTCACCCTGTCTTCCATAACCCAAGGTTTTTAGTTCTGTCGAACTTCTCCACCTCAAACTTGGTACCCGTTGGCTCCATGGTCCTTTGTACGGCTAACCCTGTGAACAATTGTCTGAGCTTTGCATGCGATTCCTCAAGTACACGAACAGAATCTCTGCATACTGAAGGAAATATGCCCTAGAGGCAATAATAAAGTTATTATTTATTTCCTTATATCATGATAAAAGTTTATTATTCATGCTAGAATTGTATTAACCGGAAACATAATACATGTGTGAATACATAGACAAACAGAGTGTCACTAGTATGCCTCTACTTGACTAGCTCGTTAATCAAAGATGGTTATGTTTCCTAACCATGGACAAAGAGTTGTCATTTGATTAACGGGATCACATCATTAGTTGAATGATCTGATTGCCATGACCCATTCCATTAGTTAGCACCCGATCGTTTAGTATGTTGCTATTGCTTTCTTCATGACTTATACATGTTTTTATGACTATGAGATTATGTAACTCCCGTGTGCCGGAGGAACACTTTGTGTGCAACCAAACGTCACAACGTAACTGGGTGATTATAAAGGTGCTCTACAGGTGTCTCCAAAAGTACATGTTGGGTTGACGTATTTCGAGATTAGGATTTGTCACTCCGATCGTCGGAGAGGTATCTCAGGGCCCTCTCGGTAATGCACATCACTTAAGCCTTGCAAGCATTGCAACTAATGAGTTAGTTGCGGGATGATGTATTACGGAACGAGTAAAGAGACTTGCCGGCAACGAGATTGAACTAGGTATTGGATACCGACGATCGAATCTCGGGCAAGTAACATACTGATGACAAAGGGAACAACGTATGTTGTTATGCGGTCTGACCGATAAAGATCTTCGTAGAATATGTAAGAGCCAATATGGGCATCCAGGTCCCGCTATTGGTTATTGACCAGAGACGTATCTCGGTCATGTCTACATTGTTCTCGAACCCGTAGGGTCCGCACGCTTAAGGTTTCGATGACAGTTATATTATGAGTTTATACATTTTGATGTACCGAAGGTTGTTCGGAGTCCCGGATGAGATCACGGACATAACGAGGAGTCTAGAAATGGTCGAGACATAAAGATTGATATATTGGAAGCCTATGTTTGGGTATCAGAAGTGTTCCGGGTGAAATCGGGATTTTACCGGAGTACGGGGAGGTTACCGGAACCCCCTGGGAGCTATATGGGCCTTAGTGGGCCTTAGTGGAAGAAGAGAAGAGGCGGCCAGGGCTGGGCCGCGTGCCCCTCCCCCCTAGTCCGAATAGGACAAGGAGAGAGGGGTCGGCGCCCCCTCCTTCTCTCTCTCTCTCTCTCTCTTTTCCACCTCGTGAATCCTATTCCAACTAGGATTGGGGGAGAAGTCCTACTCCCGGAGGGAGTAGGACTCCTCCTGGCGCGCCCTATGATGGCCGGCCGACCTCCCCCTCTTGAACCTTTATATACGGAGGAAGGGGAACCCCAGAGACACACAAGTTGATCGACGTGATCATATTCTTAGTCGTGTGCGGCGCCCCCTTCCACCATAGTCCTCGATACTATTGTAGCGGTGCTTAGGCGAAGCCCTGCGACGGTAGTACATTAAGATCGTCACCACGCCGTCGTGCTGACGGAACTCTTCCCCGACACTTTGCTGGATCGGAGTCCGGGGATCGTCATCGAGCTGAACGTGTGCTAGAACTCGGAGGTGCCGTAGTTTCGGTGCTTGATCGGTCGGGCCGTGGAGACGTACGACTACATCAACCAAATGCTTCCATTGTCGATCTACAAGGGTACGTAGATCACACTCTTGTTGGAAATATGCCCTAGAGGCAATAATAAAAGTATTATTATTATATTTCCTTGTTCATGATAATTGTCTTTTATTCATGCTATAACTGTATTATCCGGAAATCGTAATACACGTGTGAATACATAGACCACAATATGTCCCTAGTGAGCCTCTAGTTGACTAGCTCGTTGTGATCAACAGATAGTCATGGTTTCCTGGCTATGGACATTGGATGTCGTTGATAACGGGATCACATCATTAGGAGAATGATGTGATGGACAAGACCCAATCCTAAGCATAGCACAAAGATCGTGTAGTTCGTTTGCTAGAGCTTTGCCAATGTCAAGTATCTCTTCCTTTGACCATGAGATCGTGTAACTCCTGGATACCGTAGGAGTGCTTTGGGTGTATCAAACGTCACAACGTAACTGGGTGACTATAAAGGTGCACTACAGGTATCTCCGAAAGTATCTATTGTTTTATGCGGATCGAGACTGGGATTTGTCACTCCGTGTAAACGGAGAGGTATCTCTGGGCCCACTCGGTAGGACATCATCATATGCGCAATGTGACCAAGGAGTTGATCACGGGATGATGTGTTACGGAACGAGTAAAGTGACTTGCCGGTAACGAGATTGAACAAGGTATTGGATACCGACGATCGAATCTCGGGCAAGTAACATACCGATAGACAAAGGGAATTGAATACGGGATTGATTAAGTCCTTGACATCGTGGTTCATCCAATGAGATCATCGTGGAACATGTGGGAGCCAACATGGGTATCCAGATCCCGCTGTTGGTTATTGACCGGAGAACGTCTCGGTCATGTCTGCATGTCTCCCGAACCCGTAGGGTCTACACACTTAAGGTTCGATGACGCTAGGGTTATAAAGGAAGCTTGTATGTGGTTACCGAATGTTGTTCGGAGTCCCGGATGAGATCCCGGACGTCACGAGGAGTTCCGGAATGGTCCGGAGGTAAAGATTTATATATAGGAAGTCCTGTTTCGGCCATCGGGACAAGTTTCGGGGTCATCGGTATTGTACCGGGACCACCGGAAGGGTCCCGGGGGCCCACCGGGTGGGGCCACCTGCCCCGGGGGGCCACATGGGCTGTAGGGGGTGCGCCTTGGCCTACATGGGCCAAGGGCACCAGCCCCAAGAGGCCCATGCGCCTAGGGAACCCTAGAGGGAAGAGTCCTCAAGGGGGAAGGCACCTCCGAGGTGCCTTGGGGAGGATGGACTCCTCCCCCCCCTTCTTGGCCGCACCCCAAAACCCATCTAGGGCTGGCCGCCGCCCCTAGGGGGTGGGAAAACCCTAAAGGGGGCGCAGCCCCCTTCCCCCCTATATATATTGAGGCATGGGGCTGCCCATAACACGCGATTTGATCTCTCGTTGGTGCAGCCCTGCCTCTCTCCCTCCTCCTCCTCTCCCGTAGGTGCTTGGCGAAGCCCTGCGGGATTGCCACGCTCCTCCACCACCACCACGCCGTTGTGCTGCTGCTGGATGGAGTCTTCCTCAACCTCTCCCTCTCTCCTTGCTGGATCAAGGCGTGGGAGACGTCACCGGGCTGTACGTGTGTTGAACGCGGAGGTGCCGTCCGTTCGGCACTTGATCATCGGTGATTTGAATCACGACGAGTACGACTCCATCAACCCTGTTCACTTGAACGCTTCCGCTTAGCGATCTACAAGGGTATGTAGATGCATTCTCCTTTCTACTCGTTGCTGGTCTCTCCATAGATAGATCTTGGTGATACGCGTAGGAAAATTTTGAATTTCTGCTACGTTCCCCAACAGTGGCATCATGAGCTAGGTCTATTGCGTAGATTCTTTGCACGAGTAGAACACAAAGTAGTTGTGGGCGTTGATGTTGTTCAATATGCTTACCGTTACTAGTCCAATCTTGTTTCGACGGTATTGTGGGATGAAGCGGCCCGGACCGACCTTACACGTACTCTTACGTGAGACAGGTTCCACCGATTGACATGCACTTGGTGCATAAGGTGGCTAGCGGGTGCCAGTCTCTCCCACTTTAGTCGGAACGGATTCGATGAAAAGGGTCCTTATGAAGGGTAAATAGCAATTGGCATATCACGTTGTGGTCTTGCGTAGGTAAGAAACGTTCTTGCTAGAAACCCATAGCAGCCACGTAAAACATGCAACAACAATTAGAGGACGTCTAACTTGTTTTTGCAGGGTATGCTATGTGATGTGATATGGCCAAGAAGAATGTGATGAATGATATGTGATGTATGAGATTGATCATGTTCTTGTAATAGGATTCACGACTTGCATGTCGATGAGTATGACAACCGGCAGGAGCCATAGGAGTTGTCTTTATTTATTGTATGACCTGCGTGTCATTGAAGAACGCCATGTAAACTACTTTACTTTATTGCTAAACGCGTTAGTCATAGAAGTAGAAGTAGTCGTTGGCGTGACAACTTCATGAAGACACGATGATGGAGATCATGATGATGGAGATCATGGTGTCATGCCGGTGACGATGATGATCATGGAGCCCCGAAGATGAAGATCAAAAGGAGCAAAATGATATTGGCCATATCATGTCACTATTTGATTGCATGTGATGTTTATCATGTTTATGCATCTTGTTTACTTAGGACGACGGTAGTAAATAAGATGATCCCTTACAAAATTTCAAGAAGTGTTCTCCCCTAACTGTGCACCGTTGCTACAGTTCGTCGCTTCTAAGCACCACGTGATGATCGGGTGTGATGGATTCTTACGTTCACATACAACGGGTGTAAGACAGTTTTACACAGCGAAAACACTTAGGGTTAACTTGACGAGCCTAGCATGTACAGACATGGCCTCGGAACACGGAGACCGAAAGGTCGAGCATGAGTCGTATAGTAGATACGATCAACATGAAGATGTTCACCGATGATGACTAGTCCGTCTCACGTGATGATCGGACACGGCCTAGTTGACTCGGATCATGTGATCACTTAGATGACCAGAGGGATGTCTGTCTAAGTGGGAGTTCATAAGATGAGCTTAATTATCCTGAACATAGTCAAAAGACCTTTTGCAAATTATGTCGTAGCTCGCACTATAGTTCTACTGTTTAGATATGTTCCTAGAGAAAATTATAGTTGAAAGTTGATAGTAGCGATTATGCGATCAGTAGAAAGCTTATGTCCTTAATGCACCGCTCAGTGTGCTGAACCCCAAACGTCGTTTGTGGATGTTGTGAACATCGGACATACACGTCTTGATAACTACGTGATAGTTTAGTTAAACGGTTTAGAATTGAGGCACCAAAGATGGTTTTGAAACATCGCGAAACATATGAGATGTTTTGAGGGCTGAAATTGGGATTTCAGGCTCGTGCCCACGTCAAGAGGTATGAGACCTCCGACGTTTTTCTTAGCCTGCAAACTAAGGGAGAAAAGCTTAATCGTTGAGCTTGTGCTCAGATTATCTGAGTGCAACAATCACTTGAATCGAGTGGGAGTTGATCTTCCAGATAAGATAGTGATGTTTCCCCAAAGTCATTGCCACCAAGCTGCTAGAGCTTCGTGATGAACTATAACATATCAGGGATAGATATGATGATCCTTGAAATATTCGTGATGTTTGACACCGCGAAAGTAGAAATCAAGAAGGAGCATCAATTGTTGATGGTTGGTGAAACCACTAGTTTCAAGAAGGGCAAGGGAAAGAAGGGATACTTCATGAAACGGCAAATCAGCTGCTGCACCAATGAAGAAACCCGAGGTTGAACCCAAACCCGAGACTAAGTGCTTCTGTAATAAGGGGAACAACCACTGGAGCAGGATTACCCTAGATACTTGGTAGATGAGAAGGCTGGCAAGGTCGATAGAAGTATATTGGATATACATTATGTTAATGTGTACTTTACTAGTACTCCTAGTAGCACCAGGGTATTAGATACCGGTTCGGTTGCTAAGTGTTAGTAACTCGAAATAAAAGGCTACGGAATAAACGGAGACTAGCTAAAGGAGAGCTGACGATATGTGTTGGAAGTGTTTCCAAGTTTGATATAATCAAGCATCGCACGCTCCCTCTACCATCAAGATTAGTATTAAACCTGAATAAGTGCTCTTGCACCTATAGGAATGGTTTATTGAATCTCGATCGTAGTGATACACATTTTCATGCCAAAAGATATAAGATAGTAATGATAGTACCACTTACTTGTGGCACTGCCATGTAAGTCATAATGGTATAAAACGCATGAAGAAGCTCCATGTTGATGGATCTTTGGACTCACTCGTTTTGAAAAGTTTGAGACATGCGGACCATGTCTATTGGTGTATATGCATGAAGAAACTCCATGCAAATGGATCGTTTGGACTCACTTGATTTTGAATCACTTGAGATATGCAAATCATACCACATGGGCAAGATGACTGAAAAGCCTCGTTTTCAGTAAGATGGAACAAGATAGCAACTTGTAGGAAGTAACACATTTTGATGTGTGCAGTCCAATGAGTGCTGAGGCATGCAGTGAATATCGTTATGTTCTTACTTCACAGATGATTCGAGTAGATCTTGAGAATATTTACTTGATGAAACACAAGTCTGAATTATTGAATGGTTCAAGTAATTTCAGAGTGAAGTAGAAGATCATTGTGACAAGAGGATAAAATGTCTATGATACGATCATAGAGATGAATATCTGAGTTACGAGTTTTGGCACACAATTAAGACATTGTGGAAATTGTTTCATAATTAATACCGCCTGGAACACCATAGTGTGATGGTGTGTCCGAACATCATAGTTGCACCCTATTGGATATGGTGCGTACCATGATGTCTCTTATCGAATTACCACTATCGTTCATGGGTTAGGCATTAGAGACAACCACATTCACTTTAAATAGGGCACCACGTAATTCCGATGAGATGACACCGTATGAATTATGGTTTAGAGAAACCTAAGTTGTCGTTTCTTAAAGGTTTGGGGCTGCGACGCTTATGTGAAAAAGTTTCAGGATTAAGCTCGAACCCAAAGCGGATAAAATGCATCTTCATAGGACACCCAAAACAGTTGGGTATACCTCCTAATTCAGATCCGAAAGCAATATGGATTGTTTCTAGAATCGGGTCCTTTCTCGAGGAAAAGTTTCTCTCGAAAGAGTTGAGTGGGAGGATGGTGGAGACTTGATAAGGTTATTGAACCGTCTCTTCAACTAGTGTGTGGCAGGGCACAGGAAGTTGTTCCTGTGGCACCTACACCAATTGAAGTGGAAGCCTATGATAGTGATCATGAAGCTTCGGATCAAGTCACTACCGAACCTCGTAGGACGACAAGGACACGCACTACTTCGGAGTGGTAAGGTGATCCTGTCTTGAAGGTCATGTTGCTAGACAACAATGAACCTACGAGCTATGGAGAAGCGATGGTGGGCCCGAATTCCGACAAATGGTTAGGAGCCATGAAATCCGAGATAGTATCCATATATCAGAACAAAGCATGGACTTTGATGGACTTGCCCGATGATCGGCAATCCATTGAGATAAATGGATCTTTTAAGAAGAAGACGGACGTGGATGGTAATGTCACCATCTATGAAGCTCGACTTGTGGCGAAGTGTTTTCCGACAAGTTCAAGGAGTTGACTACGATGAGATTTCCTCACTCGTAGCGATGCTTAAAGTCCGTCGGAATCATGTTAGCATTAGCTGCATTTATGAAATCTGGCAGATGGATGTCAAGACGAGTTTCCTTAGCAGTTTTCGTGAGGAAAGGTTGTATGTAATACAATCAGAAAGTTTTGTCGATCCTAAGGATGCTAAAACGTATGCTAGCTCCAGCGATCCTTCTAAGGACTGGAGTGAGCATCTCGGAGTTGGAATGTATGCTTTGATGATGATCAAAAAAAATGTTGGGTTTGTACAAAGTTTATGAGAAACTTGTATTTCCAAAGAAGTGAGTGGGAGCACTATAGAATTTCTGATGAGTATATGTTGTTGATCAGAAATGACGTAGAATTTCTGGAAAGCATATAGGGTTATTTTGAAAGTGTTTTTCAATGGAAAGCCTGGATTAAGCTACTTGAACATTGAGCATCAAGATCTATAAGGATAGATCAAAATGCTTAATAATACTTTCAAATGAGCACATACCTTGACATGATCTTGAAGGTGTTCAAGATGGACCAGTCAAAGAAGGAGTTCTTGCCTGAGTTGTAAGGTACGAAGTTAAGACTTAAAGCTCGACCACGGCAGAATAGAGAGAAAGGACGAAGGTCGTCCCCTATGCTTAAGACGTAGGCTCTTCAGTATGCTATGCTGTGTACCGCACCTGAAGTGTGCCTTGCCATGAGTCAGTCAAGGGGTACAAGAGTGATCCAAGAATGGATCACAGTACAGCGGTCAAAGTTATCCTTAGTAACTAGTGGACTAAGGAATTTTCTCGATTATGGAGGTGGTAAAGAGTTCGTCGTAAAGAGTTACGACGATGCAAGCTTAGCACCTATCCGGATAGCTCTGAGTAGAGAGACCGGATACATATAATGGAGCAATAATTTAGAATAGCTCCAAGTAGAACAGTTATTTGGAATAGCTCCAAATAGAGCGTGGTAGCTGCATCTAGGAGATGACATAGAGATTTGTAAAGCACACACGGATCTGAAAGGTTCAGACCCGTTGACTAAAACCTCTCTCACAAGCAACATGATCAAACATAAAACTCATTGAGTGTTAATCACATAGTGATGTGAACTAGACTACTGACTCTAGTAAACTCTTGGGTATTAGTCACATGGCGATGTGACCTGTGAGTGTTAATCACATGGCGATGTGAACTAGATTATTGACTCTAGTGCAAGTGGGAGACTGTTGGAAATATGCCCTAGAGGCAATAATAAAAGTATTATTATTATATTTCCTTGTTCATGATAATTGTCTTTTATTCATGCTATAACTGTATTATCCGGAAATCGTAATACACGTGTGAATACATAGACCACAATATGTCCCTAGTGAGCCTCTAGTTGACTAGCTCGTTGTGATCAACAGATAGTCATGGTTTCCTGGCTATGGACATTGGATGTCGTTGATAACGGGATCACATCATTAGGAGAATGATGTGATGGACAAGACCCAATCCTAAGCATAGCACAAAGATCGTGTAGTTCGTTTGCTAGAGCTTTGCCAATGTCAAGTATCTCTTCCTTTGACCATGAGATCGTGTAACTCCTGGATACCGTAGGAGTGCTTTGGGTGTATCAAACGTCACAACGTAACTGGGTGACTATAAAGGTGCACTACAGGTATCTCCGAAAGTATCTATTGTTTTATGCGGATCGAGACTGGGATTTGTCACTCCGTGTAAACGGAGAGGTATCTCTGGGCCCACTCGGTAGGACATCATCATATGCGCAATGTGACCAAGGAGTTGATCACGGGATGATGTGTTACGGAACGAGTAAAGTGACTTGCCGGTAACGAGATTGAACAAGGTATTGGATACCGACGATCGAATCTCGGGCAAGTAACATACCGATAGACAAAGGGAATTGAATACGGGATTGATTAAGTCCTTGACATCGTGGTTCATCCGATGAGATCATCGTGGAACATGTGGGAGCCAACATGGGTATCCAGATCCCGCTGTTGGTTATTGACCGGAGAACGTCTCGGTCATGTCTGCATGTCTCCCGAACCCGTAGGGTCTACACACTTAAGGTTCGATGACGCTAGGGTTATAAAGGAAGCTTGTATGTGGTTACCGAATGTTGTTCGGAGTCCCGGATGAGATCCCGGACGTCACGAGGAGTTCCGGAATGGTCCGGAGGTAAAGATTTATATATAGGAAGTCCTGTTTCGGCCATCGGGACAAGTTTCGGGGTCATCGGTATTGTACCGGGACCACCGGAAGGGTCCCGGGGGCCCACCGGGTGGGGCCACCTGCCCCGGGGGGCCACATGGGCTGTAGGGGGTGCGCCTTGGCCTACATGGGCCAAGGGCACCAGCCCCAAGAGGCCCATGCGCCTAGGGAACCCTAGAGGGAAGAGTCCTCAAGGGGGAAGGCACCTCCGAGGTGCCTTGGGGAGGATGGACTCCTCCCCCCCCTTCTTGGCCGCACCCCAAAACCCATCTAGGGCTGGCCGCCGCCCCTAGGGGGTGGGAAAACCCTAAAGGGGGCGCAGCCCCCTTCCCCCCTATATATATTGAGGCATGGGGCTGCCCATAACACGCGATTTGATCTCTCGTTGGTGCAGCCCTGCCTCTCTCCCTCCTCCTCCTCTCCCGTAGGTGCTTGGCGAAGCCCTGCGGGATTGCCACGCTCCTCCACCACCACCACGCCGTTGTGCTGCTGCTGGATGGAGTCTTCCTCAACCTCTCCCTCTCTCCTTGCTGGATCAAGGCGTGGGAGACGTCACCGGGCTGTACGTGTGTTGAACGCGGAGGTGCCGTCCGTTCGGCACTTGATCATCGGTGATTTGAATCACGACGAGTACGACTCCATCAACCCCGTTCACTTGAACGCTTCCGCTTAGCGATCTACAAGGGTATGTAGATGCACTCTCCTTTCTACTCGTTGCTGGTCTCTCCATAGATAGATCTTGGTGATACGCGTAGGAAAATTTTGAATTTCTGCTACGTTCCCCAACAACTCTCCCCTCTCGTTGCTATGCATCACCATGATCTTGCGTGTGCGTAGGAATTTTTTTGAAATTACTACGTTACCCAACAATGATATCAGAGCCTAGGTTTTATGTGTTGATGTTATATGCACGAGTAGAACACAAGTGAGTTGTGGGCGATATAAGTCATACTGCTTACCAGCATGTCATACTTTGGTTCGGCGGTATTGTTGGATGAAGCGGCCTGGACCGACATTACGCGTACGCTTACGCGAGACCGGTTCTCCCGACGTGCTTTGCACATAGGTGGCTTGCGGGTGACAGTTTCTCCAACTTTAGTTGAACCAAGTGTGGCTACGCCCGGTCCTTGCGAATGTTAAAACAGCACCAACTTGACAAACTATCATTGTGGTTTTGATGCGTAGGTAAGATTGTTTCTTGCTTAAGCCCGTAGCAACCACGTAAAACTTGCAACAACAAAGTAGAGGACGTCTAACTTGTTTTTGCAGGGCATGTTGTGATGTGATATGGTAAAGACATGATGCTAAATTTTATTGTATGAGATGATCATGTTTTGTAACCGAGTTATCGGCAACTGGCAGGAGCCATATGGTTGTCGCTTTATTGTATGCAATGCAATCGCGCTGTAATGCTTTATGTTATCATTAAGCGGTAGCGATAGTCGTGGAAGCATAAGATTGGCGAGACGACAACGATGCTACGATAGAGATCAAGGTGTCGCGCCGGTAACGATGGTGATCATGACGGTGCTTCGGAGATGGAGATCACAGGCACAAGATGATGACGGCCATATCATATCACTTATATTGATTGCATATGATGTTTATCTTTTATGCATCTTATCTTGCTTTGATTGACGGTAGCATTATAAGATGATCTCTCACTAAAATTATCAAGAAGTGTTCTCCCTGAATATGCACCGTTGCGAAAGTTCTTCGTGCTGAGACACCACGTGATGATCGGGTGTGATAGGCTCTATGTTCAAATACAACGGGTGCAAAACAGTTGCACACGCGGAATACTCAGGTTATACTTGACGAGCCAAGCATATGCAGATATGGCCTCGGAACACGGAGACCGAAAGGTCGACCGCTTCCAATGACCGTGAATCTCACGTGATGATCGGACATGGTTTAGTTGATTTGGATCACGCGATCACTTAGAGGATTAGAGGGATGTCTATCTAAGTGGGAGTTCTTTAAGTAATTTGATTAATTGAACTTAAATTTATCATGAACTTAGTACCTGATAGTATCTTGCTTATGTATGTTTGATTGTAGATAGATGGCCCGTGCTGTTGTTCCGTTGAATTTTAATGCGTTCCTTGAGAAAGCAAAGTTGAAAGATGATGGTAGCAATTACACGGACTGGGTCCGTAACTTGAGGATTATCCTCATTGCTGCACAGAAGAATTACGTCCTGGAAGCACCGCTGGGTGCCAGGCCTGCTGCTGGAGCAACACCAGATGTTATGAACGTTTGGCAGAGCAAAGCTGATGACTACTAGATAGTTCAGTGTGCCATGCTTTACGGCTTAGAATCGGGACTTCAACGACGTTTTAAACGTCATGGAGCATATGAGATGTTCCAGGAGTTGAAGTTAATATTTCAAGCAAATGCCCGGATTGAGAGATATGAAGTCTCCAATAAGTTCTATAGCTGCAAGATGGAGGAGAACAGTTCTGTCAGTGAGCATATACTCAAAATGTCTGGGTATAATAATCACTTGATTCAGATGGGAGTTAATCTTCCAGATGATTGCGTCATTGACAGAATTCTCCAATCACTGCCACCAAGCTACAAGAGCTTCGTGATGAACTATAATATGCAAGGGATGAATAAGACTATTCCCGAGCTCTTCGCAATGCTAAAAGCTGCGGAGGTAGAAATCAAAAAGGAGCATCAAGTGTTGATGGTTGACAAGACCACTAGTTTCAAGAAAAAGGGCAAAGGAAAGAAGAAGGGGAACTTCAAGAAGAACAGCAAGCAAGTTGCTGCTCAAGAGAAGAAACCCAAGTCTGGACCTAAGCCTGAAACTGAGTGCTTCTACTGCAAGCAGACTGGTCATTGGAAGCGGAACTGCCCCAAGTATTTGGCGGATAAGAAGGATGGCAAGGTGAACAAAGGTATATGTGATATACATGTTATTGATGTGTACCTTACTAATGCTCGCAGTAGCACCTGGGTATTTGATATTGGTTCTGTTGCTAATATTTGCAACTCAAAACAGGGACTACGGATTAAGCGAAGATTGGCTAAGGGCGAGGTGACGATGCGCGTGGGAAACGGTTCCAAAGTCGATGTGATCACGGTCGGCACGCTACCTCTACATCTACCTTCGGGATTAGTATTAGACCTAAATAATTGTTATTTGGTGCTAGCGTTGAGCATGGACATTATATCTGGATCTTGTTTAATGCGAGACGGTTATTCATTTAAATCAGAGAATAATGGTTGTTCTATTTATATGAGTAATATCTTTTATGGTCATGCGCCCTTGAAGAGTGTTCTATTCTTATTGAATCTCGATAGTAGTGACACACATATTCATAATGTTGGAGCCAAAAGATGCAGAGTTGATAATGATGGTGCAACTTATTTGTGGCACTGCCGTTTAGGTCATATCGGTGTAAAGCGCATGAAGAAACTCCATACCGATGGACTTTTGGAACCACTTGATTATGAATCACTTGGTACTTGCGAACCATGCCTCATGGGCAAGATGACTAAAACACCGTTCTCCGGTACTATGGAGAGAGCAACAGATTTGTTGGAAATCATATATACAGATGTATGTGGTCCGATGAATATTGAGGCTTGTGGCGAATATCGTTATTTTCTCACCTTCACAGATGACTTAAGCAGATATGGGTATATCTACTTAATGAAACATAAGTCTGAAACATTTGAAAAGTTCAAAGAATTTCAGAGTGAAGTTGAAAACCATCGTAACAAGAAAATAAAATTTCTACGATCTGATCGTGGAGGAGAATATTTGAGTTACGAGTTTGGTGTACATTTGAAACAATGCGGAATAGTTTCGCAACTCACGCCACCCGGAACACCACAGTGTAATGGTGTGTCCGAACGTCGTAATCGTACTTTACTAGATATGGTGCGATCTATGATGTCTCTTACTGATTTACCGCTATCGTTTTGGGGTTATGCTTTAGAGACGGCCGCATTCACGTTAAATAGGACACCATCAAAATCCGTTGAGACGACGCCTTATGAACTATGGTTTGGCAAGAAACCAAAGTTGTCATTTCTGAAAGTTTGGGGCTGCGATGCTTATGTGAAAAAGCTTCAACCTGATAAGCTCGAACCCAAATCGGAGAAATGTGTCTTCATAGGATATCCAAAGGAAACTATTGGATACACCTTCTATCACAGATCCGAAGGCAAGACTTTTGTTGCTAAGTTCGGAAACTTTCTGGAGAAGGAGTTTCTTTCGAAAGATGTGAGTGGGAGGAAAGTAGAACTTGACGAGGTAACTGTACCTGCTCCCTTATTGGAAACTAGTACATCACAGAAACCTGTTTCTGCGACACCTACACCAATTAGTGAGGAAGCTAATGATAATGATCATGAAACTTCAGGACAAGATACTACTGAACCTCGTAGATCAACCAGAGTGAGATCCGCGCCAGAGTGGTACGGTAATCCTATTCTGGAAGTCATGCTGCTAGATCATGATGAACCTACGAACTATGAAGAAGCGATGGTGAGCCCAGATTTCGCAAAATGGCTTGAAGCCATGAAATCTGAGATGGGATCCATGTATGAGAACAAAGTATGGACTTTGGTTGACTTGCCCGATGATCGGCAAGCAATTGAGAATAAATGGATCTTCAAGAAGAAGACTCACGCTGACGGTAATATTACTGTCTACAAAGCACGACTTGTCGCAAAAGGGTTTCGGCAAGTTCAAGGGGTTGACTACGGTGAGACCTTCTCATCCATAGCGATGCTTAAGTTTGTCCGAATCATGTTAGCAATTGCCGCATTTTATGATTATGAAATTTGGCAGATGGATGTCAAAATTGCATTCCTGAATGGATTTCTGGAAGAAGAGTTGTATATGATGCAACCGGAAGGTTTTGTCGATCCAAAGGGAGCTAATAAAGTGTGCAAGATCCATCGATCCATTTATGGACTGGTGCAAGCCTCTCGGAGTTGGAATAAACGCTTTGATAGTGTGATCAAAGCATTTGGTTTTATATAGACTTTCGGAGAAGCCTGTATTTACAAGAAAGTGAGTGGGAGCTCTGTAGCATTTTTGATATTATATGTGAATGACATATTACTGATTGGAATAATATAGAATTTCTGGATAGCATAAAAGGATACTTGAATAAGAGTTTTTCAATGAAAGACCTCGGTGAAGCTGCTTACATATTAGGCATAAAGATCTATAGAGATAGATCAAGACGCTTAATTGGACTTTCACAAAGCACATACCTTGACAAGATTTTGAAGAAGTTTAAAATGGATCAAGCAAAGAAAGGGTTCTTGCCTGTGTTACAAGGTGTGAAGTTGAGTCAGACTCAATGCCCGACCACTGCAGAAGATAGAGAGAAAATGAAAGATGTTCCCTATGCTTCAGCCATAGGCTCTATCATGTATGCAATGCTGTGTAGCAGACCTGATGTGTGCCTTGCTATAAGTTTAGCAGGGAGGTACCAAAGTAATCCAGGAGTGGATCACAGGACAGTGGTCAAGAACATCCTGAAGTACCTGAAAAGGACTAAGAGCTCATCGTAAACGGTTACGTTGATGCAAGCTTTGACACAGATCCGGACGATTCTAAATCGCAAACCGGATACGTGTTTACATTAAACGGTGGAGCTGTAAGTTGGTGCAGTTCTAAACAAAGCGTCGTGGCGGGATCTACATGTGAAGCGGAGTACATAGCTGCTTCGGAAGCAGCAAACGAAGGAGTCTAGATGAAGGAGTTCATATCCGATCTAGGTGTCATACCTAGTGCATCGGGTCCAATGAAAATCTTTTGTGACAATACTGGTGCAATTGCCTTGGCAAAAGAATCCAGGTTTCACAAAAGAACCAAGCACATCAAAAGACGCTTCAATTCCATCCGGGATCTAGTCCAGGTGGGAGACATAGAGATTTGCAAGATACATACGGAGCTGAATGTAGCAGACCCGTTGACTAAGCCTCTTCCACGGGCAAAACATGATCAGCACCAAAGCTCCATGGGTGTTAGAATCATTACTGTGTAATCTAGACTATTGACTCTAGTGCAAGTGGGAGACTGAAGGAAATATGCCCTAGAGGCAATAATAAAGTTATTATTTATTTCCTTATATCATGATAAAAGTTTATTATTCATGCTAGAATTGTATTAACCGGAAACATAATACTTGTGTGAATACATAGACAAACAGAGTGTCACTAGTATGCCTCTACTTGACTAGCTCGTTAATCAAAGATGGTTATGTTTCCTAACCATGGACAAAGAGTTGTCATTTGATTAATGGGATCACATCATTAGTTGAATGATCTGATTGCCATGACCCATTCCATTAGCTTAGCACCCGATCGTTTAGTATGTTGCTATTGCTTTCTTCATGACTTATACATGTTCCTATGACTATGAGATTATGTAACTCCCGTGTGCCGGAGGAACACTTTGTGTGCAACCAAACGTCACAACATAACTGGGTGATTATAAAGGTGCTCTACAGGTGTCTCCAAAGGTACATGTTGGGTTGACGTATTTCAAGATTAGGATTTGTCACTCCGATCGTCGGAGAGGTATCTCAGGGCCCTCTCGGTAATGCACATCACTTAAGCCTTGCAAGCATTGCAACTAATGAGTTAGTTGCGGGATGATGTATTACGGAACGAGTAAAGAGACTTGCCGGCAACGAGATTGAACTAGGTATTGGATACCGATGATCGAATCTCGGGCAAGTAACATACTGATGACAAAGGGAACAACGTATGTTGTTATGCGGTCTGACCGATAAAGATCTTCGTAGAATATGTAGGAGCCAATATGGGCATCCAGGTCCCGCTATTGGTTATTGACCAGAGACGTATCTCGGTCATGTCTACATTGTTCTCGAACCCATAGGGTCCGCATGCTTAAGGTTTCGATGACAGTTATATTATGAGTTTATACGTTTTGATGTACCGAAGGTTGTTCTGAGTCCCGGATGAGATCACGGACATGACGAGAAGTCTCGTAATGGTCGAGACATAAAGATTGATATATTGGAAGCCTATGTTTGGATATCGGAAGTGTTCCGGGTGAAATCGGGATTTTACCGGAGTACCGGGAGGTTACCGGAACCCCCCGGGAGCTATATGGGCCTTAGTGGGCCTTAGTGGAAGAAGAGGAGAGGCGTCCAGGGCTGGGCCGCGCGCCCCTCCCCCCTAGTCCGAATAGGACAAAGAGAGAGGGGGCCGGCGCCCCCCTCCTTCTCTCTCTCTCTTTTCCACCTCGCGAATCCTATTCCAACTAGGATTGGGGGAGAAGTCCTACTCCCGGAGGGAGTAGGACTCCTCCTGGCGCGCCCTATGATGGCCGGCTGACCTCCCCCTCTTGAACCTTTATATACGGAGGCAGGGGAAGCCCAGAGACACACAAGTTGATCGACGTGATCATATTCTTAGCCGTGTGCGGCGCCCCCTTCCACCATAGTCCTCGATAATATTGTAGCGGTGCTTAGGCGAAGCCCTGCGACGGTAGTACATCAAGATCGTCACCACGCCGTCGTGCTGACGGAACTCTTCCCCGACACTTTGCTAGATCGGAGTCCGGGGATCGTCATCGAGCTGAACGTGTGCTAGAACTCGGAGGTGCCGTAGTTTCGGTGCTTGATCGGTCGGGCCGTGGAGACGTACGACTACATCAACCAAACGCTTCCGTTGTCGATCTACAAGGGTACGTAGATCACACTCTCCCCTCTCGTTGCTATGCATCACCATGATCTTGCGTGTGCGTAGGAATTTTTTTGAAATTACTACGTTACCCAACACATACTACTAACAATTTCAACTTTTTTTAGAAAAGGAGGATGACTCTCGGCCTCTGCATCTGGGAGATGCATGTGGCCACTTTATTGATTATTCTCGAGGACCTTACAAAGTATTACAACAATATACCCGAATCCGCCGTCTTGTCAACATATGCCACTAATCCTATCCATATGATGAAGGGGTGGCCAAATACCCATACCACTCACCTAAGCCTATCATCAAAAGCTAGAAGCCCCAGCCGAGCCACATACCGGGTCTGGGGCATAAACTGGTCTGACGCACTCACATGTGTCGTCGCCGCCATCTTCCATAGGTCCGTCTTCAGAGCAGACATTGAGGCTTCTACCTTGTCAGGCCACACTACCATCGACGCCACCTGACGCCAGACAACTACCTCCTCCTGCGCGAGTCCATCACCGCGCATCGGGCACCGAGTCTCCACTGCGCCACGCCGCCGAGATCCGCCATCATCAATGTGTAGGATGAAGCACCGCTCCACCAGAAAAGCCGCCCACTGGTCCCTTGATCCCATGTACGCCTCCAAGAATGACGCCCCCACGGAGAAAACGATACCAAGATGCCGCCGTCATCTGATCTAGGGTTTCCCCCGGAGGTAGCGGATAGAGGTCTCGAGCTTCTCCGCGGCGATGCCTTCAAGAAGGTAATGACACAAAAGGGTGCCATCAACGCCGGTCTTGGCATCAAGACGAGAACGAGGTTTTCACCCGGATCTGCTTGAAGAACCTCCATCAAGCATCGTGTGCACGGGTCGTCGCCGATCTGAGTCACCGCACATCGAGCAGGCCGCACCGGCCAGATCCGATCTATCCGGAGGGCAAACCACGCATGACGCGGACCCAACCACCAGGCCCTCCATGCCGCCACCGCCGATCCGAGGTCAGATGATCCATCGCCGCAGACCCGGCCGCCGCCGCTGAACGTAGCCAAGGCCGCTGCCCGAAGCAGGGCCGGCCGCCGTGCCCGCCACCATCGCCGCCCTAGGCTGAGGCGGCCGCCGCGCCGCCGCCGCTCAAGGCAGGCCCGCCACGCCACCAAGGCCAGATCGGCCATGACACCAGACGCCGCGGGGCTCCGCACCGCCCATAGGCGCAGGAGAGAGGAAAGGCCCCCGCCACCGCCGTCAGCCCCCGGGCTATAGGCCGGCAGCGTCCTTCGGCGGCGGCGAAGGGAGGTATGGAAGGACGGGGAGCCCTCGGCGGCTAGGGTTGAGATCCCGCCCAAGTCGCCCGAGCGGGGGCGACGCAGGGGCGATGCGCTGTTGTGACCATCAGTTAAAGTGAATCTGCTCCCTTGGCTCAACCCCGATGCTGTTGTTTGCCTTGCCCAAGCCCTTTTCTAGTTTCCGATGGACGTATCAATGGATATTTCCTTCGCTCGACTGATTTTCCTGCCTGTCCGTGTACTATGGAGATTCGGTCTCCTTTTGTTTCTCAAAACAAAATCTCGTCAACGCTAGACGCATCCAGCCAGTGGCGGAGCTAGCATTTGACACCAGGGTGGTCCGCCCCAAATTTTTTTGATAAGCAATATGACATGTGAAAGTTCTAACTAATTACCAATATCACAAAGAAATAGATCAATATCACAATATGGACTTGCAAAAACACTAAAATCCTCAATTAAATCTCTGTTTTGCATAAAAAAGCCTACATAGTACATACTACATGGACCATAGTACATACCTTGAGAAGTTCAATGAGACTATGTTTCTGGTTTACGCTTTTGCATTGCCATGAAGGTATCAATTATATCATCTTCATTCACCTCGGAGAAAGCATCCCTCTCAATTTATGTGACTAGACAATCATCCAAAAGACTATCGCCCATCTTATTTCTCAACTTGCTCTTGACTAAACTCATGGCAGAAAAGGAAAGGAACAGATGGGTAGTTTGGTACTCCTTTCCAACTCTGTTTGAAAGCATGCGTAAATTACACGCCTTTCCAACAGTAGCTTAAGCTACTGGCCATTTGAGCGAAGATGTTGTGAGCATGAAACTAAATACACAACCTTATTACAGCCCCTCAATCCAATTAAGACCCATAATACAACATGAATTCTGTTTAATTAAGCATGGCTGGACCTGGACAGTAAGTTCAACATTCAGTTCAATGCCTCAAAAGTATAAAACAAAATTAACAGTCTCAGATTTCTGATGCAACCATCAACCAGTGTAAGATGTCTGAATTAGCCTTTTCTTCTCAGTTTAGGATGTTGTGGTGTACTCCCTCTGTAAACTAATATAAGAGTGTTTAGATCACTACTTTAGTATTCTAAACGCTCTTATATTAGTTTAAGGAGGGAGTACCTTGTAACTAGTAATTACTCGGATCAAAAATTATATTACCACACAAGCAGTGCACAACACAACAAATAGCAAGCAAACCCTAAATCAAAAATTGGGGAATTTGGGAATGGATGAATGGTACCTCAAATTAGGCCGAGTCGAGTGCCGTAGTGCGGACTGGGCGGCGCCGCCGGCTTGCAGGGGCGCCAGGCGGCCGGGACAGGGCAGGGTCGCGGCCGGGGGCGGTGGCAAGGCTGGCGCCGAGCGCCTGGCAGGGCGAGGGCGCAATGGGGAGGCATGAGGCCAGGAGCAGAGGAGCCTCCTGGGCGGCCGGCGAGGCCGCGAGGCAGGCAGAGGCCGGGATGGGGGCGGCCGGCGGCTGGGTGTCGCGTAGAGGGTCAGCGTGCTGTATGCCTGTATGTGTGTGGTGCCTGGGGTCTAGCTGAGAGCGAGAGCGTTGATTGTTTTGGGTCAAACTGTTGTTGGGCCATTTTTTTCCTTCTCTGGCCCATCTATATAGGTATAGGCCGGGTCAAAATCCCAGGGTGGGCCGCGGCCCACCCTGGCCACCCTGTAGCTCCGCCACTGCATCCAGCAACCAGCCTGGGCTTCCCACTAGCACGTACGCGCCACGCGCGCCTGCAGCTTTTGTGTGTCACGGCGTTGCATGCTAGCCGGACGTACGGGCCGCATCCACGTGCTCCTCCTGACTTGCGACTGCTGCCACCTGTGCAGTACAATCTCGCTGAGATCGCCGACTCGACTCTGGCCACCAGGTGACGCTTCCGATCAACTAGACCGCGATCTTCTCGAACCTTGCTTTGATACCACTTGTTAGAATAAATTCGAGGCATACCGTCGATCATCCGAGGATCAAGCAATCACACGAGCACGACACCGAGATTTGTTAACGAGATTCACCGATATGGCTACATCTCCGGGCCCTGACTATGGGCGCTCCTCCCCATGACACCGTCACAATACCGCACACCGGCCACCCGGTCGCCGACACATGCCGCCGGCTCCCCCTTGTGCGCCTGTGCTATTATGTTGGTATAGATTACATCGTGTGTCTATCTCCGCTATATATGAGAGGCCTAGTATACAAGTGTCCTATTAGGACACGACTTCATATCTTATCTAAACACAATACAACTACAAGTCCAACTGTAACCTAACTCGTAAACTATATTCGACACAACTCTAACACCATGTATATGATATTTGAACAAGGAAATTAATGCGCTAGTGTATCAATCGCTCTCACCCAGCGACCAATAACAAAGTGACGAACTATAACACGTGCTTTGTTAGGAGAGAGGAATTAATCTCGGCCGGTACACGTCAACAGCCACTCCGTGGCACATTATCATGCATTCTGTGAGATTCGAAACATGAGAATTAGGAGATAATCGAGTTTGTATCCATGAAACCACGAGTCGAGAAGGCGACGGGATGTGACAGTCGCCAACGACAACTGTCACGAGACTTAATATTGTGAAAGGATGGTGCAATGCATGGGCTTCATTTATTTGTATGTGGACCATGTCCATGCCAGATATTTTGGAATCAGAATGGTTGCTTGTAATGGTGACAGCATCGGCGGCTACAAGTGCAAGAAAGAAGCACCTAATTAGTAAACAGTTGGACGCATAAACATTAATTACGGCGTGCTTTTAAAATCTCCTAATATAAAGTGTTTCTTACACCTTCATCATGTTCAACAACGAAGCTCCACGATGGGTGTGCGCCTCAGCGACATGCTCATCTCACCATCCCATCTCAAACACTCGTTCGAGATCATCGTGAACAACTTCCTCCTCCTCGTCGCCACACCGGCCATGGCCCTCGTCGTTCTTCGTAAAGCCGCGCAGCTCGGACCCGGCGAGATCCTCTCCCGCCTCCATGGCTTGTGGCAGGTTCACGTTTCGCTGGCAGTGTTCCTTCCATTCGCCTTGGCCACCCTCTACCTCATGAGTCGCCCTCGCAGCGTCTACCTCGTCGACTACGCTTGCTGCCGGCCTAAATCCAGTTGCCGCGTATCCATAGCCTCCGCCACCGAGAATGCTCGCTTTTCGCTCGATGATGGCGGTCACCAGTTCATGGCGCGCATGCTCAAGCGCTCGGGCCTCGGTGACCAGACTTACGTCCACCCTTCGTTGCACTACATTCCGCCGCGCTCCAGCTTAAGTTCATGCAGTGACGAAGCGGAGCAGGTCATCTTTGCGGCCGTCGACGACCTGCTCGCCAAGACGGGCATAAGTCCTGAGGCGATCGACATACTCGTCACCAACTGCACCACCTTCAACCCAACGCCGAGCTTGGCTGACACCATCGTGAACAGGTACAAGCTCAGAGCCGACATCCGGAGCGTGCACATCTCCGGCATGGGGTGCAGCGCCGGGGTGATCTCCTTGGAGGTGGCGAGGAACCTCCTGCACGCGGCGCCCCGTGGCGCGCGCGCCCTAATGGTGTCCACGGAGTCCACCTCGCTGGTCAACTATACGGGGAAGAACCGCGCGATGCTGCTGCCTGCCGCCTTGTTCCGCATGGGAGCGGCTGCGGTGCTGCTGTCGACGTCCACATCCATGTCCCGGTTCCGGCTCACGCACATCGTGCGGACGATCACCGCCGCGCAAGACAGAGCGTACCGGTGCGCGTACCAAGAAGAGGACGACGTGGGGGAGATGGGAATAAACCTGTCCAAGGAGCTCGTGGCTGTCGCCGGCGACACGCTTCAGGCCAACATCGTCGGAATGGGGTCCCTCGTACTCCCACCATCGGAGAAGCTGCTCTTTGCGCTCTCGTTCGTTGCACTTAAGGTTTTCAACAAGAAGATGAAGCTATACGTCCCCGATTTCCGCACGGCCTTCCAGCACTTTTGCATCCATTGTGGTGGCCGGGCTGTGATCGACGCGGTGCAAACTACCTTACGCTTATCGGATGAGAATATTGAGCCATCGCGGATGACGCTGCACCGGTTCGGGAACACATCTAGCAGTTCGTTATGGTACGAGCTTGCATACATCGAGGCGAAGAGACGGATGTGCAAGGGCGACCGGGTGTGGATGGTTGGGTTCGGTTCTGGGTTCAAGTGCAACAGCGCCGTGTGGCAGTGCATCAGGCCGGCCAGCAACACCGATATTGGCACGCCTTGGGCTGATTCTATCCATATGTATCCGTTGAACATCTCTCGAAAGTAAGCTAAAATTAAGGTCTGTGCACGTACAAGTACGCCTCGATTCGCACAAAAAGATTTTCATTTGTTCATGCAGCAATGAACAACACTTTCACAGGCTAATCTTGATTTATCCTCAAATATAGCTAAATGTAATTGTGTTTGGGTTAAAGATAGGAAAATAAATTATGTTCGTGGACAAGTAGAGGAACATATAAAACACATTCAGGCGTGTATCTGGTGTTATAGAGTTCTTTAGCATGAAAAGGAATTGGACATGTGAGGGCTGAACTCTTAAGACCTTTCCTAGTGTTTTCAAATTAACATTGTCTTAATGAGGTGAGAGAGGATGGAAGTGTCTCTTGAGGCCGTCTCTAGACACAAGCGAGTACATAGAGACTTAAAACTAGGGTTTTGCCTTCAAGAGCCGCGTCTCGTGGGTCGCACTACGGCTCACGAGGCGAACCCCGCCGCCGCCCCAACCACCCCCTCCTCCACACTCCTCCCCCTCACCGCCGTCGGCGGCGGCGGCGGGGCGCCCCTCCCCTGCTTCCTAGCGCGCACACTCCCGCACATCGGTGAACCCCTTCTGGATCTTGAACCCCCCTCCTCCCCGCTGACCCTGGCTTGCCTGGGGTGGCACGGCCGTCAGCGGGTGCGGGGGTGGTGCGGGTTGCGGCCACTCAACCTTGCTGGTGCGGCTCCTCGCGTATGAGCCGGTGGTCGTGGAAGTGGTTCCCAGCCGCCACTGGATCTGGCCAGTGGTCGTGGATGGTGTTCCTGGCCGCCACTGGATCTGGCCGGTCGTCGTGGATGGTGTTCCCGGCCGCCGCTGGATCTGGCAGGGTCCAGTGGAGTCAGGCCATGGCCCTTCTCTAATCGATGGCCCTTGTGGCTGATATTTTGGGCGCCCCGCAACTCAGATCTCAGTCATGGGTCTCCTTCGTGTGATGAAAGGTGCAAACTTTGGGTAATTACGGGTGGCGGACATGCGCTAGTGCAGCAGCAGGGCGGCCAGCTGCGTGCTCGCGGTCCATCGTCGGGCGGTGGTGGGTGAGGGTCGATCTCCTTGGTCACCGGAGCGGCAGCATCATTCCGGTGGGTGCCGTTCTATGGGTGCTCATGTGTTCCCTCGGCTGTTTGGTCGGCGAGGTGGCGCACTCTGGAGCCTTCCGTTATGCGGGTGTGGTCTCCGTTACCCCCCCCCCCCCCCCCCGCTCTGTTTTGGTCGTTGTATTCATGCCTCTTTGGTC
Source organism: Triticum aestivum (assembly GCF_018294505.1). Lineage (NCBI taxonomy): Eukaryota > Viridiplantae > Streptophyta > Magnoliopsida > Poales > Poaceae > Triticum > Triticum aestivum. The sequence goes on along the minus strand of NC_057809.1, from coordinate 13,824,468 downwards.
GACCATGGTAGTTGGATCTTGGTGGTGGGGGTCATGTCCCGGGCGAAAGCTTCGCCTGACTTTGTAGGTGCCAATGACAGTGACGCTCTTGTACGGCGCTCCCTCCCTGGAGGTGTCATTGTGGGTGGCCCCCGTCCACCATGGGCTCTGGGTGAAAACCCTGACATGTCCCAGACCGGATGGTCACGGCGCCCTGGTGTCCTTCCCTTCTTGGAGGCTCTGTTTTGCAAGCAGGGTTCCATTTTTTTGGTCGCCTAGTGAGTTCGTGGATGACAACTTCTTCTCTTTGTGCGACGGTTCCATGCTTCGATGGTGGTGCCCTCTCGGCGAGCTAGGTCTGGCGAGGTGGTTGTGTTCGAAGGTCTCCCTTTGGGATCTTGGCTTTGGGGTCGAGCTGCGCTCTAGGGAGTTGAGCATTCCAATGTCCGACAGTGCGGCGCCCTTCGAGCCATGGCGAGGAGCAGGGGGGTCCTCTCGATGTTGGAACAGGCTGGCCTATTGTGCCAGGCGTCCAGGTGATGACAAAGGCATAGCCTCCTTCTACGGCTGGCATCCTTTGCGAGGTGGCCTCCTTCTCAGCTTCGGTCCTTCGATCATGTTTGAGGGCCCCAATGCCTTGTTGTCTTGCTTTTGGGCTTCGTTGTTGTTCCTGGGCACCCTTGTATCGCGCCATAGTTTGTTCTTTCCTTCTTTTTTTTGTTGTTGCGGTGTTGTATTGCTTTGTTGGTTGTAAGGGCTTCATTAATTTAAAGTCGGGCGCCAACCTCTTCTCTGGAAAAAAAATAGCATTTTGCTAGCACCCTTGTCCCCTACCGGCCTTTTTGCACTGCCTTTTCTTCTGTGCGTGGTTGTCTTGTTGCTAGACTTCTTCCTCTTACTTGTATATACTAGAAGAACGCCCGTGCGTTGCAACGGGGCCACATTAACTTTAAGAGTTCAATATTATGACATTGGCGACTTTTTTTACCATCAAATCTTCACACACACACACAGAACCACACTCTCCCTCCCTCTTCCTCACTCTCTATCCCTGTCTCCCTCTCGCTCTAACACACACACATATCCATCTTATTGGGTACGGGGCCATAATCCATCTATTTCACACATACACGCTAGTGCATAACAATATGGATTATGTGTATTATATTTGCCACCAGAATTGAGGGAATTAATTTCATGTAAATCGACCAGCCACAACTCCAAGAATACGCGGACGAGGTGGTTCGGGTCGGCGTCGGCGCCGTCCAGCGCGGGCCATGGGCCCGCTTCCAAGTGCACGTGCAATGCACGACTTCACAAATATTATAATCAGATATGAGAAATCACATGCATAGAAAAGACATTCTGATAGCAATCCAAATACCATACTCAATTGAATACCTAACCTGGACAATACTCTTATTTCTATGCGCCAGAAAAAAATGGAATAGCAAAGCTAAGTATGCCTACATACGCTCAGATTATATATAAGAATCTTGGGTGAACAATTGCAACAAAGCACTAAGCAGCGATAAATTTAAATAAAAAATCCATTAACTATGCAGGCAGCAGGCTTGTTACAACATAGAGAGATAGAAAAATGTCACCTCCAGTAATGTAGCGCAAAGGAGTGGAACGAAGCATGAATGAGCGGTTGCCTGTTCTTCTCCATGTACATGGATCAGCAGTAGAGGCCAAGTATATAAGTACTTGACCGAACTCCACTCTTCGTGTACGGAGAGCCATGTCACATTCTCGCCGCTGCAGCATGGGAGGACGGCTGGTTCACGTGACCCTCCAGCTGGGGGATCCATGGTGGCTGACCGTCGAGCTCGAGGCAGAGAAGTTGAGGGCAGTAGTGGCGAGATCCATGCCAGCCAACCGGGCGAAGAGGAGGTCGTCGGGGAGGGACACATCGGCAAGATCCGGTCACCACGCGACCTGAAGAGCAACAGTGATCTCCACAAGCTGTAGGCCGACGGCGTGCTCCATCCCCTGCGATGGGGTGACCATGGCGGTGGCCACAGCTCCTCATGCTCGCCTCGATCTCGGCGACACACCCTGAGTGTAGGAGGCAGCAACGACCTCGACGAAATCATGGCCTCCATCCCGGAACGCAATCATGTCGCTCTAAATAAATGGATTCAATCATGTGACTCTAATTACTTCGGATTGTTATGTGCACACTAAGCGGGGTGCAGTTAGGAAAGAAAATGTTTTCTAATTAAAGTGATTGAGTGATTTAAGGTAAGGTTAATTAATTTAGATTTGATTTTTAGTGATTGTTAGTAAAGTATGATGCGTCTTTAAAATCTTTTATTTGTTTCCTTAAAATCTATTATTTGTTTCCTAAAGAAATTTGCAATAATGGAAGGTATCGGTTGATTTGGATAAGTTAGTAAATTTAGATCCGTGATTGCGTGCACGTTTGGAAAGTGCTGATTTGCAAGGAAAGAGCTGAGGGGTAAATAAACCGGTGAATAAGAAACCAACATCGAAAAAAATCTACGACGGTTAACCTACGAAAAAAACCGGACGAAAGTGGTGGGACGAAAAAAAACCTGGAAGCGAGACTACCAACTGCTCCATTAGGAGTAGACGGTGAATAAGAAACCAACATCGAAAAAAATCTACGACGGTTAACCTACGAAAAAAAACCGGACGAAAGTGGTGGGACGAAAAAAAACCTGGAAGCGAGACTAGCAACTGCTCCATTAGGAGTAGAGATTGTTATGTGCACACTAAGCGGGGTGCAGTTAGGAAAGAAAATGTTTTCTAATTAAAGTGATTGAGTGATTTAAGGTAAGGTTAATTAATTTAGATTTGATTTTTAGTGATTGTTAGTAAAGTATGATGTGTCTTTAAAATCTTTTATTTGTTTCCTTAAAATTTATTATTTGTTTCCTAAAGAAATTTGCAATAATGGAAGGTATCGGTTGATTTGGATAAGTTAGTAAATTTAGATCCGTGATTGCGTGCACGTTTGGAAAGTGCTGATTTGCAAGGAAAGAGCTGAGGGGTAAATAAATCGGTGAATAAGAAACCAGCATCGAAAAAAACTATGATGATTAACCTACGAAAAAAACGGATGAAAGTGGTGGGACGAAAAAAAACCTGGAAGCGAGACTACCAACTGCTCCATTAGGAGTAGAGATAGGCACGCTAAGATAAGCCTGAGGGTAGGGGACAAACAGCGACATCGGTGCACTAATTATCCCAAACCACCCAAATACACACCTTTGTTCTCGGGCCACTAATTCATCGTAACTAGTCATCGTAATGTGGTAATGGGTAGCAAGCCCTGCCGAAGCAAAAAGTCTGCCGTAATTAGCAAAGCAAAAGTGGTATCTCAGAGGTACACTTTTACGAGATGGGAACCGAATTAGTTACGTTATTACTATATTTTACGTGGCTTATTACTATGCTGAATTAGTTAAGTTACTATATTTTACATGGCTTATAACTACGTATACAAAAACACACATATAATAAAATGAAAATGGTGGCGAGAGGTGAATCAATTCATGCATCCAGTAACCAATTTAAATCAATTACTATATTTTTGAGATTTGATTACCATGTCTAGTTAGCAACACACAAAAATAGTGTCATTGCATGCATCTGGTAACCAAATTAAAACATTTACTATATTTTCCAAGGTTGATTAGCGTGTTTAACTAGGACAATTAAGAAAAAATATGATAGAGCGGTGAATCATTGTATGCATCCCGTAATCAATTACTATATTTACCAAGGTTCATTACCATGTGTAACTAGGAGGACACATATTATAGATGAAAAATGTGAGCTGCATTATAAGGTATAAAAATTTATACCATATTTTTCTTTTAGCATGTACCACGTACTTTGACTGGTCACAAGGTAGTAATGGTTTTGATCCCGTTACTATTTCTTGCATGAACCTTTACTGAAATTATTACATATATGCACGGGAGCCGGTAAATGGTTTCATCACGTTACCATATGAGCCATCTTTTTTACTATGTCTAGCCACAAGAGCGGCGGGGCGGACGTGCAAATTGTGGCTGCCCGTAACGACAATTAATTCCAATACTATATATGCGTGTGCTATTACCATATATAGACACGGACTATTCTGTTATTAGTAACAGAATAATATTCTGTGCTCATCTCTTCTCTTGTCCTAAATCGAGCCCTGGATCGGCCCCGTAGCCGACCTCGACCTATCCACCGGCACCACCCCCAACCCAACCGCCGGCCATCGCGGCCGCCACCGCGCCTGCCTCCCGGCCACGGCGCCCGCCGCCGCGCACCACCTCCCGACCACGGCGCCCGCTGCCGCGCCCCACCTCCCGACCATGGCGCCCGCTGCCGCGCCCCACCTCCCGACCATGGCGCCCGCCGCCACACACTACCTCCCGACCATGGCACCCGCCGCCGCGCCCCACCTCCCGGCCATGGCGCCCACCGCCGCGCACCACCTCCCGACCATGGAGCCCCACCTCCCAGCCATGGTGCCCGCCTCCGCGCCCCACCTCCCGGACACGCGCCCCAACTGGTCAAACCACGCATGCTCTGAAATTTTCAGTTTGTTGCTTTCACTTGTAGAGACAAGAGGATTTATTTTTCTGGAAGACAATGGTATCCCTGTATTCTATTGTAAATTTCCTAATCACACACTCATAGATCCAAGCCTCTGACCATTTGTGCTTAATAGGGATCTAAGTCCATGATGCTATTTTAGACTAGGCGCCAGAGGTTTTCTCAACTTTGGGAAGTTCTCCGCGCCATGGTCTTCAACGACAAGATGAAAGATCAATTTATTTGGAAACTTGAGACCTAATCAATTGCAGTGTCGTGGACTTCAACACAAGTCACACTATCCTCTTTGTTGCCAAGCCCCTGAAACTATTCACCATATCCTGATGTCGTGCCTATGGCCAGTGTTGTATGCTAATATTACAACTTATGCATATAGTATTTTTTTTCTTTCAAATAATTTTTTATTTCCATGTTAATATTCTACTGATACTACAACTAAAATTATAACTCCTACCACATGTTATTATTATTTTGGTTTAAATCATACTGATTGGCAGTACTCATTGTAATTTACGTTTTCTTGTGCAGGTGCTTCGGAGGGACGAGATTCTAGATGGCAAAACAGTTGTTATGCTTGTTGTGAGTCGTTGCATCTCACCATACCAGAAATCTGCTCCGGAACCTTTTTTCGCATCGCTAGATCTATGTAGCCCGCCAGGTCATTTTCATCTCTCTTCATTGTCCAACATTACCGAACTTGATAAGAAAATAGGCAGTTTTTCGATTAAGTTAATTCATGAATAAATCATGAGCATGACATGGACATCATTGATAACACACTGATTACGATCTAACAGAGCATGTACTACGCATATAGTAGAAACATCTACGCATATCGCTAGTACTGCTACAACAAAAAGAAACACGAGAAGGATAAACGATGTATACCCTCCAATCGGCCACACAGCGGTGGTGGCGGCGGCAGCAGCCGCGGCGGCCTTCTTGTCGGCCTCGGCCTTCTTAGCGGCGGCATGGTCGGCGTCGGTCGACATGGTGATGACGAAGGTGATGCGGGCGTAGATGAACAGAAGCGAGCAGTCGCGTAATCGCTACCCAAAAACCTAATCGCCCCTCTCCCGTACAGGATCTGGAGAAGCGGGGTTTCGAAGGCCTGCTCTCCCGTCAACCGTGTACGCGGTGAACGGGACGGAATCGCCGGCAGCAGAGGAACGACGTGGGCGTGGAGGCGGAGATGCGTTCTGTTTCGTAGCGGCTAGGGTTGACAGCGTCCCACATATATATGTGCGGCCGCGCGTGAAGAGGATCCCTTATAAACCATTCCAACTCTCCTTCCACTTCCGGGGGAGGGGGACTAAACTTCCCACCACCTTCATGCCACCTACATGGGCCCTGCATGGGCCCTTAGAGATCAAATCTGAAATTGTCATATGGGCTCTAGGCCCATCTCATATTTCAACAGAACTATCAATCCTTTACAACAAGTGATGTGGGAACATTGAGCTTGCTTCGCTTCCGGAGATAGAAAATGGTTGTCATCGTCTTAACCAAACATATGGCTTTGGTGCGAGTCAAATAAATATCACTATTTATACTAAACTTTAATATTTGTTTATAATACACTTTTTTCAGCTTACAATCATAGCTAATTATTATGGTAAATTTTAACAATATTTTATAATAGAAGTTACATTTCTCAATAAAATACTACTTAAACACATTTAAATCAATTTTACATAAATATGATTAAATAAGAAACTAGAAGATATCATGTCTTCTTGGATTATTTGTGCTTGTATTAATGTGGCGTATATGCATGTGTGTCGTTAACAATCTTAATAAATACCTTAAAGTGTGTGGTATACAAATACACCCTCATAGTGGTCTTTATTATTAGATATACGCAAATAGAAAATTCTCGAGTTCATGAGATGTTTATGAGAAGCTTGGTACCTAATAACTGCAGTTTTCTTTATTCATTTTTTGGGTCAAATGTGTGTAACATATTACGATGGGTTCAGTAATATGTTGATGATGTGTATACGATATATACTTGGTACTGAAATAATATCACTCTAGCTAAGACAACCTTTAGTACAACTTGTAAATCATTCATAATAAAGAGATACTTGCATCCTAAGTAAAATTGCTTTATAATATGAATTTGTGGGTCTTATTTTGTTTAGATATTCAATGATTTATTTATATTTAGCACGCTCTTGGATGCAACACTTTTTCACTAATAATGTGATGATTATATGCATAGTTTGTGTGTGTGCGCGCGCACACATGTGTGAGCGTCCACCATAGGGCCCGAGGGCGTCATTGTATTTACTTGGTCCATGGATTCACTCTAACCTCAAGGAAACCAAAGTTTGACTACCATCTTGATGGGTGGCACCCGCCGACGAGGTGTAGAGGTAGGGATGCGGCCGGGTGGCCACATGCTCAAAATAACAAAGCCTCATAGTGGTAGTCGGGTTCGCCTGGAATCAGGTGTGCAGCTGAGGCGTGTTGCCGATGAAAAATACAATCATGAAGAACAACACGATGAGCTTGGCCTAGGCCATGATGAACCACACGCACTAAAAAGGCAGCATGAGTAGATACTCAATTCTCAAGTCAGGTTGCAGAATCTCAAAGGTGCAACTGTTTGGGACATGTTATGGTCGTATGTTTACATATAGCGCACTTTAGTCAATGACTAACTACTAGAGCTCGCCTAGTGGATCATTTGACTTAGTCCTGCTCATGGTGTCATTAGGAGACTTATTTCCATTCGTTTTGGAGATAGGTGTCCAACTTCTTCATTCCTATCATCATGAATTGTTGCTAGTTAGCGTTTTAGATTGTAATTTATGTTGTTGGATATTATACTACTTGCTACATTGCATTAATAAGTGTTTGTTAAATACTCCCTCCGTTCTAAAATAGATGACTCAACTTTGTACTAACTTTAGTACAAAGTTAGTATAAAGTTGGGCCATCTATTTTGGAACGGAGAGAGTATTAAGTATTCATTGTATGTACCTACAAAGTATTTTATTGTATGTGCCTACACGGGGGCCCTAGGACATTGGAGGCCAGTGCAACCGCACATGTTGTACATTCTTAGGGGCCGTTCCTGCCCGCTGCCCCTCCCTGCAACTTGAGCTTCACACGGGCCCTCTTCTGGAGGGTGACCCTCTTGATCGCCAGCAGCTGCTTGGTGGAGCTGTCGCCGACCACCAGCCACTACGCCTTCCTCCTTGGTCTTAGGGAACCTGGGGGCGTGAACCGGGCCGACCTCGGAGTTGGGCTTTATGTCATCGCCCTTATGATATCGCCCTCACGGACCTCTTTAGAGCTTTTTCAGTGTCGTTTGGGCAGACTGTAAACCAGATTCCCAACTCTGTACCTCCTCTGCTTTCTAATAGTAACAACCAGCATGTTCCTATTGCAACTCCCAGGTGCTGCTTGCTCTTTCAGCCTCGGTATCCAGATCCTCTTATTGCTCAGACTTGTAAGGGTGACATGTACCTTGGCGGGCAGCAAAGAATCTTGTCCAGCTCTGCCCATCATCTTTCACATTCCAAATCTGAAGATTTCTGAACCGGTTCGTCTTTTTGCTCTCCTCGTACACCTAGTCCTAGGTGTATAAATATGTAGCACTCACAGTAAGCATCCCAAAAGCAGTAATCAAATCACTCTTATAAATGGAGCATCACCTCCTCTAATTTAAAGCAATAATCACCCTTGTTTGCTGTTCTGGCAGCCAAGTAAGGTAGGTCATCTCATCATCGCTGTTCGTCGTGAAAGGCGAAATCAGTCACTGGTTGTCTCTCAGCCCCTGTGCTGTCCAGATAAAGTAAACAGAAAAAGTTTCCATTTCCTATTTTCAGTTATAATGTGTATGCATCGTGCCGTATCAAATTTGATTATTGATACTACAGTGAACGAATGTCAACTCATGGAGCTGTAAATGTAAATCTGGGAGTTGCCACTTCACGGTGCTGAATTAATGGACTCTCTCACTCTTTGGCTTCAGTTAGAAGTGTCTCCGGTACAAATATCCGTTACGTAGTGCTACATGGGTAGGCTGTCAACAAAATGCTACTGGCCAACTACTGAATTATTCAGTTTTGACATCAGATGCTCCTAGAAAAAGTATCAGCCAGTAGGCCATCCAAGAATATAAGAGAAAAACAAACGAAAAAACTGATACAAACTATTAGTAGTAAACAGTGACCTGCTTTCACAACAGTTAATATCTTGTAAACAAAGCTACTGCAGGAAGGATGAAGACTTTCAGCTCAGAAGAACTAGAGGAAGCAACCAACAGAATAGATCAAAACTGCAACCTCAGCAGTGACTAACACGTTCATTCCAGATTTGTTGCCACGAAAAAAGACATTCAGCTAATTTTGGGATTTCATATCATCTTCATGGCAAAAATGAGAACCTTTTTTCATGGAAAGATAGATTGACCCAGGATTAAATTGAAAGCTGCAATGGCAATTGAGAACATAAACATATAGGGCGTGCAGATATACTCTTCATTAATATATTTGAAAGCATTTGCAGAATGCCCTGATGTCACACTCTTTTAGTTCTAGTATGCATGACAATATGACATCACGATGGACAGGTTAATTGTACTATAATTCTTTCTTCTCTACTGAATGATGTAATGGACATAGAAGGACTCACGATAAAATTACCTGTTTCATTCAAGACTAGCGACGCTAAATTAGCATGTATATCTGACATACTATAGCAGACAACCAACATCCACTCAGGCACACAGACAGAGATTACCAGCTCACTACACACAGGGTGAACTTTTTTGCACCGTACGCAGTTACAAATTCTCATGGCCCGTTCTTGGTCATGTAATTCTGAAATTAGAAGGCACTTCCCTACAAGTGGCAGCATAGTCTTCCGCGAGGTGGGGGCAGCTTCCTCGTGAGGGCATACGAACTTTTCCATGAAAATCTTCTTTGTCACCAAGACTGCTGAATAGTAGCTCCACTCGCGCTCTAGCAATCCATTTTCCTACTTCTTGGTTCATGTAAATGTGAATGTAGCAGGCACCTGCCCTGTGCAAGCAGCTGCATAGTCTTTAGCAAGGTGTGGTGCAGCTTGCTTCTGAGGGCATATGAACTTCTCGACAAATACCTTCTCGCCGACCACCACCATACTATAGTAGTCTCTGTCATGATTTAGCAATCCACTTTCCTTAAGAAACCTCATAACATAGTAGCGGGGCCTGAGCCGTCCCTCCAGGCTGTAAGTGAGCATAGCGGGGCGACGAGCAATGTAGGCCGGCTCCAATCCCACCTCAGAGATTAGGAAGTCTGACATACGCTGCAGCACGCCATTTGATCTTGTCAGCAAAACCGGAGCCTTGGACACAGCAATGCCAACCTCGGTATCTGACCACCTAAGTGTCCTCTTCAAGTAGTCCACTTTGGCAGCGATCTTGTCCTCGCTGAAGCATGAGACGGTGTGCAGCGCTTGCCTGAACATTCCAGAGCCACGGGGCACACCTAGACGTTCTGTGCACGCAACCATCGCCAGGACACGCCCTGGTTTGGCGCTAATCATCCTTGGCTCACGGATGAACAGCTTGGCAATATCACAAACAGCTAGCCCGCACTCTGCTAGGAGATTGACATTGGGCTTGACCACCCTCTCGAGGTGGGAGCCGAGGAAGCCGGAGCCGTGTTTGAGGGGCCGGAGCAAGTTGTCGATGGAGCCGAAGAGCGGCAGGTAATACTCTACCTTGGAGACGACGGATCTATGGCTCAATTTGCACGGGGCGAGCGAGACGAGTCGCGCGATTTCAGAATGCGACAGTCCGAGGCCGGTGAGCCCGTCGACGATTGGGGCCAGGGTTGTCTCCACTTTGGCGCAGAGGAACCGCGGGTCCTTGGCGACGACGGCCGCGACATCAGCGCCGGAGAGGAAGGAGAGGACGGCGTCGGGGTTGGCGGGGGACTTGAGGTGGGAGAGCCTGGCGGAGGCCTTGAGTACCTGGGCACGGGTGAGGCCGCAGGTGGAGACGAGGTACTCCTCCACGGCGAAGCTAGGGTTGGTGGAAACGGCGGGCGCGGCGGTGGTGGAGAGGAGGCGGTGGAGGGAGAGGAGTGGGGAGGTGGGAGGAGAGGGCGCGCCGGAGAGGAGATGGGAGAGGACGCGCTGTCGGAGGAGGAGCATGACGCCGCGACGGCGGGCGGCGGCGGCGGCGGTGGGGAATTCGAGTGGCGTTGGATGTTCTGAAATGAACTGAACTTGGCTGAGCTCCATTCAATCCCTGCCACTCAAATAACATCCAACGGCCTATTTCCAACCACACAACACCAGAGCCCAAAATAACTTCCCAAGATTGTTTTCACAGTATGGAACTGACAAAAATTGTTCCACGACAGTTAAAAAAATTGTTCCACAACTAGAATATCGAACAAACATAATTCATGACGATTTTTTTGGGCCGACAAGAGACGAAAGTTCCGCGATAGTAGAGAGTTAGCTGCTTAATAAGGAAAATGTTGACGAAAAACCACTCCCGGTTACAACGGCACAGGGAAAACCCAGACCTGGACACACATTGAAGAAACGACAAACATCGACACCAGGACAACAACAATGGATCCATTTTTGAGAAAAATGCAAAGAACCCCATAGTAGTGGCAATTTTGTGACCTACGATGAAAAAGGAAGCTCCGACTTCAACAGAAGAACAATAAGCACCACTTAGTATCGTCATTATTGTCACACGAGGGCCACGCGAGGAGAACTGGGCGGGCACCATGGCAACTAAACAAATCTATACGACATAAGCCAACTCGCAGGTGGGGGGAGGGGGCTCCTATGCTGCTAAGGGAGTGACCCACGAAGCATCTTCCCCTTCAAGGCTCGAGGACTAAGAACAGAGTGTCATGGACCCAACAAAAAGCATCTGTTGCCAACTGCAGTGTGTGTATTGTAAGGTTGATGCGCTGAAACGAAAATCGACGAGTGAAGACTCATAAACTTGGAGTTGCAGATGGAGCATTCGACTCCATGAGGTGCCTAAATTCAGTGAGTTGCAGAAATAGGGAACACCTATTGCTCTAAGGAAAAGAGAAATGCATGCAAAATCAAAGATTTGTAAACCTGAGCCGAGAAAGGTTGAGTTGTGAAATTAAACTCAGTGGCGACTGGCGAGAACAAAGCAGTGGGATTAAAATGTCCAAGTGGTTGATGCTTTTTGCTTTATCACACCAATCGAGGCACCGATTTCTGATTTGAGGGGTGGGTGACTGACCACTACATTAACGCTATTGCGATGCCAGAATAGACAATACAGTGAAGCAAAGCGTACTTGGGGGTTGGTTGTTTACGCTTCCAATGTCTTAAAGCATATTCCTCCTCTTTCACATGTTCCTCTTCCAATGTTTCAATCCTTTATTTAATGTTTCAGCCCCTGTTTTGTCGAGAAAGCCCTTTGTTAACAGCTTCTGAAGTTTCAGTCATAACCCTCTTTTCATGCTTTTTTTTGACATATATATATTATTCCCACGCTTATATGGCTGAATTGACAAAGTTTCTGTTTTTCGTTACTTGGATGTTTCAGTCATGTGAAGGTTCACACTATTTTCTCGCACTGAAATGCTACTTTACCTATTGTTGCTGGGATGGCCTGGCTTTGAGGATTCAGAGTCACAGCAAGTTTGTGAATTGTGAAGTTAATAAACATATTTTGCCCATCATTTTTGTGCCTGCAGTGGGTGACTAATGAAGTTAGAGCGTGAGGAATTGCTGATGCGGCCATTGAGCCACCCAAGCAGAGTCTTGAAGCAGTCGTAGCCATATAATACCTCTGTTACGACTAATCTCACAGCATCCTGAAGCTGCGGCAATACATCCTTCTTTGTTGCTGTATGCTTGCCGCTTGTGGGCAGAATTATAAACCTGGGAGTTAGCACCAGATGAACAGTCGTGAAATTAAATTCATTGTGGAGAACAAAGATACATACATGTATCTTTTTCTCAGTGGTTAACATGTCCAATTTGTTGATTATGTGTCAAACCTCTGCTTTCTCTCTCGGGGGATGTGTTGCTGACAGTTCTTTGGCTGTCAATCATGTGTAGTCCATATCCAAGATTCAGTCATTAGTTCTGGAACTGTTATGTACTGTACTCCCTCTGTAAACTAATATAAGAGCGTTTAGATCACTACTTTAGTATTCTAAACGCTTTTATATTTGTCTACGGAGGGAGTAGTTCAGAGTACTATGCTGATGTTTATCTTCTTAAGAAAAAAGGAATAGGTCTGTGAGGACGATATCTCTCTGTTGCTTGCTCTGCTTCAATGTTGTAGAGTTTTGTTGGCCAGCAGCTACTACAACCAGGAATGCGAATGCTATTTGAAGACAGCGTGGTGGTGCTGCATAGCTACAACTGGGACAGGTCGCCCGCATTGAAGTCCACAGTAGGTTCTTAAGATTAACAATATGACCGGCTTTTAAAATAGAACATTGTACTAGTACAGATGCCCGTGCGTTGCAACGGGCTAAAAATATCGTAAAACCTGCTCCGTATGACAGTACGGGCTATATCTTATATCCAGTTTTGATAAACATCGGTAATAAGTTAATAATGTTATCGCTTTTCGGAGTAATTTTTTTGGAGTTTTGTGCATTAAAAAAAAGCGTGAACATATTTAAAAGCATGAAGGTTTGGAAAGCAAGAAAAATTCACTCTTTATCTTAAAAAAACACGTTCGCTCTGTGTCCGCACTTAAAAAAAGTATTGTTAGTGCCCAGACATACTATAAAGTTGAGAAAATCGTCGGGATGTCCTTTGATGGCTTCTCCTTCATCTTGGCATTATCATCGGCGTGGAAGAGGAATGATGTAAGTGTTTTTAGTGGGATATACAGATGGTGAAATTGTTTAATCCAAAAGGTTTTTCTTAGAATTTTTAAAAGATTTAAATGCAAATGAATTTATTTTGAATGGAAGAGTAGTGGTGCATTCAAATGGGATTGTTTATATACATTTTTTTGTTGATATTCGAAAGCAAATAGGTTTTTACTATGCTGATTTTTTATAGAAAATGTTGGTTCCTGGGTTTGCAAGATTATGTTCCATTCTTTTTCATTTGCACTATTTGAACTTGGCCCAAAGATCGAACCTCACACACTCCCCATCATCAACATAAAAAGGAAAAAAATTCTAGTAAATTTTATGTGGAGGCCACGCCGTGTATGCCTTGTCTAAAATTTCACTCACTTTTCATTATTGTATCTGATAATGTGTTCATAAGATGTGGAAGGCATGAATTTATTTTTGGTGGAAGAGTAGTGGTGCATTCAAGTGAGATTGTTAATATATAATTTTTTTGTTAATATTCAATTACTATGTTGATTTTTTTTAGAAAATATTGGTTGCTTGGTTTTCAAGATTATGTTCTGTTAAAAAAAGGTGCTCATTCAGGATTTTATTTTTTGCAATCGGTAGCACACACACCTGGAAATATCCAGCAGCTTCTGGTCGGTGGAGCCATTAAAAAAAGCAGCACCAAAAGAATCCCCACCGAGAGTTATCCTGCGTGGAGTCCTCATTACCAGAGGAGCGCTGGCTCGTCTTCTCCGCCCCTACCCCCCTTCCAACGCGCGATGTGCTGCATCCACACACACCCTGGTGGTGCTCTGCTCCAGCCATAACCCCCTCCACAACCAATGAACACTCCTCCCTCCCGCCCTGATGATCCTCGGTGCCAGGAGAGGACGCCGGAGCTGGGCGAAGCGCCTTGCTTGGGGCCTAGCTCTGTCCTGTCCGTCGAGCGAAGCGCCAGGTCCGTCGTGCAGGCCGTGCTCCCCCGGGCCGGGCACTGTCTTGTAGTCGCCTTGCTTGGGGCCTAGCTCGCGGTGGTGACCATGCCCGGATTCGCTCCGTTCCCATTTTGATGCGGCTTGTTTTAATCCTCCCCATCTGCTTTTTTACAGATGTTGTTGATTCAACGGACAGACCTGCCGATCTGATTTCCCAGGCCATCGCCTGTCGATTGATCCGATTTGGTTTGGACCTATGGCTGTTCTGTTAGCTGCTGATTGCGCGCTTATCTGATTCAGAGTTCTTCCTTCGAACTATGGATTGCGTGTATTCTCCCCTCTTTTCCCTCTTTGATTATAAGCTCCTTCGTTCTGTTCCTCCTTCACTGGTTGATTTCTGATGCGGCAAAGTCGCTCGCGTATATAAATTGATTGGATTGGATGCACATGAGCGAGGTGGGACTATTTTTGAGTTCTAATCCTCACAGAGAAGTGCGGGAGCCATGGAGGGGCGCGCTGGAGGGAGCAGCTTGGGTTCTCGCCGCCATGCTCGCCATGCCGTGCCATCTCTCGTTTCTCTCCTTCTTCTTGGTTTTCCCCTCTCTCTCTCCCCCTCATGCTTCCTCGTTTTCTTTGAGGAGCACGGCGGCGCAACCATGGCGCCACCCAGGAGAACCCCAACGCCTTGCAAGGTCCATCTGCCGCTCGCCTGGATCCGGACGCCGTCGTCGTTCCACGCATCCAACTCGTCTGCCACCACCCTGTGCAGACCTCACTCAATCGGATCAAGCGAGAGAGCCGCCTGTCGTCGTCCCACACGCTCGTTGACCCACCTCGATCCAGAGATAGGGGTGGGCCCGCCAGCGGGGTAGGCGGTGGCGACGCACGGCGGCGACCTGCGGGCACGGTGGGGCGGGATGGGCGGCGGGCTGGAGGTGGGATCGGGAGGCAGACATGGCCGAGGAGGACGGGTCATGGCTGTTTCTTTTTTTCTTTTATCTCGCATGTACGGAGTACCAGTTTGTGTTTGTAACAAATGCAGGGGGTTTTATGCAAAAACTAAACATTTTTCCAGGGTGTCACTTAAACAGGGACTGCGGGTTGATTTCAAAGAAATAGAGGGGGGTTTTCGCAAAATCGCGCGCGACGACGTACGACCAGAAGCCATCGGTGCTTTATTAGTAGGTAAAGATAAAGATGTAGAGAATGGTGTGCAGTATTGGAATATACAGATCCACGGATCTGCAGAAACTACCAAGAAGCAAATTAAATTCCTTTATTATTGCCTAGCCACCACAGTTTCACCTCTGACTTATGACAGAGACAAATGGAAGAAAAAATTGCAACATATTGTCCATACCAAAAATAGAAGAGAATGTACTACGGACACCTTTGAAATCCTTAAAAACTCCTGTTGGTAGAGTAATGATGCAAGGGCCTGATTACCGAACATGTACTGTTAGAGCGTGAGGTATTGCTCCAGGCTCAAATCCTACCTATATCGGCATACATCCATAGTAATTACCTCCTTGTCGTCCTGATCGCGTCACCAGCACCGCCGCCCACCTGCGCAGCTGCCACAGAGGTGACCACCGCCGCTCGCAGGGCATGCACCGTCCGCTTCGGCCGCCGGCACGCTGTCTTCCGCCACTCCGGCCTCTTCTGCTGTTTCCGTCTTCCTACGCCTCTGCTGCTTCTGCTAGTGGTGGTGCAGCTCCCGAACTTTGTCCAGGCGGCCACAATCTTCTTCTTCTTCGTCCAGGCGACCCCGACTGTGCTGTTGTTGAAGGTACCAGCGCCCCGCCCTGAAATTGCTGCCATATGGGCAAATTGATGTGAGATTGTTTGGATAGCATCATGGCAGCATCATTGTAGATCAGACTGATGTGAAATTGATTTGAATTAGAGCACCAGTGGATCATCCAGTTGGATTAATTGGATGTTTGTTCTATAATTTGAGGAGCGTGTAAAACTGAATTGTCTATCCTATATAGTGACTGTAATTTGGAGTGGTGGCTGTAATTTGAATTAATTGGAGTAACTTGGATAAATTGGAGTAACCAAATGTTCAGTCTAAGCTCAGAATTAATGGAGTGGGTTGACTAACTAGACTTGAAAACTGCATTAGATACGATTCGATAAGTTTCAGAACTTCAGATTTAGTAAATAAAAACGGAGTATAGCTTGGTTGCATCCTCATCTTCTTGCATCTTGATTCAGTAAGCTTCGGAACTTTAGATTGGTTCTTGTTAGCTTGGCTGCAGCTCTATTTTGCACTGCTCCTGTTGTTAGTTCAGTAAGTTTCAGTAAGAATGGAGTACATTTTCCTGGCTGAACCAAGTTCAGACAAAATAGGACAAATTGCATTCAGTAAAGCAAACTTTTGACTAAATTTTTGTCAAACAAGAGGACACATCTATCACCACATGTTCTTGGCTGAACCAAGGTCACCATAGGGTGTGATTGGAATACAAGAAAAGAAAAGTGTGTCTATGGATGACACATCTATTTTCAGTTTAAACTGTTTTGTCAAACTGAAAATTCCATAGTTGTAGCAACTCTGAAAAAAGTCCGAGATTTCTGACAGTGTAAATGGACTTCACAGTCCCAGATTTAAAATAGGGTGACTTGATGCCATTACGAAGACCTCGCCGTACATCCGCTCGGCGCCACACAGCCTCCCTGAGAGCAGTGAGTGAGCGAGTTGCATCAGTTAGTGAGCTCAAAACCAGTTCAGTAAGTAGCAGGGTGGAGCAGTGGAGTGTGACATCACTTGATGCACTAATTCAGTCAAAAGCAGAGTGAGAGAGCCAAATTCAGTAACATGCAATGTCTCGGTGGACTGTATGACCTATTGCAAACGAAAAACTTGCAAAAAAGCGTCTGTGAGAGAGTATGACCCTGATATATTAGTGGTTTTCGCTGTTTAGGTTCCAGTAAAAAAATGTCTGCAGAATGTCATCATGCTGTAGAACTTTGCAAAACTCCCTCAAGTAAAACTCCCTCAAGTTTCAGTGTAAAATGTCTGCAGAATTGAGCTGCAAACATACTCCCTCTGCTGCTCTAAACTTTTACAAATATTTGGAAGTTTCATTTTTATTTTTGGGTAGATGACCACACCACAAAAAGTTCATCTACAAAAGTTGTCTATGCTCACAAGTTTCAACCTAGAGCAGGATGGATCAACAACTAATGCATCTACAGCAGGATACTCACGAGTTCATCAACAACAGGATAGTCGCAAGTTCATCTAGTACAGCATGATGCACCTATAGCAAGAATGTTCAGCACTAGCTCACCTCACGGCGTCGGCGTTGTGGTGGTGGTGGTGGTGGGGGAAGTTGGGTGACGGCAGCGTCCAGCTCCTCCTCACGGCGACGTCCTCCCGCTCCTCCTCACGAGGCGTCCTCCATGCAGCTCCATCTCCGACTACTGGCGGCGGAGGGCCCCGGGAGGGAAGGGACGGGGACGCGGACGCGAGGTGGATGGAGGCTGCAGAAGACGAGCTCCTCACCTGAATACCGGCAGAAGCAGCCCCGGGAAAGCGAGTGGCACAAGCAGAGCGGAGAGCCGGAGGGGGAAAAACTGAGCCTTGTCCTCGTCGTGGTTCACCATGGGGAAGGATGAGGGGAACAAGGAGAGGGAAGCTGCGGGGGAGGCGTGGGGCGAGCGGGGGAGCTCCGGCGTGGGGGAGCTGAGCAGGGGATCTCCGGCGCGGGAGAGGAGTGGGGGAGCAGAGGAGCGCTGTGTTTGTAGGTAATTTGCTGGGGGGGGGGGGGGGGGGGGGGGGGGGTTCGAAAAACTACCACGATGACAAGTTTTCCCCAACGGACGGAGTACAACAAAGGAATACACATGGATGCATCCTGTCGTTAGTCTGTGACACATGGATACCTACATACCACTGCTGCATTACAGACTTACAGTGACCCAGTTTTGCAACAGGTACATCAATTACTAGTCCTACTGTATGTATAGTAGGTAGAATACAGGACAAGTACGGTAATAAGAATCCGATGGAAACACACACACACACACACACACCCAGACGGAGGGAGGGAGAGTTTAATAGTCAGTCAATAATGTTCACTCTCACGTGCTCCGCTACCTGACTCTCCACCGCTTCCCTCTGCGCCTCAAATATTTTACTGTATAAACTGTCACCATATTTAGGCAACTGGATTTCTTTGAGGCTTTTGAGGGCTGACAGCCCGCAGATGTCCTTCAGCTCCTCGCACACACCAATGTGTAGCAGCTCAAGCTTGGGCATTGTGTCTTCTTCAAACACCACCGACTGGAGCTTGTATAACCTTCGGAGCTCCAGCACCATGAGGCTAGGGAAAGATGACCTCTGCAAATGAAGCTGTGTCCCCCTGAACGAGTCATAGTGCAGACGTAGTACTGCTATATTTGGTAGCACCCCGAGGGCTTGTATGGCATCATCTTGCTCCAATCTGCTATTGGTTAGCACCAACTTGGAGAGATTCTGAAGCTTATGGATCCATTTTGTTACATTGACTAGCCTACCATGCAGAGCGAGGCTCTCGAGGCTGCTTGGTGGCAACAAATCCTCACCCAAACAGCCATCTAACATGTTCTTCTCTTCATGCAGGTCCCCTATTTCAACTGTTAAAGATTGAAGTTGATTATGACCAGCAATGGCAGACCATAACTCATTGATGGTTCTGTAGCTCAGACCACCCACTTTAAGCTTACGTAGCTGAGTAAGCTCTCCAAACTCTTTTATAGTGGCATTTCCGTTTCTCCCGGAAACATCCACAACACCTAGTGCATGAAGGGCCTTCAACTTACCAATCCCTTTAGGAAGTACAACGCCATCTAGCTTCATCTCCTGGAAGCGGTATAGATTGAATATATCATACCTGTTCAAACCAGCATCTAGAACTTGTGGTCTCAAGAAAAGATGACCTCTGGACAACAAAACATTGCATGTTTGACATGTGGAAATACGATTAATGTAATTTTCATGCTTATCAACTATGTCATCCTCTCTCTTGACACGGTCCCAATAACCATCTGCCCGAAGGTGCTGTAGCTTCCGAAGATTGGTGATTGTTGTTGGCAAATCAGATATATGTGTACCTCTAACATCCAGTGTTTCGAGGTGCCTCAAATTCTGGAAGGAATTAGGCAGGCATAAAATGCTGCAACATCCTCGAAGAGAAAGGTACTTGAGGTGACGGAGCTGCCCAATTTGATCAAGATGATGATCTCTTAACCCTAGTGTGTCCTCTAAGTCAAGCACTCGCACAAACCTCATATTGTCGGAGATGAAAAATGATCTCCACTCTCCAAACACAGTCAATGACCGTACATGTGACAAGTCTAGCTTGCTCTCCAGCACATCTTTATCCCTTTTCCAGTTGCTGCCAATGACAAGATGGCGTATTGCACCTTGTGTGTCACTCAAACAACATCCTTCCTCCAGCGTCAAAACAAGGTTTTCCTCCCTAGCCTTTGATATGCATATTTCACGGATCATATCATGAAGTTGGCAAGAATTGATTTTCTGACTGTATCGGTCTGTCCCTTCACCTGGCAGAATCATACTCCTATCCAAGAGCTCATCAAAGTACCTCCGACAAAGTTCAATTGCAGTCATGCCATGCATATCCCTTGAATAACCCTCTGCAGTCCACCGCCTCACCAAGCGACCCCACCTAATTCTCTGGTCTTCTTGAAATATAGATAAGTATAAGAAAGCAGACTTCAGACGGTATGGCAAACCATCGTAGCTCCTCATTAGAATTGTCTTTATTGTCCTAAGTTCAGAATTTATCTCCAATTCAGTGTTAATACCATCACTCATCTTCTTCCATTCAATAGCAGTTTTTGGTTTAGTGGCTAGGAATCCACCGATAGTGGATATTGCAAGAGGAAGTCCATCACATTTCTGCAGGATAAGTCTTGCTTGCTCCATCATAGCTGGGACTAAATCTGTTTTTTCACTATTGTCCTTGAATACCTGCAACGGACGTAATTTGAAAAAGTTAACTATTTGGATTAAAATATTAGTGTTGTTAAATTAAGAATATTTAGTAACATTAGCTTGTTTGTCCTAGTTTCCACTTCTACCTTATGGAAGTCAAAGCCCTGGCCCTAAGGGTATGTTTATGAAAAACTATCCTCTCCATGGATTTAGCATTTACAAAACTAAAATTCTCAGCATATGGGGAATTCACTAAGCATTGAAATTTCCTTGTATCCTGGGTGTGCACTAAACTGTAATCATAGATACTGCTACTATTGAAATGTTCACCTACAATAACATGCTTTGGGTGAAAAAAAACTATTAATGTACTTCACAAAAAAATCTAAAAGGTACAAAAATTTTGCCCGTGAAATGAAAAATAAATTTGAAGGAAAAAATTGCTACTTTAGCTGCAATTTCGATGGCGTCCATTAACACTCA
Organism: Triticum aestivum; assembly: GCF_018294505.1. Taxonomy (NCBI): domain Eukaryota; kingdom Viridiplantae; phylum Streptophyta; class Magnoliopsida; order Poales; family Poaceae; genus Triticum; species Triticum aestivum. Next base: position 13,803,715 of record NC_057809.1, on the reverse strand, counting down.
TAACAAAGTAATTTAGCTACTTTGATGGTTTCCATTAAACAAACAGATATAACTCCTTGACTATGGTGAGAACATTTGACGCTGCAATTAACTCAAGGAAGCAGAATTTTACAACAACGTTTCTCAGGGCAAGAAAGAATGTAGTTGATTGCTCCAAGGACCTACCTAATTACAATCTCAACAAAAAACTTCGTCGCATTTCTGTGCCATGTGGAAACAAAATTGAGGGCACAAACTTGCTTGCACACAAACTGCAACTTTTTTATGAAACTTTGTTCAAGAGGTTGCAAATCTTTGGTCTTGATGCATTGCTAAAAAAGGAACAATTTACAAGAATAAGCCTACGCCATTACAAACAAACATCAACAGAAAGGACAACAGCTGAGAACCGGTAACCACTAGACGCTCATTGCAACAGGCACTCCACCAAACCAATGATAACCTTAATGCCTTACACCCGCTACAACAGACCGGCTAAAGCCTGTCATAGGGAGAGAGAATATAGCAAGAAGGGTAGAGCTAGGCCATGCCAACTTGAGAAAATGGTGGCTCATTAACAACAGTGAATTACCTCCTCACGCCATTGACAAATTCGCACCTGCCACACCCAAGGTGAACCCTCCTCCCACCAAGTAGGACAAATAGGGTGTGACACACACAATGAGGAAGCCCTGGCAGGCCCACGCAGCACACAAGAAAGATCGGCACATTTATTGTACCACAAACTGTGGCTGGCAACCTAGCTATTGCATCCCCACCCAACAGCTATTGCAGTGAACTTCCAAGTCACCAGATGTTGTCCGACCATTGCCTCGTGATGCAGACAAACCATGCTAGCCAAAGCATGGTCATCGTCTACGAACCCTGACACACTCAGACACCAGCCAAGACAAGCGTCTGAGCAACGTTGGTGGGACAACATGGCACAAGTTCCTCAACATTCACTCCCTTGCCACACGAAGCCACAAATACCTACACATGATATATGCGCACGCCCTTGCAAGCTAAACGATGCCCCGCGGACCCAGAGAGACACCAACTGTGGCTCACATGAACACAGCAACAAGCTTGCTGTTGTCCTGGCCTCCGCTCGAACCTAAGACAACCAGAGCGGCAGAATCCCGATAGCACCGACAAACATGTCAGCTGCTGGCCATCACCGCCCCACCACCCTGCGGAGGCCCCAACATGCCGCGTGTACGGAGGCTCCGCTTGTAGCATCCAAGCCCGCTGCCCAGTCACACGAGCCCACCACGGCACCTTCCTGAAATTTAGCAAGACGGTCCAGATCTAATATGTTCCTAGATATAATGGACATTTTCCTAGATCTAAAATTACGCAAGTACAAGATTATTAGAGTTTAAACATTTTTTTTTCAGAGAAGACGTCACCTTTTATACTTCTAAATTGCAGATTGAGAGAAAAATATAATGTTACATGAGGTAAGAGTAATGAAATGTGAAGCAAAAACTATATGAAAGGGAAAAAGGGCTACTAGTTCTAAAATTACCTTCTTTTTTAAGAGGTCAAGTGCAGCATCCTTTTTCAGACCACCAAGATGGTACCTGTTCTTGTCCTCTACTGAACAATGTTTGGCAATACTGTTTTCTCTTGTGGTGACTATGATCCTTCCAGCATTATACAAACACGATTTGACCAACTCCCACTCAGAGGTGGACAATATATCATCAAGAACAACAAGGCACCTTTTCATTTTTAGTACCCGAGCTAGTTCCTCCTTCAACTCTTGAAGATTCATCACTGATATGCTTTTCTTCTGTGCCCCAGTTGTTGCTCCAGCCGGATCTTCTTGGATAGTATTCTGAAGCTGCAAAGCCAAATCTCTAAGGAGTACTTCTGGCTTAAAAGGACGCAATGCAGTGGCCCAAGCACGCTTCCAGCCACCAAGTTCTTGGCTCCGGTAGATGCTTCGAACAAGAGAGGTTTTCCCAAGACCTCCCATTCCCCAAACTGAGATCACCGTACAACACTTCTTGTTGTCGGGCTGGCCAACTAATTTGATAAGAAAAAATTTCTCTGTTTCTCGCCCACAAAGCAATTCATCAGCCAGTGCCAGTGTCCTGCTGCGATCAAACTTCTTTCTAGCAGTTGAGTTACAAATTTTGTCTTCACCTGCAATGTTAGGTTCTGGGTTTTCCTCATGTATTTCATCGCTGGGCAATGCTGTGTCTGTCTCACTGGTAGCAACTTTGTTTCTGTAGGAAATAGGCTCGGTGGAACATGATGCTCGGTTAACCTAAACAAAAAAGAACAGATCTATGAGAATTTATGTACTTTTGCTCAGAGTTAAATGTTGAGGATTTTCAGGTGCACACTTTTTGTGAGAGTAGTATGCCCAACAGATTATCTAAGTCCATATACAATGTGTTCATCCTTACTCAACTTTAAAGCACAATATGTTTTTCAATTAGTGTGCATTATACGAAGACGCATGTCTCAGCTTTATTTCCCTCTAACTTTAAAGTTTGTTAAATAAGTTTGAGCACCAGGATTAGCTCATTTATACACAAATGTTTGCCAATTTTAGTGAGAGCACTATGCCCAACAAATTATCTAACTTCATATATATCCTTGGTTCCACTTTTAAAAATAATGTTTATTTTTTCAATTCGCGATACTAGGAGGTATGTCTCAGTTTTCTTTCCCTCAAATTTTGATGTTTGAGCACCAAGATTGGCTTGTTCGTACACAGTTGTTTAGGCTACTAAAGCTAGATTGCTAGGTTGTGCGCGTGTGTGTGGCTAAAAAGAAAACACTAGTGAACATTTATACATCCCAAATATAATCTATGGATATGGAATTCAAGATTTGAATTTCGATTTTTCAATCAGTGCTGGAGTCCCACCTTCAGTTTCTCCTCCACGGTAGCAGCCTTTGCTTCGTCGTTGTTGTCGACCATTGCTACACTAACAGTGCCCATGTTAACCTGTCCCACTGAATTCTGCAATCAGACGTGAAATGAAAAGAAGAATCAACCATCTGTAATAAGAAATAAACAAGTCTATAACAAAACAATGCAAGAAACAGACTTACCTTCTTGTGGAACAAATAAATAGTTTGATCACAGGACAACTGCTTGAACTCTGAAACTTGGTACGGTTTCTCTGTGCACAAGCATGCAATTTCAACTTGCTGCGTGGAAACGATGATTCTACTTTGTTTCTTGTTGTCAGGAAAGTACTTCTTAATGCAATGCCACTCTTCTATCGTGGACAGGTCATTTATGATAACCAGGTAGCTATTGCTACACAACAGTGCATTAAACACATGGACTAAATCACTTTGATCCATCTTCTCCATCTTGGCCAGAACAGCCCCAACACTTGTTTCTTTTCCAGGCTTTCCAACGTAATCATAGGAATTTTCATAAAATTGCCTTTCCAAGCTCTGAAGAAATTCTTGTGGATTGAAAGATGGCTTTCCAACCTCATCATGTGAATTTTCATAAAACTGCCTTACCAAGCTCCGGAGGAACTCTTGTGGATTGAAAGGATGCATCAATCTAATCCAAGCATGGAAGCCAAACCTTTTCAATACCTTCGGGTCATCATAAATCTCCTGGATGGCGGATGTCTTCCCAATATCACCGCAAGTTCCCCACATGGCAATTACCCTAAGGTTCACATCGTTGCTGTTAATCAGCTGATGGAGGTCCACCACTGATGATTTTTCATGCACAAAGGTGGCAAACCTTGCTTCTGTGATGCCAAACATTGCCACACTGGCAATGCTGGCCTGCTCCTCTGCCGCGGTAGGATTGGAGCATGAGCTCTCCTTGATGAGGCGATAGCGCAGGTTCCTGTTGCTCACATCCTCCACCTCAGCCCTCAGCTCCTTCACCTCCTTGGCGATGCGGCGTCGGTCACCTGGGTTGCGGGGAATGCACCCCAAAAATGGCCTTTTCTCTGAGTGGAGGCCAAAATCCATGAGGCTGTCCTCCACTTTGTAGGCCAGGACCCCAATCTGTTTCACCCAGGTGGTGAGCACCTTGTTCTGGCTTTGCTCCTCATCAGCCGTCATCAGGAACGACTGCATCATCTGCAGCTCGTCCCTGATGAAGTTCACATCGCGCTCGACGCCAAGCTGCAGGGCGATCTCCTCCGCCGCCTTGGACGTGGCATAGCCCAGTGCACCGCCCAGCGCGGCCTTCCCCAAGCTCACCCCCGTCGCCTCCATGGCTCTGCTTTCTCACTGTGATGTGGACGTGGTGGTGCTAATGGCAGATGTGAGTCTAGCTAGCAGCTGGCAAGGGCATGTGGATTAGTAAGGTGAACCCATTCCAGCTACAAGCTTTGTGTCAAGTTGGCATTTTTCTTATCTTCATTACAAGGCCCGAGGCACCATCATGTGCGCTGGGTAATCTAGTTACATGGCCGGGTCTGAATCTGAACTTGTGATTAAACAAACGAGTATGGCTTCTTGATTACAGCGAGCACATTTGACGCAGCGACTGACCCCAGCTGGAGGAGGCTCAATCTTTTACTGCAGAGTTGTCGCCCACTTACTGTTGTCGTCTATAGTATTTTGCTTGAGGGCGTATACAGATCTGGTGATTAAACTAGGTTGGCCACAACACCGTGAGGCAGAGAAATGCAACTAAATTAAACTACTAGGTTGTACCTTCACTGCTGGGAGCTCGCCGGAGACTGCGACCACTCACTGCGGAGGTGTTCTGCTCCGTAGGTAACGCACCGTAGCCGCGCCGCCGTGCCCTGCCGCGACCCAACCACCGTAGCCGCGCCCGTCGCAATCCGACCTCGCTAGCCCGTCGATCGAATGCCATCGCGACCCGCCGCCAGGCTCCGCCGTCGCCGCCGCCGTACCGTCGAAGGAGCAGAAGGGATTTGGGGGAAGTGATGGTTACGGCGGAAGCGCACCTAGGTCTTACGCTTTCATAGCGCGGAAGCGTATGTTAAGCCTCTTCAGTTTTCATTGTGACTTTCAGGGCTTGGGGTTGGAGATCAGTACCAACTATTTGATTAGAGACGGTACTTCAGAAATTTGAATACAGCTAAATCCTACTCCCTCCGTTTTTAAATATAAATCGTTTTAGAGATTCAAACAGAGACTACATATAGAGCAAAATGAGTGAATCTACACTCTAAAAGCATCTACAGTCGGACGTCTCAAAGCCGCTTCAAACGACCGGGCAGACAACCCGAACACTGACCGGTCACAAAAAACCACCCGGGCCGCGGGCGCCTCAAACGCCTCATATTCAGTCCAAATATGGGGCGGATATGGGGCGTCCGGGCGCGTCCACCACGTCAGACCCGACAACCCTACCCCACCACAAATCCACCCCCTCGACCTATGAGATCCATTTGCTCTCTCCTCTCTTCTTCCTCCTCCATGACGGACGTCTCGCAGCTCCGCCGCCCCCATTGCTCCGTAGCCGTTCCAAGCCTCTGCGTCGCCAGCATCGACAGAACAGTCCTCTCTCCGTTCTCGCCGCCGAGGACGTCGTCACCAGCCCGGACACCGTCGCTGTACATCCGGCAACTCTCGGGCTGCTTCTTGCACTCTATGTGTTCCAACCGGGTTTTTTTTTGCAAGGAAAATGATGAATTCCGATCATTAGTCGGGCGAGGAGTATAGACCGATGGAGCTTGATCAAATGATTCAAGATGAGTTCTTCGATTCGTCGGATTCGAGCGAAGAAGTGGACATAATCATGCTCATGAGCATGCAAGAGGAAATGGACCGGCCAGGTGGAGAATATTCTCAAATTGAAGGGCTCAATCAAAGGAAGAAGACTGATCAATCAGGATAGGGTGTCCGAAGCACGGATACTGCACAGGACTACTTTGCTCCTAACCGAACTTTCCCGAATGATCCATGGGTTCATCGCCGTTTTCGCACCATTGTATTGCGCATTATGGAGTGAGTAGAGGCACACAGTGATTATTTAAGGCTGAAAAGGAATTGTTCATGGAGCTTCAATGATGTGGGGTCAGAAACTTTGTGGCAGTTGATGACATGTTGTGTTATTTTGCACGATATGATTTATCGAGGATGAGAGTGATGGTGTTGCCAAACCAATGATTTCCAAGCGCCCAGAGAACAAGTTCAAATTTTGAAAGATCAAAATGCAAATCAGCTTATGAACTTTCCACAGATGCATCAAAATCTTCGAGACCATTAGGTGTACGCACAACTACTCAATGATTTTGTGGAGCATATGTGAACCCACAATGGAAACCAAATAGCTAATGCTTGAGTTGTGCACTTAAAATAAATTTTGTGTATGAACTATGTATTTTTGGTACCAACATTTGTTATTACATGCGACATTGTTGTTTATGATGGACATGCATGGATTTGAGATATGTGGATTCCGGACATGAGATATGAGGCGTCGTCATTCCCGGGCGTTTGAAGGGCCGGATTTGCCAAGTCCGGCTGTAGATGCTCTAAAATATGTCTATATACATCCATATGTTTCATATGTAGTTTGTACTGAAATATCTAAAAAGACTTATATTTAAGAACAGAGGGAGTAGAAAACAAATATGTGTAAAGAGATTAATTTGAATCATAAATTCAATAAAAAAACAAATATCAACTACTTGGGGATTATCCGGATCACGGAATTTGCAAAGCACACGATGCGTGCAAGAAATTTAAACATATAATCACATATTTGCGGAGTACGGAATTTTGGAAGTCTGGAGCATGTTATTTCAAATAACTAAAACAATAGATTTTCAAGTTTCAAGAAAATTGAAAAAACTATGTGAAAACTTATACATATTCACTATGGAGCTGTAAAACTTCATTTGAATATATTGTGATTTGTAAGATACACACGCAAAAAAAAAAATCCAACCCAACAACAAAAAGAGCCCATTTTCGTTATAAAAGCGCACATGTACCGATGTACGTAGTATATGATCCTTGAAAACATCTACGTAGTATATATGTGTGTGTATGCACAATTTTTTCAGTTTGTTTATGAATGTATAAAACTGGCATTTGAGTGCCGGGATCCATGGAGCCAGTTCTCCATTTGCACTTTTCGGGTATCCCTGTTCACATGGCAATACCAATCTGCTGACTATTTAAGAGGTACATTTTGTACGAGAGTTGATGTCCAATAATGACTGAATTTATGAAGATGGCTAATTGTCTAAACTACTATATATGATACTCTTTATCTCTTATATATCTCTTTTTTTGCGGGGTAATATATGATACATGCATACACATGAAAAAACCTATGCTCTTGTAGATGTCCAGAACATCTGACCACAATTGGAAGGAAAAACTTATGCGAAATGGAAAGCTATATGTATCGTAAAGTTTTGCCGTTGGGTAAAAAAAATTATCTCTACTAAGTGATCTTCTACAGGTGAGGGGTGGATGTGTGGTTAACGAATTTTATTCCAAAGTGCCGACCATACGCCTTTGTACGAGTTTTATACTAACTACATGTCAACTACAGGCCACATGTAATCACTCAGAAAGTTAGAAATGTGTTTTGGATCCCGGGATACGGTGAGCTCAATTTGCGAAAAATATGCAAAAATGGATTATTGAAGTCCCAAAAAATTCTTGAAAAAAATAGACATGTACACATGGATGTAATCTATGTACTCATAAATTGTCATCTAATACATGTTTATTTACATGATTGCACAAAAAAACGACATATTTGTGGGTGTGTAATAGCATATGTATAATACTTATATATATATATATATATATATATATATATATATATATATATATATAACACGCATGTGTTTTTTCAGTTTTTTTAATCTTATGAATATATTTTTAATTGTGGGCTCACTGGAGCCCGAGCTCCAAATCACCTCACTCGTAATCCACGTGATTATGCAAGAGTATTCATTATAGATGTGGATAAAATGAAAGTTCCAACATTTTAACTGTCTACTGTATTATTATTATTATTATTAAAATTATCTTTTCATTAACTTTGAAAAAAATTGGACTATATATATATATATATATATATATATATATATATATTGGTGGGTTTTATGAACATGTCTTTTACAATAGAAAAGTTGATGGTTGAAGTTGTGTCTTGAACACAATACTGTACTTGGTTAAAAACAATAGCTTAGAGAATATAGAAATCAGTATTTGACACGCAACCATGAAAATTTGCTTCACACCCTATATTCTATCTTCTCCCTGCCTACTTCAAACACGTGTGTATTAATTTCAATATGCTATTTTTAAAACTAGGTGTGCAAATATGTATTAACAGACCATATACAAAATGGAATATGATTTTTGAATAACGTGTTATAATATTATTAACATCTACAAAAATAGTTATTTTTGCGTGGGCAAAAATAGTTATTATTATGAACAACAAAGCCGAAAATAAATGTATTCTAGCCACTGAGAGAGGATCCAGGTGCACACTAAAATTAAAGAAGTCCCCATCATGTGATGCCATGTTTATTAATCTCGTTGAGCGTGACACTTGTCCCCCACTAGAAGCAGGCCCCAAAGTATTTTTTTTCTTATTGATTGAGCCCTAGTATGAAGTGTGTGTGCTCCGAACGATGTGCACTCATTCTTGACCTACTTGTTTTTTATCTCACTGGCTTTTTCTATGGGCAGCGAGTATCACTACCCTTTCTGCAAAAACTATTTTTGAAATTGCAGTAAAAATCTGTTTTTTTAATTAAAAATCCTGCTTTTTAAAAAACTTACAGGCATTTTGTTTGCTTAAAAAAACTTCATGGCAAAAGGATGGAAAAACTAATTTAGAGCTTAAAACTTTTTTCGAGCATGCTTTGTTTCTCAGAGCACAATTGTGTTTTTAGTCAAAATATACAAGCAACTAGAAAGCATGACACATCATATATCTTTTCCAGAATTTGTTGCATTATTAGATTTTTTATATATTTGTTGTTCGTCCTAGAGCCCATTTCACCTCACTCCTTTGCCACCCAAAAATTATTTTCTCCATTTAACTTAAATTCAAATTATATTATTTTCTCTTCTCATCGCTCAATTTCAAAATTATCCATCTCATCAACTAACAAACTATCATATAACTACTCTAATAGCGCGAACCTGGGTCATGTATAGGAAGTGATGGAATGCTTTCTCTTTGCATCTTGTAGCATGTGGAAGAGTTCTAGGTTTATGTGGGGCATGAAATTTCTGCTCGTGAACTCATATGCTCCCTCATGAACAGTAAAAAAATCAAAACAATTTGAATTTTTTGGGAACAAAGCTTGATGAATTCTCAACATGTGAGCAAATTTTCATGAAGAAACAACATTCCAAAATGCTCCATAAAAAAATTGAAGCTCCAAAAAGTCTGTTTTTTGGAAGCATTTTGGAGAATCGATTTTGTTTTTTTATGGAAGCATTGTGGAACATCTTTTCTACATTAAACTTTTCATGCATGTAGAACATTCGTCAATGTTTTTTGACAAAATAATCAGAATTTTTTTTCTACCATTTATTTTGAATTTACTGTTCACAAAGGGTGCATATGAGCTCGTGAGTAGAAGGTCACTTTTGTTTATGTAAGTACAACATTATTCCTCTATTCGAAAAAAAACATTATGCTCTCTATGTATTTATTATTTTCTGCCACATCATCACATATCTCGCATAGTAGATCTTACCAACAAAACCATCAGAAAATTACCATTTTGGGGCACAAATCAAGAAACTTCTAGAGAAGTATTCATGCATTCGCTTTCAAGTATGAAACGACGGGGGAGGGCATGGCCTTTCTCACCAGCCAGACAGCGAGCATCTTTTTGCATCACCCGAGGTTGAGGCAAATGGCCAATAGAATGCCCCGATCTAGCATCTCTTCGCATCAACCGAGCTTGGATCCACGCTCTTGACCAATCTAAGCCTGCGCGCTGCGACCGACGCACACCCACTCTCTATCCGTGTATTTGTCCCTCTGGCTTTTTCTGGATGGGCGGCAAGTGTACCTTTTTAAATTTTGCATCTTGCTCATAGAAAAGGAGCAAAGCACATGAAAGTACCATGACAGAGCCAAAAGCTCACAGTTTTTTTACTACAATTTTCAAGGCACATCTCGTGCATGCTGCATTGAAAACATATATCTCCAAACCGATTTATGAAAACGATGAAAATGAAGACAAGTAGGGCTAATCAGAATGAACAAAACAGCCCTAGGGACCTCTGTTAGTTACGTTTTCAAAGAAAGCAAATGCATGCACAGTTGTTTAGCCTGAACAAACTGCAAAGCAGTGCACAACAAAAGGAGTGAAGCACAGTTATCTACAAGTGTCACATTGCACTAACCAGCAGAGTGAGGAAACGACCAAGAAAGCAGAATCTTAAGCATGGTGTACACCAAAGAGCACTATCTGCATCCGGAGTTCTTGTGCAACTGACACACGCTAAAAGCTCGTGATAAAACGTTCAGATTTTTCTTTATGAAAACAAGTTAGTACACCGGCACAATATACATATTTTGTGCTGTAAAATTTTAGTTATAGACTTGATTCACAACTTGGCAAAACAGTAAGTACAAATCATGTTATGAATAGTTCACATTTCTAAGTGGACCATGAATTGTGCACGCTGACATTGTCACAGCTGAATTTGTTATATTGGTTTCTCGAGCTGTGAGTTGAACTTGTGATTTAAATTTTGCAACATGCCACATGCATATCTGGTCCCAATTAATTTCAGAAATTTGAGAACCTGCAACATGTGTTTTTGACATCTGGTCACCGGTTGCACAGAAATTTCGAGTGCACATTGTATGTTTCCTGCGCTAATGGTTCAGAAAAAAAAATTGATATTGCTTTTTTAGACAATTCGCAAAGATTTATTACGTCGTCACCAGTTGAACCGGGACGAAAGAGAGGTTTCCGGAGTGACCTAACCATACACGGCGGCCGACCCCGAGCTTCAAAGCATGCTTTGCTAAATTGTGAGCCTCCACATTGGAGCTCCTAAACTTATGAACGAAATTACAAGAAATAAAATTGCTAGAGTAGGCTATGATTTCATGCACAATCGCGTCATATTCCGCTCAGTTCTTCTCCTTTATGTTGTCTATCACCTCCTTGCAATCGGAGGCAACATGGATTGACTATAGTTGGAGATCTTCCGACAAAGCTAGTGCCTCCCTTACTGCCAAAGCTTCTAGGGTGGTAGGGTTGGTGATCGCTGTGAAGCCCAACGTTGAGGACCCCAAGAACGCTCCAAATTCATCTCTTGCTATTGTTGCAATGGTACCCACGCCGCGTCTCTCTGCAACTGCTGCATCAACATTAATCTTTGACATATTGTGCGGCGGTCTGAGCCATTGCTTCGGTCTCTGATTCACCTGGCCGGACGTTCTCACCGGAGAAACCCTAGTCTGGGTCTGAAACTCTGAAATATATCTCTGGATGAATAGATGTGTAGTCATAGGAGATTGGTGGATATCCTCATAGACCGCTTTTCTTTTCGCACTCCAGATCGCCCATAGTGTAACTGCCAACAGCATGAATTGTTGCGCGTTTAGTGCATCATTCAGGGCGAACAGCCACTGCCGAGGGTCATCATTGCTGTATTGGCTCAACTTCTCAACTAAGTCCTCATCCGAAAGAGCCCAGATACAGCGAGCGTTGGTGCAATCCACCATCGTGTGCCGCCAAGAATCCTGGATGCCACAAAGCTTGCATGCTTTAGAAACACTCATATTTCTGTGAACAAGAACATCGGCGATCGGGATCGAACTTCTTGCTAGTCTCCACAGGAAATGTTTGATCTTTGGTGGTAGATTAGCTGCCCATAGCAACGACCACGAACTGCTATCACGCCCAATCTCCGAGGTTCCCTCCTCCTCGTCAATCCAAGATTCCCTAGCGATCTTTGTTTGTGTAATCAACCTGTACGCCGATAGGACTGAGAAGCCACCCTTCTTCTCCGCACTCCATGCCCAGAAGTCAGAGATGTTCCTTGTACAAAGGGGTATGTTCAATATTGCCTCCGCATCGATTGGCAAAAATACTGAACGGACTAATGCTTCATTCCAAGTGGCAGTTGCAACCGTAATCAGATCCGAGACCATAGTCGGCGGCGATGGGACCCTTGACGTGATCGGCCTCCTCATGCCCTGTCTTGGAAGCCAGTTGTGGCTCCAAATACGCGTAGTTTGCCCATCCCCAATGCGACGTATGATCCCAAGCTTAAGCATGTCTCGTCCATCCAATACCGCCCGCCAAATCTGAGACGGCCTCCCGCCGAGTTGAGCTTCAAGCAATGTTGTGTCCGGGAAGTATGCCGCCTTCAAAATTCTGGCGCTTAGGGACCCGGGGTCTGTAAGTACTCTCCAGGCTTGCCTGGCAAGCAGCGCGAGATTGAAAATTTCCATATCACGAAAGCCCAGCCCGCCCAGGTGTTTCGGTCGTGTCATAACATCCCACGCCATCCAGCTAGGTTTTCTTCTGCCTGCTTTACTTCCCCACCAAAATTGACGGATAATAGTCGTGATATTGTCACACAGGCCACGGGGTAGTCTGAAGCAGGCCATGAAGTAAACCGGCAAAGCTTGGGCCACAGCCTTGATAAGTACCTCCTTGCCTGCTGTCGAAAGTAGTTTTTCCATCCAGCCTTTAACCTTCTCCCAAACCCTGTCTCGGAGATATCTGAAAGTACCCATCTTCGACTGCCCTACATCAGTTGGCATTCATAAGTATCGATCACTCAAAGATTCATTTTGTACATTGAGCGTGTTTTTGATGTTATCCCTCACAAGTTGCGGAGTCCCCTTGCTGAAAAATATAGATGACTTATTGTGGTTTACCCTTTGTCCAGAAGCAGTACAATATATATCCAACAGTTTTGACATCTCTGCCGCCCCCTGAACACTTGACTTGAACAGCAACAGGCTATCATCGACGAAGAGAAGGTGGTTAACAGCCGGGGCTGTGGGTGCCACCTTTATCCCACTGAGTGCTGATGATCGAGAACTGGATTTCAAAAGGCACGAAAGGCCCTCTGGTGCGATCAAGAAGAGGTAGGGGGAGATCGGGTCTCCCTGACGGATGCCACGTGAAGGCAAAATACTCTCAAGTCTTTCTCCATTAAACTGAACTAAGAATGATACCGAGCTGATCATCCTCATTACTATATCCACCCACTTTAGGTGGAAACCCAGCTTGATCATGATTGCTTGAAGATAAGACCACTCCAGCCTGTCGTATGCTTTCATCATATCCAGCTTTAAAGCGCAATAGCTGTTGGACTTTGCCTTGCTGCGTTTCATAAAGTGTAAACACTCATATGCACATATAATATTGTCAGTGATCAGTCTACCTGGAACGAAGGCTGACTGCTCTTTGAAAATAATGTCTGGTAGTACCACTTTAAGCCTGTTTGCAACAACCTTTGACGCTATTTTGTAGATGACATTGCATAAACTTATTGGGCGGAATTGAGTAAGCACGGTTGGGTTTATCACTTTGGGTATAAGCACCAAGACCGTGTCATTCACACATTCGGCACTTTCCTCCCCTCGAACGATTCTCAACACCGCCTTTGTTACCTCCTCCCCACACAAGTCCCAGTGACGTTGGTAAAGTGTGCTGGAAAGCCATCCGGCCCTGGAGACTTTGTGGGAAACATCTGAAAGAGCGTTGTTTTCACTTCATCACTTGTATAAGGTGCAGATAACTGTTCATTCATTCTTGTTGTTACTTTGACCGGCACATGTTGCAACACTTGATCAATTCCCGTGACGCCTTCCGACGAGTACAGATCTTTATAGAAGTCAGACACCATGCTTTTTAGTGCTGATTTGTCATCGATCATGGCTCCCAAGGAGTTGGACAGCGCTTTGATCATATTTTTATTCCGCCTCTGGCTTGCTCTCATATGAAAAAACCTCGTGTTCTTGTCGCCAGAAGCTAGCCATTCTATGTGTGATCGTTGACGCCACATCAACTCCTCCCGATGGTATAGCTCGACGAGCCTCTCGCTGATCTTCAGTTCCGCGTGTGTCGGCCCCACCCTAGCTGGTTCCCCTCGCAGCCGATGCAGCTCCGAGTTCAAGTGTTTGATCTCCTTCCGGACAGACCCAAAGGTTTCCCTGTTCCATCTATCTGGGTTGTTTGATAGCACCATGAGTTTTTCCCTGAGACCCTCCATTGTTATAGGATTCGGATCATCGCTCCAGTGCTTGGTGATCGTGTCACGCCAGGTCTCATGCGACTCCCACATTACCTCGTATCCGAACGGGGGCTTCGCCGGCGGACGCCCGTTGTCGCCTCTCAGGCTGAACAGAATAGGACAGTGGTTGGAGCCCGTTGCAGTTTCATGTTTTAGATTTGCCTCTAGATACAGAACACTCATATCAGCCGATATAAGAGCCCGATCCAACCTGCACCTAGTGTAGCTGCCGCCTGTTACTCTCTTTTCAAAGGTCCAGAAATTTCCTTCATAGCCTACATCCATGAGCATGCAAACATCAATAGCATCTCGAAAACCTTGGATATGGGCATTACTGCGTTCTCCTATGCCCTCATGTTCTTCCGGACGTAACACTTCATTAAAATCGCCTATGCACACCCACAGAAGGTGGCTTGAACTTGTTATAGAGGCAAATCTAAAATCAAGTGTGTTCGGGCCTCCCCATAGAAGCAAGATGCTCGCCACTTATCATACCCTGGTTCATCGATAGAGCAGTCTATATGATACACCGAGTACCCCAAAATCTCAACTTTTATTGGATTGTTCCAAAAGATACGAAGGCCGCCACTCCGGCCATTACTACTAACTGCAAAAGAATTATCAAAGCCCAAAGTGCTTGCTAAATTTTCTACCCGAACTCTATCTAGTTGAATTTCGACAATACAAAGTATGGTAGGGACAAATCTCTTCGCTAGTTCGCGAACTTCTCGAACTGCCGCGGCTTTGCCCACGCCGCGGCAGTTCCAACTTAAGATACTCATTGTGCCCGGCGGTACTCCTCACAGGAGTCCGCCGATGTTGCTTCCGAACTGCCGCCCAACTGCTTGATCATGCTCTGATTCTGAAACACATGTTCAGTCCCTGGTTCTATCCTAGCTCGCTTTAGGTCTTGCTTTGGGGGCGGGCTCACTGGCATCTGTGATGAGGGTAAGGCAAGCAAATCTGCCCCCTTTGCAGCCATCCTGTATCCCTTTTGTATGTTGGCTATTGCATCGGAGACTTGCGTGCGTTTTCTGTTGCCTTCCGCATCAGTCATGTATTCATCTGTATTAGGATTGTTCCGGATCTGCTGTCCCGAGCCCTTGGCTTTCCCTCTGTTGCCGGTCCTTGCACCTCCAGGTCCTGGCCCTGCGCCCCTAAACCAGTCCGCTTTTAGACCCTTGAACACCAGAGCTGAGGGAGGATGCACACCATCGCCGTGTTCTTTAAACAGATGCCCCAGCCTCCCACAAACAGCGCACCAGTTTGGGAGATGCTCATACCTCACCCGGAAGATCATCCTCTCCCCCCCCCCCCACCCCCACCTTCAGAGACACTGCATTTTTCAGGGGTTTGCCCACATTAATCTTAACCTGCACTCGATAGAAATTGCCTTCAAAATCATGCGAGGCTGGTTCGGCATATACAAAATCACCCAGCTTTGCAGCAAGCGATGGGATCTATAATACATAACCCTCTGGAAAGTCATGAATCTAAGCGCAGATTTCCAGCCAATCTAGCTTAACAGAGGACGGTTTTGAGAAACCATCGTACGGTGCCAGGATCACCGCATCACCACGAAACGCCCATGGTCCATCCCCCATGACTCGTTCCTAGCCCCCCAGACAAGCGAATTGCAGAGTGTGCAGGTTGTCTTTCAGGGGGTGGATACTAACTTTCTGAGCAAGATTCCAGGCCGCACGCATGTTTTTGTAGAACCCGAATTGGCTGTACTGTTTCTCGGTGTTCACCCTAGCCACCGCCATCCATCGAGTAGCTTCCGGCGGCACGGATCCTTGATCCACAACCACATCATCGAGATCGTCCTCCGAGAGGCCCAGCTCCTTCATCATAGCAGCCAGATCATCCGGATCACCCGAACTCGAAGCCTCTGCCGCCATCTTTCCGTTCCCTAGCCCGAAAGAGAGATCCACCGCATTATTCCCTTCTATTGTACCACCAAGGTAACGGTGAGACAAAAATGTCTTGTGGATCAATTTATATCTTGACTGACAAAAACACAATAACGTGTTTATCAGGCTCAACTTAATCCTATTATAATAACTTGTCAAATCAGATCAAGAAACATCACATAAGAACATCAGCAAAACATCATCAGCAACCAGTGCAGATCCTCCTCGTTGCCATACAAAAACACAATAACGTACGTGTGCATCAGGTTACACTTACCCTGAATCAAAGCTAAACTTCAGGTGTTACATTACAGACAAGAGGATGATAATAAGTTTCATGTCACACTCACATAAGAGCAAAAACCCAGTATAAAAAAAAGTTCTAGGTGTTCGAAATCAGTCGCCTCCAGCTTCCTTGATATCGACGGTGAACTCGTACTCCTGGTCGCAGCCAAGGTAGGAGTCCGACATCAGGTAGATCATGTAGTCCTTGCTCCCTGGCTCCGCAGCAGCGGTGAACTCGAGCTTCACACGGGCCCTTTTCTGGAGGGTGACCCTCTTGATCGCCAGCAGCTGCTTCGTGGAGCTGTCGCCGACCACCAGCCACCACCCTTCCTCCTTGGTCTTGGGGAACCTGGGGGCGTGCACCGGCCCGACCTCAGAGTTCGGCAGGTTGGTCATGTCACGCTCCAGAGTCACCTGCAAGGTCACGTTGTCACCGGCCCTTACGTCGTCGCCCTCACGGACTTCATATGTCATGTCGACGTTGGGGAACCGCTTGAAGAACTGGACCACGTCCTGCAGCTCAGAGTTTGACAGCTGCAGCAGGTCCCGCATCTCATCAATGCTCATCTCAGCCAGATCAAAGATGCTCTCGATGGGCTTCGCTTCATTTTCCTGGCATCTCCGGGCCAGGTCCCTGGTGAAGTGTGGAAGTTGGAGCAGCACAGAATCACGATCCCACATGCCTTGAGTCACCATCTGGCTCAGCTCCATTGCATTCAGAGCCAGAGTGAGCCATCCACTGCTAGAGATGACATCAACCATTGCCAGGAGCAGCCTATGGGCAGAAAGGAGGATCTCGCGCTGGTCGGCTGCCAGGTTCCCTACCACCGTGTGCCTTGCAAAGTGGGATTGCAGCAGGGCGTTCGCCTTGACATGTGGATCACCATACTTGGGTTTGTCAATAGAAAACCTCTGGTGACGGACTAGCCTCTCAATGTATTCCTCTTCGCCTGGGCGACTTGGAAGCTCTGCATATTCTGATGCTGAAGCTAGAATTTCGAGGAGACCTTTCATCTTGGTCTTCTGAGTTAGCATTGAACTGAACCGTTCAATGGTAGTGTAGCTGATGTAGTAGTACGCAGCAATGAGACCAAGGTTGAGCGGCTTCAGGTACATATCCTCCTCTACAGCCACGCACTTGCTTGACTCCAGGTCATTCAACACTGTCTCGATTAGCTCAGAAAGATGATCTGACAGATGCCTGTGACTTACACCCTGCAGGTTGTAGTAGTTGGGGTTCTTGTTCAGCCGCCTGTACATGAAAGTCCAAGTAAGATAGTCCACTGCATCTTGTTTGTTTTCTACAACACCCACAACAACCTCGGCATTCATATGATCATGCAAGAAATGGTGGAGATGACTCTCCACAGGGAAGGCCTCAAATAGGAACTTCTTGTAGTATTCCTTCCGAGGTGCATGGCACAATATAACACATTTCCCTGAGTTATCTTGAAGAGGCCTGCTAGCATGACCCATCATCTGTAGCAGATCAGTGATTGGATAATCAGTATGAGCACTCTCCCGGCCATCATAATACTGGGTTCCCATCACAACAACCAAATGAGCAGGCAATGATCTGCCCCAGCACATCGTGCTGCTTGCAACACACACTTGGATCCTCCCACCAAGAAACAGCTGAGTCACCAGTTCCTGGTCAAGGTCACTAAGGCCCTCATGCAAGTAGCCCACACCACATCTCAGCGTATTTTTAAGTGTTTCTTCATTGACACCTCCAATGAAAGTATCCATCTCATCCTGGGACCCAAGAAGGAACGGTGTACCGCCACCCTCAGCACTCGAGTATGCACACAAATCCAATGCAGTCAACCTTGCATGCTTCCGTGTCGGCACAAACACAAGGGCAGGCTTACCACTCTTTGCATGTTGTGTGATGGCAGTGTATGTTGGCTTTGCCATTGCTTGCATTCTTGCCTCAAAATTTGCTATATCCACACCCTGGATGTGTATTTCCAACGGGACTGGCCGCACTGCTGGGGGGAAGTTGAAAAGACCATGAGCAGTAGCACCAATCCATTCTCCAAGATCTTTAGCATTTCCAAGTGACGCTGAAAGCGCCACAATCCGGATGTTACTGCCAATATGACTTGAAATACGCCTCATCCGAGAGACAACTATTTCCAGAACATGTCCCTTCTCAGATCCAATTAGATGAAGCTCATCAACAATAAATAAGCTGACTTGCTGGACAGGTTTCCGCTGCTTCCACCGGCGAGAAAGTGCATCCCACTTTTCAGGAGTACTGATAATGATCTCCCCTTTGTCAAGAAGTTTCAAATCAGCAGCAGTTTCGCCTGTTAGCTCAACCACACGGGCAAATTCACCAAATTTCTTTGACCAGTCTCTGTATCTTTCTTTGGCCAGAGCTTCAATAGGTGCTATATACACAACACGCATGTTGGTTTCCCCAGATACAGCCTTCTGATGGTTCCTTAGTATAGCAAATTCCGCACATATAGTCTTCCCACTACCAGTTGGTGCAGCAACCAATACACTGTCGTCACTATTATACAAGACAGTGAACACTTGAGTCTGGATGGGGTTGAAATGTTTAAAAGCACTATAAAGACCTTCATATCGTGCATTCCTCAATGCAGTGACGGGTAGTGGCTGCAGATCAAGCAATTCAGTTGGTGGAGCATATTTTTCTGGAAGAATCAAGTGCCTAAAGCAAACAGGGAGAATCGTCTGAGAACCAAGCCACTTGTCAGATACAACACGTATAAAATACTGAGGAGGCAGTGGCTCATATATTGGCACTGTAAAGTGAAGTGTGTGATCTTCATCCACATATTGTTTCTTAAGCATGAAGTACTCATGGTGAAGAATGTACTCTCCATCATTGTCCTCGACTATAACCCAAAATGGCTCAACATATCCATGTACCTTATCATCCCATAGGAAATCAGGTGTTATAGTCAGTTCGAAACCTAAAACCGTGCGAGTAATGGGTTGAACATGGGCAGAAAGGTTCAACTTCGGCAACTGGTGGATGCACCTGTGCAGCTGCTTCCCCATCTTTTGAAACCGGATTAGTTCACCGATTTCCTGCGATGATAGGTCATAGTACCTCTCCCAGGCCAATTCTTTTTTCTCCAGTTTCATCAGAATTTCCTTTGGAATACCAGGAAACTGGCGCAAGGGTGTTTGGACACTCCACATCTGCTTATCAATCATCTTGCAAAGATTCAGAGCCTTCTCTGCTAACTGAGCCCATCCCCTCTTCAGAACTATCTCAAAAAGCGCTCGTAGAAGTCGGCCAGCACTCTGTAACATTGAGAATAAGAGATGTAAGAATACTAGACAAAATAAGCAAGCAGTTCAAAGTTCAAACTCAGTTATTGTATGGAACATAGAGAACATGTTACCTGTCTGATGTAGACCATATCAGAACCAAGGGAGAGGCCCTCCAGTTTCAACCTAGATATATATGCTTGCAACAGCACATTGATCTTTGCACTGGGCTCCTCCAAACTCTCTTTTACAGGAATTGGCACACGATCCAAAAGCTTTGCCAGCTCCATCTTCTCATCTTGTCTGACACTAACATACTTAAACTCTTCACTCAGAGAGAACAATCGACACAGCTCAATATCACCCATCGTGGGCTTCAGATATTCATTGTATGTCGAAATAGTCCCATGACTAATGTAGTAATAACTGGCAATCCTTCCAAGGTCCGTAACCTGAAAGTATCCTGTTTTCCTGTCGTACTTTATCAAATTATTCCTATCCAGCAAATTTGCAGCAGAGTGCACCTGAAGCAGCAAACCAAGAATCAGCAGTGGAACAGGCAAGAAGTACAAAATCAAGAGAGCATCTGAAGAACAATATTAACAATGCCAATCATAAGCTAACTGACAACTATGTTGCTCTGGTATTTCTCTAAGGGTTGGGACCAGTATTAAGATGCGCCCATATACAACAAATGAAATAATAAGTAACTCATCCAATGAAAAGCAAATAGCTGAGAATTTCTTTTCCTATCACCGCAAAATACCCAATACCACATTACTGATAGGATGAAGCCTCTTCCACCTTCATTTTTCCCAATTCTAAAAACCAATCTCAAGCAAATGCCTCCTGTATTACAACAAATTATCCATGATAAATTTTGTATCTACATGCCTACCCATATTTGAACTTTAGAAAAATTTGGAAAATAAATTTCCATTATAATGCCACATCTGTATGGGCAATGATGCTGTTACTGATACACAGAAATCAAGAAATCAAACAGACACTAATTACCAAAGAGTATTTTTTTCCATATAAGCAATCTACAAAATGTGCAACTTAATCACATCTGGCATAACAATACTGAAGACACAAAAAAACTAATACCAGTGGAAGACACTTTCCCCTGGATGCAATTGCCCTAGTCAGGTAGAAACATGTTGCCTAGTCTATTCTCCACATATAAATACTGAACACCGCAATGTACAGCCAGAAAATTTAACAATTGCTTATTTACTAAAGATTATATGCTCATGCACCTGTTGAACACCGCAATGTACAGCTAGTCCATATATGTAAGTGTAACACATGAAACAATGCTTGAAAATAAATCACTAGGATGATGGGATTATGCAGCTTCAAAAAACAGAGTATAGCATGTACTTACCAAGTCAGCTCTCCTCTCATCTAGCGTTTTGTCCGTCTCCATGATATCTGCTGGTAAGCCATACAGCGTTGGATTCCGCAGCATCCGGATGTAGAGATAAGTGTAGCCAAGCCAAGAGCATGCTTCCCGAGCATTCTGAATAGTACCCAGAACAATCTCTGCATTTAACTGATCTGCCAACTTGGATACGAACTGACTCTCGATAGGCAGCTGTTGATTCATAAGGGAGAGGTAGTATTGCAATTCACTGTGGCCAGTTAAGATTATTCCCTCTCCGTGTGTGTCATACTGAGGCCTACCTGCACGACCAAGCATCTGCATGACATCCAGAGGACTTAATTCTGTCCAAGCACCTTTTTCCGGATTATAAATCTGTGTGCCCTTTATAATAACAGTATGTGCAGGCAAGTTGACACCCCAAGCAAGGGTGGCTGTCGAAACAAGGACCTGTATATGCTTATCAGCAAAAAGTTCCTCAACAAGTTCACGGTCTACCCTTGCCATCCCAGCATGATGAATAGCAAACCCATACGGCAAAAGGTCTTTAAGATCACTGCTTTTGACAATATCTGTATGACTGCCAAGGATCTCCTGGCTTGCACTCTCATCCTTCAGAAAGCGAGTCAATGTATCATTCGCCAAGGCAGTGTCTCTGATGGCCCTAGCAGTTTTCGATGTCTCCTTCCTGGAGTGCACAAAAATAAGCACTTGATGCTTACCAGCAGAAGCCATTACTTTCTCATAACAGATCTCATTCATCAACTGAAACCTCTGCAGTGGCTTCCTCACAGTGATCCCAATGTACTGCTGAGCAAGAGGGCAAGGCCGGTAACTGTTATCAAAATGGAAGAGACCCTCAGAGCGAACACGCAGGAATACAGCAACATCTTCATAGTTTGGAAGAGTTGCAGAGAGGCCAACTAGGCGAATATGTTCCTTGGTCGTCTCAATCTGCCGTACTGTTCTAGAAACAATACTCTCCAGGACAGGCCCTCTGTTGTCATGAAGCAGATGGATCTCATCTATGATCAGAAGCTTTACCATTTGAGTGTATGTTCTGTCCCCAGATTTCCTCGTGACAATATCCCACTTCTCAGGTGTGGTGACGATGATCTGTGTATCATCAATCTGTTGTTTTGTCAGGTTCTGGTCTCCACTGAGCTCCCTAACATTAACATTGAAGTCTTTAAGCCGTGCCGACAAGTTTCCAACAACTTCAGCAACCAGAGCTTTCATTGGGGCCACATAGACAATTTTGTACTTGCTATTATCAAACTCACCATCCTTCATATGCAAACCAATCTGGTGAAGAATTGTAAGCACAGCCACATTGGTTTTACCAGCACCAGTTGGAGCACAGAGAAGGATGTTGTCTGGTTTGAAAAGGGCAGTATCATAAACCTTGCTCTGGACCCTGTTCAGCTGCTGCATTCCAGCAAAAGCCGGTTGTGCCCACCCTGGGATATCAGATATCTTCACAATCTTCTCTCCAGTTCCATATGGCCTAGGTTTCAATGCTGGCACATGGACTTCTTCATACCCCTTATGAGGGGTTCTAAATGATCCCTCGGGAAGTTCACATTTCTTGTTGGCCATCAAGAGACCACCTTGGTGGAAGGAGAGGCTATCAAGATCAAGCAGCTGCCTCTGGCCCTTTAGCCATCCACTCTCCGTATCCCGCTCAACTGCCCGGCGCTCCCTTGGACCATCAGCGCCAGCACTGTCATTGTTAAGAAGCCTCTTGGCCTCATCCCTGATACTTTTCTCCAGATTCTTCTGCCTCTCCTTTGCAGAGGCTCTAGTTGCATGTAGCTGCTCCAATATTGGGGCTAAGCTTGGGTTATCCATCATCTCTTCCTCTATCTTCTTCCGCTCTTCCTGATCTTCAGCCCTGGCTAAGCGGGTACACCAGACTATCTTGAACCGGTTGCGCAGTACCAGTTTAATGAGATCGAATTTCTCATAGTCCAACTCCATGACAAGGCGATTCTCAACATCTCTGTCGTCACCCACAGCAATTATCTTCAATATCTCCTCGGCAAGCTTCTGGCTCTGCTGGGGATCAATATCTTCGTATGCTTGTGTTATCTTCCTCTGCAGCCAGTAAGCATCAATGTCCTGCACATTTATGTTCAGGCCCTCATTGGAGTTCTGCATATCATCGTCATCCAACTCTCCGCCCATCTGCATACCTCCAGGACGGTTCAACTCAGCCACATCATCATCGTCGTCATCCAAGTCATCTTGCACCTGATCAAGGCAAAACATTGAAGGTTATACACACAAGCAAACATATGGGATTTTCCAGTCAGGAACAGGCAAGAGAAATAGAGAAAGACTGTAAGCACAATGGGATATGGGTATGTACCTGATCAAAATCACTTTCCTCATCATCTTCATCCTCCTCGAACTCGACAGCAACTCCAATATCATCATCCATGGTGGCGTCCCCGCCATCACCAGAAGGAGCAGCAGCAGGGTCGCTGGCATCATGGAAATCTGTGATGAGCTTCCCGATGGAGACAAACTGGTCGAACATGGCGCTGGAGATGGGGTTGAGGAGCTTCTCGATCTCCTTCTTCTTGTCAGGGTTCTTGATCTTGTCATTCTTGAGGACGGCGAGCACCTCATCAGCAGCGCCGCCAAGCACGTCGAGCGGCTGGCCGCCGAACTGCTGCTGGATGACGCTGAGCATGGCCTCGTAGGCGGCGCGCGTCTCCTTGGTCTGGGGCTTGTAGACGACATCGTCCGCAAGGGAGAGCACGCTCTCCTCGCGCTGGGCGGCGGAGGAGCGGCGCCTGCGCTTGCGGGGCTGGTCGGCGTCGGCGTCGCCGGCAGAGGCGGCGGCGTCGCGCTCCTTCTTCTTGCGGGACTTGGTGAGGCGGTCCTCGAGCTCGGGGGGCTTGGCCTGCACGGCGCGGTCGCCGAAGCTCCTCTTGTCGATCCGGCCCCAGAGCGTCTCGGGCTCGCCCGTGGGCTCGTGCGTGTCCCGCGGCCGCGAGTCGGTGGTGAGCACCAGGCTCGAGTTGGCGCGGTACTCGTACTGCTTGAACCGCGCGTGCGCCTCCGCGCCGCCTCCCAGGTTCGCCATCTCGCCGCTGCGGGGGAGCGGTCAGGCGCGGATCGAGCTAGGGTTTTGGAAGCTAGGGTTCTGAGGAGGGGAGTGAGGGGCGTGCCGGCTGTTACCTGTGGGTCGGGCGGCGGGCGGGGCTAGCGGGGGCGGCTCGTGGCGCGGCTCCCGCCGCCTCGGGTGGTGGCGGCGGCGGCGGCGGCCTCGGGCGGCGGCGTCGTCGGCGTCGGAGATGGGGGAGAAGAGGGGATGGATTTGGGGGGAAGAGAAGGCGGCGGGGCGGAGATTGGATTGGACTCGGGAATATAGCCTAGGTCAGCTCAGGCCAGGCCGGGTCGGTTCGAGACGACAGGAATGGAACCGACCCAGATCGGGGCCTGGGCCGGCCCGTTTGGGTCAGCTGTACAGCACGATCATTCGGGCCTTCCTTGGTGGGCCTGAGAGGGGGATAAGACGGCCAACCTTCTCGGTTGCATTTGGCGACGTCACTAATTAAAAAGCACAACCGTGTCTCGCGGAAAAAAAACCGTGACTTTCGCGAAAGAAAAAAAAGAAAACGCATTTTTTCGCGTAAAAAAAATCGAAATTTTTTTGATCGAAAAGCTATGGAAGACCGAGAGAAAACCAAAACATCGAAAAAAAACAGAAAAAAACCGTTTAAAAAGTCGAAAATGCGTGTAGAAAAATAAAAAAATCCGGTGGAAGCGTCCAGAGCGCGACACGTGGCGAATGGCCAAGAGCGCACCAAGTGATGTTGATCGTTGCGAGGCTCCCAAAGAAGCGCTCGTTAACTAGTTGCTCCCTGCATTCGGCCTTGACGCAACGGGTCATCTAGTCGTATAAAAATCCCTAAAAAAACTAGTCGTATAAGATTTTTCTCAAAAAAAAAGTCTAGTCATATAAGATCACCAGTGCCACGAGTGAAAGAACATGCGATGCCCCCATGTTTGGTTTTGGCAATTGATGACAATCTCTATGGACTAATGGTTGCCTTGAGTTATATTTAAAGGTTTTGTCCATAGGCTTTTCTTGGAGTACATGTGTTGGTTTCAAGGAGAGTTTGTGTCGACCAAGGTGCCATTCAAGGAATTATCCAAAGATTGGTCATGTGAGTGTCGAGCTTATTGCAAGCATGTCTTGAATAAGAAGATTGTGTGATCATTCATGTCTACCTTCGAGACATCATCCAAATGAAGAGAATTGGAAAGATTCAAGGTTGATCAAGATTAAGTCAAGAATGAATCAAGTTGATCAACTCACAAAGCGCAGAAGATGTACCGAGAGGGATCAAGTGATCCCATGGTATGGTAAGCATTGTCAATTTCGCTTTGTGTACTAACCCATGGTCTTCGTGATAGTTCTTTGTAGGGTTAGGTTGCGGTGTGCAAGTTCAAGTGGAGCATCACGAAGAGATCAAATGCTTGAAGCTTGCCGTCCTTTATGGTGACAATGGACTTGTGAAGATGTGCGGAAGAGTGGCTCACCCATAGTGGAGTATGGGGGAGCAATCAACTAGTCTTCATCGAGTCAACACAATCAAGAAAGGTTGCGGTGTGCAAGTTCAAGTGGAGCATCATGAAGAGATCAAATGCTTGAAGCTTGCCGTCCTTTGTGGTGACAATGGACTTGTGAAGATGTGCGGAAGAGTGGCTCACCCATAGTGGAGTATGGGGAAGCAATCAACTAGTCTTCATCGAGTCAACACAATCAAGAAAGGTGGTCCAATTTGAGGGAGTCAAGATCGTCATCATCCAGCTCAAGTGGACCATGTGCAAGGCAAAGGTTTGCCCTTGATAAGTTTTCTATTTTACCGGTCTCATGGTGGTAGTTGGGAGACCGGGTTATAGGTTCGATTGTCGTACTATCAAGGGGGGCTCTCGATGAGTAGATTGATCGCATCGTTTCATAGAGAGCTCAAACCATTGCATCCTTGCATCATCTTTATTGGTTCTTGTTTGGTTCCTCTCCTTGTGAGATTTGAAGCTTATGGTCATTTTCATGACAAGCTCGAGTTCATCAAAAACGGAGTTCCCATGCTTCTTCTATGATGTTTTCGGTGTTGGAGGTTATGCCGGTTCTTCTCTGTTGGAGGTTTCACTCTTCTATTTCTTTAGGCATACCTCCCCTGGCCCTTCTTGCTGTAATAGGTCATTTTTTATGCTACTTGTCATCATCTATGCAACAAGCTTGAGTTTTCTCAATTCGGAGCTCATACGCAGAAGTTGTGGCAATTTAGGCTTTATTGCATCCTGTGTTTTCTCTGTTGTGTTCGTGAAAGCCTCAAGCGGTAGTACTGCTCTCTAGAGCGGTAGTACCGCGGCCCTGTGCCGCGCGTACTACCGCTGCTTCTGGGGATGCGTCTTTTCATGTCGGGTTTCGCGGTAGTAGAGCGGTAGTACCTCTTATAAGCGGTAAGCGGTACTACCTCTCCTCCCGAGCGGTAGTACCTCTTATAAGTGGTAAGCGGTACTACCTCTCCCCAGAGCAGTACTACCTCTCTGGCAGATCTACAGCTCGTGTTTGTCTCTCTCGTTGGGCTGTTTTGTCCGTGCTAAGCGGTAGTACCGCTCCTCCAAGCGGTAGTACCGCTTGTACACGACCTGAGCACTAACGGTTGGATTCGGGAGCCCCTATAAAAGGGGGTCTTCTTCCCCATTCAACCTTATCTCTTGAGCTCGTGTTCTTCCCCCATTGTTGACCTTCTTCGAGCTTGCTAACTCTCAATCCCTCCATGGATTCTTACTAGTTTTTAAGGGAAAAGAGAGAGGAGATCTAGATCCACATTTCCACCAATCACTTTCTCCTCTATGTGAGGGGAACCCCTTGGATCTAGATCTTGGAGTTCTTGGTGTTCTCTTTCTTGTTCTTCCTCTCATTTTCCTCCCTAGCATTAGTTGCTTAGGTGGGATTTGAGAGAGAAGGACTTGGGCACTCCGTGTGCCCTTGCCATTGCATTTGTTGCATCGGTTTGAGTTCTCCACGTGATACGTGAAAGTTACAAGTTGAGAAGCTTATTACTCTTGGGTGCTCGGTACCCTTGAGCTTGTTCCTCTTGGGTGCTTGGGCGCCCTAGACGGTTGTTGGTGTTCGGAGCTCAATCATTGTGGTGCAAAGCTCCGGGAAAGCATCGGGGTCTTCAATTAGGTTGTGGAGATCGCCGCGAGCAATTTGACGGGTACCGGTGACCGCCCCCAAGGGTTGGCAAAGTGTACGGGTTCGGTGACCGCCCCCAAGGGTTGCCAAAGTGTACGGGTTCGGTGACCGCCCCCAAGAGTTGCCATTTGTACGGGTTCGGTGACCGCCCTCAAGGGTCCCTTAGTGGAATCACGGCATATTGCATTGTGCGAGAGCGTGAGGAGATTACGGTGGCCCTAGTGGCTTCTTGGGGAGCATTGTGCCTCCACGCCCTCCAAGCGGATATTAGCATCCGCAAGGGTGTGAACTTCGGGATACATCATCGTCTCCTCGTGCCTCGGTTATCTCTTACCCGAGCCCTTTACTTATGCACTTTACTTTGTGATAGCCATATTGTTTCTTGTCATATATCTTGCTATCACATAGTTGCTTATCTTGCTTAGCATAAGTTGTTGGTGCACATAGGTGAGCCTAGTTGTTTTAGGTTTTGTGCTTGGCAAATTAACCGCTAGGTTTATTCCGCATTTGTTCAAGCCTAAACCGTAATTATTTTAAAACGCCTATTCACCCCCCTCTAGGCGACATCCACGATCTTTCAACGAGGACAAAGGAAATTACTCAGACATGATGCATAGCAGCGCAATAGATCATATGCTTTGTGTTGGATGTTGATATCATTCAAGGCCACGGAATTGAATCGGGCTCAGTATCAAATATCACTGACCTTTTCATATTGACATTGAACCAGAATTCTATTGTTCAGATGTGCAAAGAATTCACACTTGGAACTCGCATAAGAGGCTCAATTCTGAAGCTTGTATGGATGTCCATTCGATACATTGGAGTTGCTCATTTCTCAGATGAAAATTGTACTTTGATGTAATGTCTAAAACTAAATTATATGTGAATAATTACACATCAGAAATACAAATCTAAGCATCAAGTATTTGTACAACATATGAATCAACAAATTGTACAATCAATCAAGCATGAAAAGGACCAAAACCAAATTTTGTATCAACATCACAAGGCTAACAGACCCACATCATGCATGACCCACATCAAACACTTTGGATCCGCCTGTTGTGGATCCATGCTCAAATCCATTGACCTGCAAAAGTGGAAAAATCTCAGCATACAAGCACATACAGTGGGTAGTCACTACATGTGGGAATTAGAGGAGATTAGAGGGTTAGGGTACGGTTGCCATGGGGCTAGAGGAAGAAACATCAATGGGGGGAGGTTGCCCGTGCCATCGGCGGCAAGCGCGTGGTGGTGGGTCAGGAAGACGACGGCCAGGGGAGGTGAGCGTACATGGAGGTCGGCGCACGCGGAGGAGGTGCAGATCCGCCGAAGAGGAGAGAGAGGAGGACGGCGGAGAGGGAATGACCTGCGCCGTCAGGAGCTTCGTGTCGCGCCTCTGTCCGCCTCCCCTCTTGATCTTTCGTCTGTTCCTTTCCTCGAGTCTGGCGAAGCGGTAAGTCGAGCGTTTGATCCCGAATATCAGCCCAAGTCGAGCTCCTGACCTCTGATTTCGGGAATAGCTACGCGGGTTGCGAGAGCGGGCCAACGAATATCTTAGGCCAATTCAGCGACTCAATTCCTTGACCATCTAAACAATGGCATTTGGGCCGCCCAATGCTAATATCAATATCTAGGCCTCAATATCAACATCCAAACGAGGTGATAGAGAAATACAGTACTTCATTGCATCAAGCACCATGACTTAGTAGTAGAATCCATATGTGACGTTCTGGAGCTGCATGCATCCAAAAGGCCAAACGGCATGTCCTCCTTTTCTTGCTTCCTCCCTTCGCTCGCTCGCGATTTGATACGTATCAGGCCCACACACAAACCCCTTCATCCTCCGCTAAGGATACCCTCCAACTAGTTTCCTCCCTTCGCTCCCTCCCTTCGCTCGCTCGCGATTTATATTGTCGTTAACTTCAACACTAAAGGATTTCTACTTTTCAAATATATTGTGTATCCGGTTGTAAGAAAACATGACCAATTAAAATGTAATATGTGTAGGGCGGGCCCTCGCTAGTAGAAAAAGGGCCATTAGTCCCGGTTCGTAAGGTCCATCTATCCCGGTTGGCGAACCGGGACTAAAGGGTCGTTACTAATGCCCTAGGCCTTCAGTCCCGGTTCTTACACGAACCGAGGCAGATGGGCCTCCACGTGGTCGCTGCGGTGAGCCCAGGCAGGAGGGCCTTTGGTCCCGGTTGGTGGCACCAACCGGGACCAAAAGGCATCCACGCGTCAACAACTGGCAGGAGCTGAGGTTTGTTTTTTTGAAAGGGGGTGGTTTAGGGGTTTTGGGGGTTAATTTAGGTTGTTAGCTAGCCAATAGAGAGAAGTGTCCACTCTTATCTCCGTGCAACCAAAATGGGTGATGCTCTCAGAATTGTACAGTTTTACTTCGAAATCCATACCATGATGGGTCCTTAGGTGAATTTTCTTTGTTTTCATCCTTTCATGATCTTCAAAACCCATCCTCTCCAAGACATAGCGTCTTGCATGACATGGGATAAGCTAGTCGAATTGTAAAAGATGAAAATTACACGTTGAAATAGTTGAAGTCGTGCTTAATTACGAAAAAAACACTTGTCATCATTGTGTACCGTTTCAACATCGAAAGTCTCCTCGAGCTTAATGCTGAAGCGCCGATCTTCGTCTAGGTGAGGCCTGTCGCACATACCTCGGTCGTCGTGGCACCAGTCGCACTCCCCGGGAGACTTTCGTCATCCGAGTACGACATTTCCTACATCATATGAGCATTCAAACTTGATGGCCATTACATTTCAATGGTCGTCCGAGTAATGTAATTGATGAGTTATGCATGCGTGCACAACTTTCATTTTATTCTCCTAGAGATTAAGCTTGAGAAGGGACTAATAACCGTCTTAGACTCGAGACGAAAAAATCCCGAGGACTATGCGGACATGACTAAAATGCTCGAGAAGTAAGTTCAATCGATCATTATCGCATCATATCCGCAACTTTGTTCATTTTCTGATATCAAGTGATTGTTTTGTTTGTCCCGCAGGGCTTGGAAAGTATTCACCGCACAAGCTCCAGGACTGCCACATGCCCGAAAATAAGTACTACTAGCTAGCTAGTTCCGCGCATCTCCCGTTGATTCTAACTACTTTTATCAATACCATTTATAATGCTTTATTATCAGTTTGATTGACCTCTATTTCTCGTAAAGTGCTTGTGGCAGGAACCTGGGAATAATTACTGTGGGTACTATGTTTGCGAGTTCATTCACAATGCGACTTGCAAAAATAAGCGGGGCTACTCTAAAAGACAATTTGAAGTGCGTAAGCAATAATATTCACAATTTCATTTTATTATACCATCATTTGTGTTGAGTTTCATTCATATATATGTATTGACCCCTTCTTCAAATTAGACGTGGCAGATGCGGAATGAACTCCTACCACAAGATCGCATACGAGCAATTCAAGAGAAATTGGCGGGATTCTTTCTTGACCGCGTCATCAGTAAAGCTGAAGAATCCCATGTGAAACTTGAGTTCAGAAGTTAGGGAATTATAAGAGATCTTAATATTGTATATATGTAGCCAGTAGCGTCGGATAGATATACGAAAACTTGTTTTTCGACCAATCTCGAAGAAGGAGAGGTCGATCACTTCTCTCTGTATATGTTCATGACGATCTTCTGTACTTAATGGTTTCCTTCATTTGCTTACTAGCTAGCGTGTCGAGTCCTCTCTATACGTATAGTACGTAGCGTCGACCAAGCACGGAGATAAGAGAGGACACTTCTCTCTATTAGCTAGCTAACACAATATATGAAACCCCTATATTAACACTACAAAACCCCAAAAACCCCAATCCCCCCCCCCCTTCAAAAACAAAAACAAAAACCCCAACCCCTGAATTGCTGATGCGTGGATGTCTTTTGGTTCCGGTTGATACTACCAACTGGGACAAAAGGCCCCACGTGGAGCCCCATCTGTCCCGATTCGTATAAGAACCGGGACTAAAGGTATTGGGCTTTAGTACCGACCCTTTAATCCCGGTTCCCGAACCGAGAGAAATAGGCCTTATGAACCGGGACAAATGGGCATTTTTCTACTAGTGCATTATCATACTCCATAAATTCAGTCCGTATCTTCTTTCATAATGGTTTTCATGCAGATAGAGCCGCATGTCGATAGAATATCAGAATTGTAGCATGCATGTAAAAGTTAAATGTTTACAGTATTATACTCCATAAATTTGGTGGTCGTATCTTCTTTCATAATGGCTTCCATGCAGATATAGCCAAATCTTTCAGATAGAATATCAGAATTGCAATATGCATATCTTCTAGATAGGATCACATAATCATTTCTTTGACTTTTTTAGGACTCATCTTTCGAGGCTATAAGATAGGGTGTGGCCTCTTCTGATGCGTCAATTTCATGCTTGCTTACTTGCTTTCGGGACTATTTATTCTTGGAGTCATGGGAGTGGTCAAGATGACAGGACTGTTATGCCTGTTCTTGCTTTGCCACTTTTAGTTCCTGGTAAGCGTTGTCTGAAAATTTCACATGAAGAACAAGGAACTTCATCAATGCATGTTTTATACTTTGTTTCCTCCTCTGTGAATTTCGTACTCCATGCCACAACTTTTTATCCTGTTCCTTTTGTGGAACATCATAAGATCTGAATTTCTTTTTGTACAAAAAATTATGTGGTTATTTTGTAGGTTCGGAAGCAAAGATGTGCACTCGAGATAGCCGGACCTATACGTCTGTACCATGCAAGCATGATCCTTGTGTTGATGCATGCCACAAGGAGGGCTCTATCGAAGGGTTTTGTTACCTATTCTTCGGAGCTTGTACATGCCAATGTGAGTGTTGAATAAGAAACATGTTGCAACTATCATAGGGTGTGTGTAACAAATAATAATGTTGAGTAGTATGATGACTTGACAATGGGCAATGCAAGAGGTTGAGAATCTACCAAATATTCCTTAATTCTATATCTACTAAAGGAGGGTGCGTTTCTCCAAATGTTTGGATTGTCCCTACGTCACATGTGCCAGAATTATTGATGTGGGTCGAGCCATGTAAGTGGGCTTCCTATTTTAATGGGAAATAGAAAAATGGTGAGTCAATTACACTGATGGTGCTAGAACTTGACGCAAACAGTCACTTTGGTGCCAGATGTTGTGGCATACATCAAAGTGGTGCAAAAACTTGGCTTTGGCGTGCAAATACAATGCTTATTCCATTTCCATATGTAATTTAAGTTGACTAGGCACATGGGGCCCGCTGTCAGCGTCTGGAACAGGTAGAAGGCGCGTGTGGCCTGGTTTTTGTGAAAACACCCTTGAAATATAATTTTTTTCAAAAAAAAATTTGCTGACCAGAAAGAGGTATTTTTTCACCTCTATGGCCAGTGGATCCCGAAAGTGAAAATTGAACGAAAGCAGTGCACGTCAGGTAACGAACACACGACCTGCACCCAAAATGCAAGATAACTAACCACTGCACCGCTAACGTTCACATGACCGAATGGATGACAATCCTATTTGTATTGGACCTGTAAGCATGTGGACCATAGTGCGACCCATTTTACACGAGCTATTTTCTACTTTATTGATAAAACGTAAGTAATAAAAATTAAATATGAATATTGGTGTATTATATTATACATACACATGATGAATAGTAAATAAACACATTTAAATATACAACTGTGTATTATAGAAAAAATATTTAGTTAATATGTACATTTATTTTTTTATTAAATATGAATGTTTAGTGAATACAAAAATATTATACACTCAAGGATTATATTTAAATTATATACAAAATATCCTTATATAAATAGTTCAAATTTTAAATTATGACTATTTTAAAATTTAATGTCTGTATAATTAAAGTATTTTTTGAATTGTAATCTTATAAATATTTTTATTATTCTAAATTATATGACCATTGTTTATACTTCATAAATACTATTTTAGATATATTAATATTTTAAATAATATGTGAACAATTTTTTAAAATAAATTATTTTCTTTGTATGTAAAATTTTTATACACATGAATATTCAAACATTATTTTTATTTGTGAGATTATAATTTACATACTTTCTACAAATTTAAAATGGGACGCACTATCTGTACTTCATTTAAGCTCCACATGCGGCCGGCTCGAATACATATAGTTTTGTTATCTACCCCTCCGTTCCCAAATATAATTCTTTTTAGAGATTCCAACAAGTGACTATATACGAAGCAAAATTTCTACATTCTAAAATATATCTACATACATTCGTATGTTATAGTTCATTTGAAATGTCTAAAAAGACTTACATTTAGGAACGGAGGGAGTATAATGGATATGCTAATCGGGTAGGTAGAGTGGTTAGCGTGATTCTTCTGCTGGTGGTAGATCGTGCGCTCGATACAACGTGGTCACATTTTTGGTTAATTTTCATTCACTTTTGCGTGACCCACTGGTCATATAGAGATGAAAAAAAAAATACCTCCCGCTTCAACAGTTTTTTTTCAAGGGTGTTTTCACAAAAACCAGACCACACGCCCCTTCTACCCGTTCCAGAGGCTGATAGCGGGCCCCATGTGCCTAGTCAACGCAATTTTCATATACAAACAAGATAAGCACTGTATTTGCATGTCAAAGCTAAGTTTTTGCACCATTTTGATGTATGTCACAACTTCTAGCACTAAAGTGACCGTTTACATCAAGTTCTAACACCATCGATGTAAATCACTCAAAAATGGTCTGCAACTCAACTTTGTACGCACCTGGGCTAGAATTATCAATGTCGATGGCGAGCGATGTGAGTGGGCTTCCTAGCAGGGTGGATAAAAAAAGGTTGTTTACTAATTTATAGTCCCACATCACTCCCTAGCGCCGCCAGTCGACCTACCAACTCCTCCCGCCGCGCCGCCGTCGGAGGACGTCGCCGGGCAAAGCCCGCGTGGCCGACGGCGCCAGCGGGGCGTCTCCTCGCGGCGGCTGCCGTGCTGCAGGGCAGCAGTTCATGGCGGCGCGTCGACGCGACCCGTCGGTTGGCAGCGGGGCTTGGCGTCCGGTGGCGTGGTGGCTCCGAATGGAAGGGTGGCACGCTCTGTGCCAGTGGCGCGGGGCTAGCTTGCTTCCTTGCTGGCTGAGTCCTGGAAGCAAATTCACGATCCTCCTCCGTCTTCGTCAAAGCTGGTAGTGCCTAACTGAGATGCCATCAATTGGTCTTAGATCTTTGGCTGTTGCATGTCCGACGCCTATTGCAGTAAGTCACCGGTGTGGTCCGACTTGCATCTGGCCAGGGAGGGTGATAGCGTGAGGCCCTGATGTCCTCAGCTGGATCAAGATTCTCCACCTCTATCACGCAAGGATTCGCTGCACAGATCGTGGCAAGACCGGTACCTGTGAGGGTCCGACCGGCAGTTGCTGGCTTGGCCGGATATACACGATGGTGTTCAAGGCCGGCGAGGCGACAATCGGCGGTGAAGTGCTCCGTCATCGGTGTTGGTCGAGGATTAACACTTCGACGTGGGAGCGACCTCACGGCGGACTGCGATAGCGAATGAAAGGTCTTTGCAAGTGATACTCTCCAAGATCCCGTGGTTGCTTCGGTGGTGTTATGCAATCTATGAATGATGTCTTGACGCAGAGGGTATGGTTGCGCAGTGGAGGCTGTCGGTTTTCTAACCCAGCACATGTAGCTGTTAGGATCGTGAAAAAGAGGTGGCGACAACACATGCTTGACTTCGATGGTGATGCTTTTTGAGTACCCGCTCTCGAGCTCCGGGGTGAAAACCTAGGTCAGAACCATGTCGGTTATACCTGGCAATGACGATGTTTCGCCCTCGTTACCTTGTTGAAGGCATTGCTCGGAGATGCTCAGACAGTTTCTTCAAGGTGAAAACCTAGAATTTGCCCTTTGGTGGTTGGTTCTGGTGACAGCGGTGCTCGAGCGTCGCTCCCTTTCTGAAGGCGTTGCTGTTGAAAAATGTCGATGTCCTTGTGGTGTCATGAGATGATTGGTGCGGATATGGTCATTATAGTAGGTTGTCGATCGCGATTTAGAATGCTTCGGGACGGTTTTTTTCTCTCTCTCGCTTAGGCGTAGCTTTGGTCTTATATGACTTTGCTATTTGCCGGCGATTTTTTGTGTGTGTGCGTTAGTGTTGGCTGTCTGCATCCTACCTATGCAGAGGCCGGGTGTGTCCTCACTATCTCGATGCTTCATTTTGAGTAATAAAATCCACCCTATGTCGAAAAATCACTCTTTTGCTTTAAATCTTTCCTAATAATAATAATATTTACCTAATAATAAAAGCAAATTGGGTTTCTTTCGTCCATCATGCATTTTTCAGAAAAGTCCCTCTATTTCAGAGAATTCAACCTGCGGTCCTGTTTTAAATTAAAACGAGTCGTTATTTTCGTATTTTACACAAAAGTACCTGTCTTTTCTTGAAATCAACCCGTCATCTGGATTTAAGTCACACCAAAACCGTTATTTTATATTTTTCGAAACCCCCCTGATGTTTTAGGTAATTCATCCGCGGATCATATTTAAGTCAAACAAATGCTTTTTAAAATCATCCATATCTTTTAAACCGTAACTCCGATTTGAACATGTTATATATGAAATTTGATTAGAAAAATATGTAGAATATGAATATGATATTATTTTTACCTGTTAAGTATTTTTAAATATTATTTTAGAATATATTTGAGTCAAACCAAATGATTTTCTAAATTATCTGTATCTTTTAAACCGTAACTTTGATTTTAACATATTATATATAAAATTTTATTAGAAAAATGTGTGGAATCTAAATATGATGTTAATTCTACCTGTTAAAT
Source organism: Triticum aestivum (assembly GCF_018294505.1). Lineage (NCBI taxonomy): Eukaryota > Viridiplantae > Streptophyta > Magnoliopsida > Poales > Poaceae > Triticum > Triticum aestivum. Next base: position 13,767,644 of record NC_057809.1, on the reverse strand, counting down.
ATTTTTAAAATATTGTTATGGAAGCAAACTTATAATTTATAGAGCAAGATTCGTTTTTTTCATACCAGCGGCGATCCAGATTGCAAATAAACACCCAACCATAACCATATAGGGAAAAGAAAATATCGATAACTACACATGCATACCTCTGAAAAATGCCGCAGGGGAAAACAACAGATTTCTCATCGCGAGAGTGAGAGAAAGAGAGAGAGAGAGAGAGAGAGAGAGAGAGAGAGAGAGAGAGAGAGGGAGGGAGGAGAGGGAGAGAGAGACGTCTTAGGATTAACCATATTCAACACACATTTTTTGTTGTTTTGTGTGAACACCGAGGCCATCGTTGGCGAGGGTGAGAAGGAGGATAATCGGCAACACAAATATGATGCCTCGCAAAAATAAAGGAGATGGACCTATTGTGGTCTTGAGTGATTGTTATTGAGTTAAGAGCGTGTGTTATGTTTTCTCTCCCGTTGCAACGCACGGGCTCTTTTGCTAGTAATAATAATAAAGTGATTATCGCTTCTGCCCGCCCGCTCATCGTCGTGATTTTTTTTACATCCGTAGTACTCCCTCCATTTTTATATATAAGGCCACTATGGAATATACATTTTGCATCTATACAAGGCCACCAATAGTAATCGAGGCAAAATTAATGATATTTTCTTGTACTAAGAACATGTTTAATACTTGCATGCATGCAGTCATAATGACAGTCAGCTATTTCCTCCACTCAGTTTCTTTGCATGCATGCGAAGTATTAATGATCCCAGTAAACAAGAAGAAAAGTTGACTTGTAAAACATGCATTAAATTTTACATTGGTATCTGTAATCCAAGTTTGGGGCCTTGTATATAAAAATGAAGGGATTAATGTTTTTCGGTCATAAGTTCTAAAGTCAGTTTCGTTTATTCTCTGGACTCTAAAAAAGAACGACTGCACTGACCGTATTAGGCCTGGGTTGCACAATACTATTATTGGGCCGCATACTCTCCCGTGACCGCATCCACCTAGTCTATATCTCTATCTCTACCTCTTTATCTTTACCTACTAATAAACCAGCGATGGCTTCTGGTCGTACGTCGCTGGCCTTTTTGCAAAAAAGTCCTCCCGTTTATGAGAAAATAACCCGCAGTTCTGTCTTAAAGGGATAACGTTTCGTTCCTCCACCACTTATCCATTGCTTTTGCCTCCACTTTACCGCCGGTCACGCCCCGCCGCTTGCCGCCGGCATTGACGCCGCAGAAACCAAGGCAGGGGGATGCGTTGTGGCGGGCGTCCACGCTGCCCGAGCCCAGGAACAGGGCGAGGCATCGCGGCGGGGTTGTAGAGCGCGGCTGCCGTTGTAGGCGTCGGGCGCAGCGGACCGAGGCGCTGCGGCGGGGCGGCTTCGGCCTGGAGTGCGGGCGCTACCACAACGGTGAACCGGGGGAGAGGCTCCGGCAGTGGAGCCAGGCATGGCTTGGCGTCGCCAAGAGCAACGAGGTCGTCGCCGCCGGCCTCCGCGCCACGAGCCGGTGGGCGAGCCCGGCATGCCGGCGCTGGACGCGTGCGTGCTCTGCGCCAAGCGGCTGGCGCGCGACAGCGACGTCTTCATGTACAGAGGGGACACACCCTTCTGTAGCAAGGAGTGCCGGCACGAGCAGTTGCAGCTCGACGCTGTCTCCGCCAGGCAGGCAGCCCGGAGGCTGCAGAGGTTCTCGGCCGGAGCAGAGTCCGGGCGTGCACACCATGGGGTGTCCGTCTCGAGCTAACCGGCAAAAGCGCCATGGTACATACGGTGCCTGACGAAGAAATGTTACTCCGCTTGTGCCAAAGAGATTTGCGTGCATGAAGCCGCTGATGTGCAGTGATAATTGATCGAGCAGAGCCAGAACGAGGAGACTTGCCTTGCTTGAAGAAGGAAGACGTGGCTCACCGGAGCTGCTCACGGCAGGCCGGCGCTGCATGTGTCGCCTGTCAAGTGATTTGGGCATAAACACACCAGAAAAGGGGCTGGATTGGATTGGATTTGGGCATAGGTGACGTTGCATAGGCGCCGCCACATTCATGGCCACCGGCAGACGAGCAGCACCACCAGAAGACTGCCTCTGCCACAGGCGCCACAGCTAGCCCCCGCGCGTGCTGGCCGGCCGCCAGATCTGGCGAGCAATCAAGCCACTGCACACCGGCCCCATTGCCCACAGCCACCCACCGGGAGGGGATCCACCACCACGGCACGGGACTCCGCCCCGGCCCCCGTGCGCCGACGAGCAGGCGGCCATCGCCCCAGCCGTTGCAGCAAACACGCCGGCGCTGCCAGCCAGGAAGTGGCTGGCCAGCAGCCACCGCGGCTGAGGAATGAGGATAGGAGAGCAGCGCTTGGGTGGTGTTAGGTGGATGGAGAAGAGAAGGGCGGGCTGCTTGGGTGGTGAGGTAGCAGGAAGAAGACGGAGGCGGAGTGGCGCCTGAGTGGATGAGAGAAACGACGATGTGTGGATAGTGGACTGTGGAAGGGGCACTCAGTGGCGATGAATGGGGATTTTGGGTGCCTCGTGCCTTTTTTTAATCAAAAATGTATCGGAAGCTGCTGGATGCGGACGTGCTCATCCCGGCCGGCTGGAACGGGACCAGAATGTGGTGTAGATGCAAGTACTAGGCATTCCTGCTGAGATTGATATAGTACTCTCTCCGGTTTTATTTAGTCCACATATTAACTTTGGTCAAAGTCAAGATTTGTAAGTTTTGACTAAGTTTATAAACAAAAATATTAATATATACAATAAAAAATCAATACCACTAGATTCATTATTGAATGTACTTTCACATCATATAGATTTGTTATGACAAATTTTCATTTTATAAACTTGGTCAAACTTTACTTCAATCAAACCTAATATGCAGACTAAATAAAAACAGAGAGAGTATTAACCACACCAAGATGAGTAGTAAGTACTCTGGTATTCCTGCTGATTGAAGTTTGGGATAGTCTGCTAAATTGAATTGTTCAGAGCTATTCGTGGGTGTATATCAATCAAAGGATCGGTGTTGTTCAGATAGATTCTGGTTTAGTCCATTGCTGCAGGATTAAAAAAAATTGTACAATTCGTTTTTAGTTCATATTTTGCTCATTTTTCGTTAAAAAACAAATTTCGAATTTCAAAATTTTGAAATTCATAATTAAAAAATGTACAATCTCAGTCCTTTTCGTCCGAGATTTTCCAAAAAAAATCAAAAATCAAAAATTCACCGATTCATTCAAGGACAGTAAATTTTTCAAAACAAAACACAAAACCTTGGCTCGATGCTTGCGTGCTAGCACCTATTACAATTTTTTTAGAGAAAGTGCGGCAACGGTGACCTGTTTCGTCCCACACGCCGGGAGGGAGGAGCTCTTGCCTTTACAACATTATTAATAAAACTAAAAAGGAGACAAACAACATTCATAGCTGGATAAGGATTAGGCAATGTTCTACTAATATATAATATATGCACACAGGTTAGGACACACACAGAAAACTCAAAAAATATGTTTCATATCTGACTTATAAACTATACTTTTCATTACACCTTTTTACACCTTTTGTGGTATATAAATTATTAAAACGTCACTAATTTAATTTATTGGGTTAGAGCATGTGCTATTTTTTTCTTTTCCCGTTGCAACGCACGGGCACTTTTCCTAGTACTAATAAAGCAAGGTTTGCTTCTGGGTGTACGTCATCGGCACTTTTACAAAAAAAGTCCCTCAGTTTATGAGAATTTAAGGCGCAGTCCTATGTTAAGTGTTTTCTGAAGATAACGTTTCATTTTTGCAAACAAGACCCTGCATTAGTTACAATTCCATCAGTGCTCCTTAATCCTTATCCATTGCCATCCTCCACCTCCCGGCACGCGCTGCCGCTTGCCGCCGGTGTCCACGCTGCAGAACCCAAGAAAGTGTGATGCGTCGCAGCGGGCGTCCGCACCGCCCGAGCCCAGGAACGGGGTGAGGCGTCGCGGCGGGCGTTGGAGACCACAAAGGACAGGAAGTCGCTGAACGTGGCCTTGGCCGGCACAGGGACGAGCTCGCGGGCGCGCTTAAGGCAGGCGAGCCTAGCCCACAAGTCCTCCTGCTGCTTGGCGATGCCCTTGGCCTTCCCGCGGTCCTTGTCGGCCTCGGCGCTGGCCTTGGCGGGCCGAGGCGTCGCGGTGCAGGCGGCCTCCGTGCTCTCTTGGGGCAAGGCGCGCGCCACGCGAGGGCGGTGCGACGAAGGAAACAAAAAGAGAGACAATAGAAACCAGTGATCTTGAAACCTCGCCGGCCCACGCTCACCAAAGACCTGCAGAACCTTCACTCGAGCAGGGCAGAGAGATGGCGGACGACGGCTTCGCAGCTGAGCTGGGCTGAGGCAGCTGCGTGGCCCACACGGCGGACGAACGGGCGCTCCTCTCCGTCGTCCTCCTCCCGATGGCAGGCGAGGCAGGAAGGCGGCGGATTCGGATATCACGGCGCAACCTCCCTACTACTCCAGCTCGCGCGTGGCGGTGTGCATCGCGGCCTGAGATGGAGACCCGGATGCTGGCCGGGAGGGAAGGCGCAACAGTCGGAGAGCGTGGCCGACGAGCTGCAGCTGGAGGCGCTCGGCTTGGAGGCACGGTCGAGCTGGGGAGGGGAGAGAGCCCAGCGAGCGGGGAGGCGGAGCACGCTTGCGGGTGTAGAGTCTAGGGAGAGGGAGCGCCGGGGAAGGGAGAGCTGGCCGACGGCGACGGGGGTCTTGCAAGCGAGAGGAGAGAGGGGAAGGGAATCGATGGAGGCAAACGGGGCCTCGGCCACAGGTTGGAGAGGAGCGGCGCGGGGCTTATCCCCTCGCATGCGTGTGGGCCTGGGGCTTATCCCCTCGCATGCGTGTGTGTGGCTGTGGTTGGCGTCAGGATGCCTGGCAGCCATGTTGGGCCTTGGCTGGGCTGGGGTTTTATTTTATTTTGATCTGGATGCAGCTGAGACCAGCGGTGGGCAAAGCCAGGTGTCGATCAGTCAACAAAAATTCTGACTGATCAGCCACCAGCACTACTCTATGTCTCCGCCTCACATTTTTTCATTGCACCACCATGTGAGATCTCTCTGAATCTTGTCATTCTGTGTATGTGTGTGGATTTTTTTTGAGTGAACTAACCAGCTAACCACACTGCTTGGTAATATAAAAGAAAAAAAAGGTTGAGCTAGCACATGCATTCACATCATCATCAGCAGAAAAAAAAGATCTCATTAAGTTTGTATGGATCAAGATCACGAACTCTGACTCGGAAAAGAGTCCCTGAGAGGTTCGTTCCTCCCTCAATTATTTTTCATATCCGAGCAGATAGAGAATCTAGAGAAGGGAGATATGGCGCCGGCGGAGAGTGGATAGGGGTGTCGCTACAACCGTGGCCGAAGACTATTTGTGACGAGTTCCTGCTCTAGCGAAGATGTTCTTTTTGTTTCTAATTGCCAGAATTAAATCTTGATGACTACAAAAGTTAGAAGTGCAAGACGGGCATACCAAGTTTACTGTGAATTAGAACAGGACAGGTTTGACAAACAACAAACTTCTGGCCGTTGTTTAATTGATAGTTTAAGGAGCAAAGATGCAGGCCCTCCTTTTCTTGAGCTGTCCTGCGAGCATATAATCTGATTATGTCAATTCATAACTTGCTCTACAGGAAATTAGTAATTCTCTGTACAACATTTCAAAGTAAGAATAAAAGGAGACATGAGCTGTGCTGTAAGACAATGATACTATTTGAGAGTCTATTTTGTGCACATTCTGAATTACTATTGTTTGAACAATCTGATTATGGGACCAATCACCAAGGTTTGAAAATTTTACCCACAGGCAACAGTGGCTTCGTCACAAAATGAAGTGAAGAATTCGAAACGAGCAAGGAAACTACTTCTAGCTGATTTAAATGAAGCTCATGATAGGGTCGATAACCTGCACGAGGAATTGTTCAAGGCAAAGGTTGCACTTCTGAATCCTCTAAATAGGGCAGTGTTATGGAGTCTTCAAGAGGGGATAATGTTTGCCACCATGAACATGTTACCTATATGCAAGCACATGCAGCAAGGAAAATAAATCATCTGAAGGAGTTGAACTCTACCAATGGTCAACTAAGAGAGGTCTGCTTTCAACTTCCACATCTCCTTGCCAGTGCATTAATTACAGATGCAGACCTTATTAGCTACTCCCTCCGTTCTAAAATAGATGACCCAACTTTATACTAATTTTATTAGCTATATGATGGTGAAGTACGGCGGCGCGGCCATGAAGTCATCGGAGTTGCAGGTGTCGGTTATCCCCGACCTGGTCCTCCTCTCCTAAGTTGGCATGCGCCCTGTGCTAGTGCACGACGGCGGTCCGGAGATAAATTCGTAGCTGCAACTCGTCGGCGTCTCGCAGTTCCGGAAAGGCCTCCGTGTCACCGATGTTCTCACCATGGAGGTCGTCGAGATGGTGCTGGTCGACAAGGTCAAGAAGCAGCTCGTCTCCCTCATCAGCCTCGCCGGCGCCACCGCAGTCGGCCTCTGCGGCAAGGACATGCACCTCCTCACCACGACCCTCTCCCCGGACGCTGCAATCCTTGGGTTCGGCATACTTGCGGACCGGGATGACCGCAGCTACCCGCTTACTCTTTGGCCCACCGCCATGGCTCCTTCGCGCAAGAGCTCCACCGGCAAGAGATCCCGACTTTGGCGGATGTGGAGCACATCGGCTCGCAGGTGACAATTGATTTGAGCCCGATCCAGGCTCCTCGTATTGTCATCGACGAGCGCGTCAACGTCCGTCAGGGGGACGAGGAGGTCATGGCAGCGTTTGCTCGTACACATCTAGAGTATGTCAAGCCGAGAGGGAGTTCTACTACTAGAAGGAGGCCAAGAAGCACAAGAACGACGACGAGGTAGGTACGAGCTTAGCTCATTCATGAAACACGGCGCACGTGACGCGAGGTCTGACGTGGCGAGACGGGTAGGGGAGAAGGTGCTCGCGAAAGCCACTTCTTTTCCCAAGCTCCAATAACATGTGGAAGAGAAACCCTTATAAAGAGGTCCAACTCTTTATCCAAATCTGTGGCATTACTAAACTCTCCATCATCTAGTCATATAACCTACATGGGCCCTTAGAGATTTTTAAAAATTGTTAGATGGACCTAAAGCCCACCCTATATTTCATTATTTTCATATTTGTGTTTCTCGTGACCAGAACTTTCAAATAAGATCCATTTTGAATGTTTTGATAATTTTTTAAAACAATGTTAAGTTTTAATTTTTTAAACATAGTACGAGCGACCGATATAATTATGATTTTAGTACTTACTACCGACAAAAAATCACTTAAAGTTTCAACTCTAAAACTTGATACTCACGACCAAGAAAATCTAAATTTCCATATGCGAAATCGTAAGTTTTAACGATTGAAACTAAAAAGTTACCATGCCTTGTGCGGGATCCAACTATTTTGTGAATCGCGAAGCAACCGGGAAGGGCTTGGTAGGTGCATGCCCCGCCCTTGCGTGCTCCTGCGAGTTTCCGGTCAAAATGGATGAAAGTGTCACAAAGGAACAAATTTTAGACTTATTATTAGATAAGGAAGAAAATGTATTTCAGTGTCAAGCAGGGAAACACAATTTAATTAGGTGTTAGATATGGAATTCTCTCAATATTAATTGTCATGCACGCAACGATTGGTGTGAATCCGGGTCTACTTTAGTACGTATTCATCGATGGACTGATCCAACTTTGGCGCCGCCCAAATGCGTGAGGAACTTGTGGTCCATCGAGGTGACATGAACTGCGTGAGGAACTTGTGGTCCATCGAGGTGACATGAACTGCGTGAGGAACTTGTGGTCTCTAAGAAAATGTGTAATACTCTTTATGTGCTAAAAGTACACGAGGCCTCTAAGAAATAATATTATAAATTATACGAAGAATAAAAGAGGAAATTTCACAAATACAAATTTTTTTTAGCTCAGATAACACAAAACCAAAACTCTGGGTGCTTTTAACAAAAAAACCACAAGTCTAGGACTAACCGGTAACAGAAAAAATGCTGCAATTAGTCAGTTAAGGAAAATTATGGCATGTGGGTCCCATGTTAACTAACTATAATGATGGCTTGGCTTGAGAAGACAGCTTAAGCCAAACTCATCTCAGCTAACTTATAAAATCAAAATATTAAAATAGACTAAACATTTCAAGGTTTGGACATTTTTAAGGGTGTTGCAAAAATTTCCAGTTTCAAAGAAGTTTGAAAAAAAATTCTAGTAATTCAAAACATCTTAAGTGATCAAACTAGGAAATGTTCAGCCTATTCAGCCCAACTATTTTAAAATTTGGACAGTTTTCGTAAGATTTGGCTAAATTTTCTTCAAGAAACCAAAGTTTTCAAAACCATCTAAAAAGTTACAGTAATTCAAAACATCTTAAATTTTTAACCTTGGATAGTTTCAGCCAATTTAACATTTTGAAATTTGAACATTTTTTGTAAGGTAAAACATGTTGGCAAGTCTATTTTGAGCTTAGCTCGGCTCAGCTCATGTCTAATTGACTTAGCTCAAGCCGAGCTCCAGTGTAAGAAAAAATAGATCTCACTCCTCGTGTCTATGACTATTGGGGCCCAGTTGTCATATTTTGTTCTACTAGTAGATTTGGATTTTTTTTGTTCCAGATTAGTCCCAGTGTTGTGTTTTTTCTTGTTAAAACCCCTAGAGTTGTGGTTAGTGTACGGTGACCTTTGTCATAAGGCTTCCATACGCACCCTTACTTAAATTTCGCTAACCACGCAGCTATGGATATCCCAAGTTGGATGTTGTTTCCACAAGAATAACATTGTCGCAGGGAATCCTCACGATCATTATATTGAAAAGCCATATCTGCCTCCCAAGCTAGATGGACCCAGCCCCACCCATGGAAGAGCCGGGCGAGGCCGAAGCTCTTCTCAAGGAAAAGATCACGGCGACTAGGTCAAAGCAGGAAGATGTCACCTTGGAAGTAGACCCCAAGGATCCCTCATGGAAGAAATCCTCAACCAACTAGTGTTATTAACCCCTCTGACATTGAGAGCCGAACAAGTCACAAAGAAATGTAAGACATATTTGTACATGATATATTTTCTAGCATTCAGTTGGCATGTGACCTCATCCTAACCAATTAACCATCATGATTTAATCAATCAAATGCTGCCATTTCTTCTTGTACGCAAGCTAGAATAATCAACATGAACTTCTTGAGGAACTTGCACCCCATTCTATCGTGGCTCGTCCGCCACCAGAAGCCCACGCAACCTCCGCTTCTCGGTACCACCACAGCTGCACTGTCACATGGGACCATGGCACGTTGTCCTAGAGTCTATCCAAGTGCACTTCTTCTGCCATTTGTAAAAAAAAGGGTGTTATTCCTCTTTTTCTAATAAAGTTTTGGAAGGCCGAGATGGGTAATTAAAATGCAACATGGTGTTATTATTGAAAACACCTCATAGAAAGGGTGTTGGTTTATATTCTCTTCAATCAATTGATTGACCAGCTCAATTTAGGAGAAAGACCATGATCTTGTGGTTGAGAGTGATCATTTTGGATGCATGCAAGATTCGTGCGGGTTTTGGAAGGTGTTACTTTTCCTGGCTTTCAGTTATACCTATTAAATTAGACTCAACCAGTGCCTGTTGTGTGATGTTTATCAAACACTGGAGTTGTGGAACTTTAGAATTGATGAAGCCACCACGTACAGCACGTCATCTCGCACTTAAACGACATTCTAATCTTAATATGACACATAGGTGGAAACAGTGTGATTTGATCCCTAATCGATTGGGGGTGGTCAACACCTGCATTTCTAACCATTGAGCTACATGTTGGATCTTGAAGAAGGAGAAGGATCTTGAATTCTTGACCTTGACGACAACAACCAGTGGCTGGAATACATGGAAAATAACTATCCTCTGAACCATGGCTGGGGAGGTACAAGAAGCTCGTCATGGAAGGATCTAAGATGGACATGGCGCACCGGCGATGCCCCTGGCGGTGGTGGTGGAATAAGGTATTATAATTCACATTTTGCATTTTAAGTACATTAATTTTTATTATTAACACATTTTCTTCTTTAAAAGAAGTATAATTACATCTTCTCTCATTTTTATTTTGCAAAAAAGTATATTCGATTGGTTTGCCAAATCCTAATTACTCCATGTATGCATTATATATTTTTATGTTACGGGCTATACATAGGGGCTCATGTGTGTTTTACCTGTATACATGCAGGAACGAGATTAAGGCTATCTCATCAGACTAATGCAACTAGTAGCCGCTGGTTTTGATCCCCATGTAGTCCCTGGGGATCAGAGGAGATTCCGTGTTGAAAGATTACATCGAGTCTCACCTACTAGCCCGTGAGACCTGGTCTCATATAATTTTTTCCCCTCATCCTTGGTGTAAGAAAGATCAACAATTTTTTTTTACATCAAGAAAGATTAACAGCTTTATCGTGTGGCTTGGTCATGGAGAAGTTGTTGGAACTGCACAAGCAAATTTGTGCAGGGAAACCTTTTGTAAGAAAAATATTTATACTTTTCGGACAATTATTTGGTGAGTAAATTGCTCAAAACCATCATATTTGTGGCTAAGGTAACAAGTTGCCACCGCTTTTGCCAAAAATCACAAATCACCACCACTTCTGTGGCAAGTGATTAACAAATAACACGGATTCACATATTAACTTGTGCAAATGACAAAACTGACTGATGCGACTCACTTGTCGGGCTGACATGGAATGGCTACATGTACAATTTGCTGACGTGGATATGGGTCCCACCCGTGAGCCTCCTACCTCCTTTTCTCCTCTCTTCTCCTTCCTCCTCCTCCTCCTCTCTCTCTCCGCCCATCCCATGACCAGCACGCGACGCCCGCACCAACCCACGATTCAAGCGCCACCGCCTGACCTCACCCCCACCGGCCTCGGCCCACCACAGGATCCGAGCGGCTGGCTAGCCAACACACTTTCCATCACCCCTAGCGCTGCTCCACCACCGGATCTGAGTGACCGTCCTGCGAACGCGCCGTCTGGCGCCATGCGGCGAGCGGTGGCCATGGGGCCTTGTTCGACCACGGTAGAGCAAAGGCTGCAGCAAGGCACACTTCCCGCGCACAGACGCGGGCAATGAGATTCGACGCCTTGGCTTCGCAAGGGAGATGAAGTGGTTCGGGAGGTAGGGTACCAGTGGCACATGACCGTGCACGAGAGAAGCAACTCCAAACCAGTAGGGTCGCATGCATGAGCACGCATGGCAAAGCCTCAGAGCACGCAGGTGGAGGCGGAGCTAGAAGTAGGCAGCGCCGACCTGGAGTGCGGGCGGTGAAGCTGGCCTGGACGGGAGCAACGACAACCTGGTCTGGAGGCAAGCGGTGGACCGGGAGGGACGGCGGTGCGGCGTCAAGACGCAGGCGGCGATCAAAAGAGGGTGCAACAACGGACAATAAGGAGCAGTGGCACGACGCAATTAGGAGGAGGACGAGAGAGATGAGATTGGAAGACAGTGGGGATGACATGTGGGACCCATGGCCACCTCAACATCTTATCCACAAAAGCATGCCATGTCACCCCGACGTGTGGGCCAAATGTTGGGTTTCGTAGTAATTCCAAAAAATTTCCTACGCACACGCAAGATCATGGTGATGCATAGTAACGAGAGGGGAGAGTGTGATCTACGTACCCTTGTAGATCGACAACGGAAGCGTTAGGTTGATGTAGTCGTATGTCTTCACGGCCCGACCGATCAAGCACCGAAACTACGGCACCTCCGAGTTCTAGAACACATTCAGCTCGATGACGATCCCCGGACTTCGATCCAGCAAAGTGTCGGGGAAGAGTTCCGTCAGCACGATGGCGTGGTGACGATCTTGATGTACTAATGTCGCAGGGCTTCGCCTAAGCACCGCAACAATATTATCGAGGACTATGGTGGAAGGGGGCACCGCACACGGCTAAGAATATGATCACGTGGATCAACTTGTGTCTCTAGGGGTGCCCTCTGCCTCCGTATATAAAGGATCAAAGGGGGGGGGGTGCGGCCGGCCAGGATATGGCGCGCTAGGAGGAGTCCTACTCCTTCCAGGAGTAGGATTCCCCCCCTTTCCTAGTTGGAATAGGATTCGGGAGGGGGGAAAGAGGAGAGAGAGAGAAGGAAGGGGGGCGCCGGCCCCCTCTCCTTGTCCTATTCGGACTAGGGGGGGGGGAGGGGCGCGCGGCCCAGCCCTGGCCACCTCTCCTTTCTTCCACTAAGGCCCACTAAGGCCCATATACCTCCCGGGGGGTTCCGGTAACCTCCTGGTAATCCGGTAAAATCCTGATTTCACCCGGAACACTTCCGATATCCAAATATAGGCTTCCAATATATCAATCTTTATGTCTCGACCATTCCGAGACTCCTCGTAATATAACTGTCATCAAAACCTTAAGCGTGCGGACCCTACGGGTTCGAGAACAATGTAGACATGACCGAGACACGTCTCCGGTCAATAACCAATAGCGGAACCTGGATGCTCATATTGGCTCCTACATATTCTACGAAGATCTTTTATCGGTCAGACCGCATAACAACATACGTTGTTCCCTTTGTCATCGGTATGTTACTTGCCCGAGATTCGATCGTCGGTATCCAATACCTAGTTCAATCTCGTTACCGGCAAGTTTCTTTACTCGTTCCGTAATACATCATCTCACAACTAACTGATTAGTTGCAATGCTTGCAAGGCTTATGTGATGTGCATTACCGAGAGGGCCCAGAGATACCTCTCCGACAATCGGAGTGACAAATCCTAATCTCGAAATACGCCAACCCAACATCTACCTTTGGAGACACCTGTAGAGCTCCTTTATAATCACCCAGTTACGTTGTGACGTTTGGTAGCACACAAAGTGTTCCTCCGGCAAACGGGAGTTGCATAATCTCATAGTCATAGGAACAAGTCATGAAGAAAGCAATAGCAACATACTAAACGATCGGGTGCTAAGCTAATGGAATGGGTCATGTCAATCAGACCATTCACCTAACGATGTGATCCCGTTAATCAAATAACAACTCTTTGTCCATGGTTAGGAAACATAACCATCTTTGATTAACGAGCTAGTCTAGTAGAGGCATACTAGTGACACTCTGTTTGTCTATGTATTCACACATGTATTATGTTTCCGGTTAATACAATTCTAGCATGAATAATAAACATTTATCATGATATAAGGAAATAAATAATAACTTATTATTGCCTCTAGGGCATATTTCCTTCAGTCTCCCACTTGCACTAGAGTCAATAATCTAGATTACACAGTAATGATTCTAACACCCATGGAGCCTTGGTGCTGATCATGTTTTGCTCATGGAAGAGGCTTAGTCAACGGGTCTGCTACATTCAGATCCGTATGTATCTTGCAAATCTCTATGTCTCCCACCTGGACTAGATCCCGGATGGAATTGAAGCGTCTCTTGATCGTGCTTGGTTCTCTTGTGAAACCTGGATTCCTTTGCCAAGGCAATTGCACCAGTATTGTCACAAAAGATTTTCATTGGACCCGATGCACTAGGTATGACACCTAGATCGGATATGAACTCCTTCATCCAGACTCCTTCATTTGCTGCTTCCGAAGTAGCTATGTACTCTGCTTCACATGTAGATCCCACCACGACGCTTTGTTTAAAACTGCACCAACTGACAGCTCCACCGTTTAATGTAAACACGTATCCGGTTTGCGATTTAGAATCGTTCGGATCAGTGTCAAAGCTTGCATCAACGTAACCGTTTACAATGAGCTCTTTGTCACCTCCATATACGAGAAACATATCCTTAGTCCTCTTCAGGTATTTCAGGATGTTCTTGACCGCTGTCCAGTGATCCACTCCTGGATTACTTTGGTACCTCCCTGCTAGACTTATAGCAAGGCACACATCAGGTCTGGTACACAGCATTGCATACATGATAGAGCCTATGGCTGAAGCATAGGGAACATCTTTCATTTTCTCTCTATCTTCTGCAGTGGTCGGGCATTGAGTTTGACTCAACTTCACACCTTGTAACACAGGCAAGAACCCTTTCTTTGCTGGATCCATTTTGAACTTCTTCAAAATCTTGTCAAGGTATGTGCTTTGCAAAAGTCCAATTAAGCGTCTTGATCTATCTCTATAGATCTTTATGCCTAATATATAAGCAGCTTCACCGAGGTCTTTCATTGAAAAACTCTTATTCAAGTATCCCTTTATGCTATCCAGAAATTCTATATCATTTCCGATCAGTAATATGTCATCCACATATAATTTTAGAAATGCTACAGAGCTCCCACTCACTTTCTTGTAAATACAGGCTTCTCCAAAAGTCTGTATAAAACCAAATGCTTTGATCACACTATCAAAGCATTTATTCCAACTCCGAGAGGCTTGCACTAGTCCATAAATGGATCGCTGGAGTTTGCACACTTTGTTAGCTCCTTTTGGATCGACAAAACCTTCTGGTTGCATCATATACAACTCTTCTTCCAGAAATCCATTCAGGAATGCAGTTTTGACATCCATCTGCCAAATTTCATAATCATAAAATGCGGCAATTGCTAACATGATTCGGACAGACTTAAGCATCGCTACGGGTGAGAAGGTCTCATCGTAGTCAACCCCTTGGACTTGCCGAAAACCTTTTGCGACAAGTCGAGCTTTGTAGACAGTAATATTACCGTCAGCGTCAGTCTTCTTCTTGAAGATCCATTTATTCTCAATTGCCTGCCGATCATTGGGCAAGTCAACCAAAGTCCATACTTTGTTCTCATACATGGATCCCATCTCAGATTTCATGGCTTCAAGCCATTTTGCGGAATCTGGGCTCACCATCGCTTCTTCATAGTTCGTAGGTTCATCATGATCTAGTAGCATGACTTCCAGAACAGGACTACCATACCACTCTGGCGCGGATCTCACTCTGGTTGATCTACGAGGTTCAGTAGTATCTTGTTCTGAAGTTTCATGATCATTATCATTAGCTTCCTCACTAATTGGTGTAGGTGTCACAGAAACAGGTTTCTGTGATGTACTATTTTCCAATAAGGGAGTAGGTACAGTTACCTCGTCAAGTTCTACTTTCCTCCCACTCACTTCTTTCGAGAGAAACTCCTTCTCCAGAAAGTTTCCGAATTTAGCAACAAAAGTCTTGCCTTCGGATCTGTGATAGAAGGTGTATCCAATAGTTTCCTTTGGATATCCTATGAGGACACATTTCTCCGATTTGGGTTTGAGCTTATCAGGTTGAAACTTTTTCACATAAGCATCGCAGCCCCAAACTTTCAGAAACGACAACTTTGGTTTCTTGTCAAACCACAGTTCATAAGGCGTCGTCTCAACGGATTTTGATGGTGCCCTATTTAACGTGAATGCAGCCATCTCTAGAGCATATCCCCAAAACGATAGCGGTAAATCAGTAAGAGACATCATAGATCGTACCATATCCAGTAAAGTACGATTACGATGTTCGGACACACCATTACGCTGTGGTGTTCCGGGTGGCGTGAGTTGCGAAACTATTCCATATTGTTTCAAATGTACACCAAACTCGTAACTCAAATATTCTCCTCCACAATCAGATCGTAGGAATTTTATTTTCTTGTTACGATGATTTTCCACTTCACTCTGAAATTCTTTGAACTTTTCAAACGTTTCAGACTTGTGTTTCATTAAGTAGATATACCCATATCTGCTTAAGTCATATGTGAAGGTGAGAAAATAACGATATCCGCCACGAGCCTCAACATTCATCGGACCACATACATCTGTATATATGATTTCTAACAAATCTGTTGCTCTCTCCATAGTACCGGAGAACGGTGTTTTTCTCATCTTACCCATAAGGCATGGTTCGCAAGTACCAAGTGATTCATAATCAAGTGGTTCCAAAAGCCCATCAGTATGGAGTTTCTTCATGCGCTTTATACCGATATGACCTAAACGGCAGTGCCACAAATAAGTTGCACTATCATTATCAACTCAGCATCTTTTGGTTTCAATACTATGAATATGTGTGTCACTACTATCGAGATTTAATAAAAATAGACCACTCTTTAAGGGTGCATGACCATAAAAGATATTACTCATGTAAATAGAACAACCATTATTCTCTGATTTAAATGAATAACCGTCTCACATCAAACAAGATCCAGATATAATGTTCATGCTTAACGCTGGCACCAAATAACAATTATTTAGGTCTAATATTAATCCCGAAGGTAGATGTAGAGGTAGCGTGCCGACGGCGATCACATCGACTTTGGAACCGTTTCCCACGCGCATCGTCACCTCGTCCTTAGCCAATCTTCGCTTAATCCGTAGTTCCTGTTTCGAGTTGCAAATATTAGTAACAGAACCAGTATCAAATACCCAGGTGCTACTGCGAGCATTAGTAAGGTACACATCAATAACATGTATATCACATATACCTTTGTTCATCTTGCTATCCTTCTTATCCGCCAAATACTTGAGGCAGTTCCGCTTCTAGTGACCAGTCGACTTGCAGTAGAAGCACTCAGTTTCAGGCTTAGGTCCAGACTTGGGTTTCTTCTCTTGAGCAGCAACTTGCTTACTGTTCTTCTTGAAGTTCCCCTTCTTCTTTCCTTTGCCTTTTTTCTTGAAACTAGTGGTCTTGTTGACCATCAACACTTGATGCTCCTTCTTGATTTCTACCTCCGCAGCTTTCAGCATTGCGAAGAGCTCGGAAATAGTCTTATTCATCCCTTGCATATTATAGTTCATCACGAAGCTCTTATAGCTTGGTGGCAGTGATTGGAGAATTCTGTCAATAACGCAACCATCTGGAAGATTAACTCCCAGTTGAATCAAGTGATTACAATATCCAGACATATTGAGTATATGCTCACTGACAGAACTATTCTCCTCCATCTTGCAGCTATAGAACTTATTGGAGACTTCATATCTCTCAATCCGGGTATTTTCTTGAAATATTAACTTCAACTCCTGGAACATCTCATATGCCCCATGACGTTCAAAACATCTTTGAAGTCCCGGTTCTAAGCCGTAAAGCATGGCACACTGAACTATCGAGTAGTCATCAGCTTTGCTCTGCCAGACGTTCATAACATCTGGTGTTGCTCCAGCAGTAGGCCTGGCACCCAGCGGTGCTTCCAGGACGTAATTCTTCTGTGCAGCAATGAGGATAATCCTCAAGTTACGGACCCAGTCCGTGTAATTGCTACCATCATCTTTCAATTTTGCTTTCTCAAGGAACGCATTAAAATTCAACGGAACAACAGCACGGGCCATTTATCTACAATCATACATAAACAAGCAAGATACTATCAGGTACTAAGTTCATGATAAATTTAGGTTCAATTAATCATATTACTTAAAGAACTCCCACTTAGATAGACATCCCTCTAATCCTCTAAGTGATTACGTGATCCAAATCAACTAAACCATATCCGATCATCATGTGAGATGGAGTAGTTTCATTGGTGAACATCGCTATGTTGATCATATCTGCTATATGATTCACGCTCGACCTTTCAGTCTCCGTGTTCCGAGGCCATATCTGTATATGCTTGGCTCGTCAAGTATAACCTGAGTATTCCGCGTGTGCAACTGTTTTGCACCCATTGTATTTGAACGTAGAGCCTATCACACCCGATCATCACGTGGTGTCTCAGCACGAAGAACTTTCACAACGGTGCATACTCAGGGAGAACACTTCTTGATAATTAGTGAGAGATCATCTTATAATGCTACCGTCAATCAAAGCAAGATAAGATGCATAAAAGATAAACATCACATGCAATCAATATAAGTGATATGATATGGCCATCATCATCTTGTGCTTGTGATCTCCATCTCCGAAGCACCGTCATGATCACCATCGTCACCGGCGCGACACCTTGATCTCCATCGTAGCATCGTTGTCGTCTCGCCAATCTTATGCTTCCACGACTATTGCTACCGCTTAGTGATAAAGTAAAGCATTACAGCGTGATTGCATTGCATACAATAAAGCGACAACCATATGGCTCCTGCCAGTTGCCGATAACTCGGTTACAAAACATGATCATCTCATACAATAAAATTTAGCATCATGTCTTGACCATATCACATCACAATATGCCCTGCAAAAACAAGTTAGACGTCCTCTACTTTGTTGTTGCATGTTTTACGTGGCTGCTACAGGCTTAAGCAAGAACCAATCTTACCTACGCATCAAAACCACAACGATAGTTTGTCAAGTTGGTGCTGTTTTAACCTTCGCAAGGACCGGGCGTAGCCATACTCGGTTCAACTAAAGTTGGAGAAACTGTCACCCGCAAGCCACCTATGTGCAAAGCACGTCGGGAGAACCGGTCTCGCGTAAGCGTACGCGTAATGTCGGTCCAGACCGCTTCGTCCAACAATACCGCCGAACAAAAGTATGACATGCTGGTAAGCAGTATGACTTATATCGCCCACAACTCACTTGTGTTCTACTCGTGCATATAACATCAACACATAAAACCTAGGCTCGGATGCCACTGTTGGGTTTCATAGTAATTTCAAAAAAATTCCTACGCACACGCAAGATCATGGTGATGTATAGCAACGAGAGGGGAGAGTGTGATCTACGTACCCTTGTAGATCGACAACGGAAGCGTTAGGTTGATGTAGTCGTACGTCTTCACGGCCCGACCGATCAAGTACCGAAACTACGGCACCTCCGAGTTCTAGCACACGTTCAACTCGATGACGATCCCCGGACTCCGATCCAGCAAAGTGTCGGGGAAGAGTTCCGTCAGCACGACGGCGTGGTGACGATCTTGATGTACTAATGTCGCAGGGCTTCGCCTAAGCACCGCTACAATATTATCGAGGACTATGGTGGAAGGGGGCACCGCACACGGCTAAGAATATGATCACGTGGATCAAATTGTGTCTCTAGGGGTGCCCTCTGCCTCCGTATATAAAGGATCAAAGGGGGGGGGGTGCGGCCGGCCAGGATATGGCGTGCCAGGAGGAGTCCTACTCCTTCCGGGAGTAGGATTCCCCCCTTTCCTAGTTGGAATAGGATTCGGGAGGGGGGAAAGAGGAGAGAGAGAAGGAAGGGGGCGCCGCCCCCCTCTTCTTGTCCTATTCGGACTAGGGGGAGGGGCGCGCGGCCCAGCCCTGGCCACCTCTCCTTTCTTCCACTAAGGCCCACTAAGGCCCATATAATTGTCATCAAAACCTTAAGCGTGCGGACCCTACGGGTTCGAGAACAATGTAGACATGACCGAGACACGTCTCCGGTCAATAACCAATAGCGGAACCTGGATGCTCATATTGGCTCCTACATATTCTACGAAGATCTTTTATCGGTCAGACCGCATAACAACATACGTTGTTACCTTTGTCATCAGTATGTTACTTGCCCGAGATTTGATCGTCGGTATCCAATACCTAGTTCAATCTCGTTACCGCAAGTCTCTTTACTCGTTCAGTAATACATCATCTCACAACTAACTGATTAGTTGCAATGCTTGCAAGGCTTATGTGATGTGCATTACCGAGAGAGCCCAGAGATACCTCTCCGACAATCGGAGTGACAAATCCTAATCTCGAAATACGCCAACCCAACATCTACCTTTGGAGACACCTGTAGAGCTCCTTTATAATCACCCAGTTACGTTGTGACTTTTGGTAGCACACAAAGTGTCCTCCGGCAAACGGGAGTTGCATAATCTCATAGTCATAGGAACATGTATAAGTCATGAAGAAAGCAATAGGAACATACTAAACGATCGGGTGCTAAGCTAATGGAATGGGTCATGTCAATCAGATTATTCACCTAATGATGTGATCTCGTTAATCAAATAACAACTCTTTGTCCATGGTTAGGAAACATAACCATCCTTGATTAACGAGCTAGTCTAGTAGAGGCATACTAGTGACACTCTGTTTGTCTATGTATTCACACATGTATTATGTTTCCGGTTAATACAATTGTAGCATGAATAATAAACATTTATCATGATATAAGGAAATAAATAATAACTTTATTATTGCCTCCAGGGCATATTTCCTTCACCAAACCTGTCGTTTGGCTGTTAGACGCGGCTAATATGTGAATCAGTGACATTTTGTTACTCACTTGCTGCATAAGTGGTGGTGATTTGTGATTTTTCGCAAAGCGGTGGCAACCTGTTATCTTAGCCACAAATGTGGTGGTGTGAGCAATTTACACGTATTTGCTCAAGGTACCTGTGATCGGTTGTTGGCCGCATCTTTTTGTTGCATATAATAGTGGAATATAATTATCTATTTTATACTAAAATAATACTAGAAGTTACCAAAAAGGGCTAACATCATGTTATCGATTATGTTGGCCTTTGATTAATAATTCACTATCAATGAATGTGATATAATCACTCACAAAATAAGAAAAATGATTGTGATATAGTGTATTCAACTCAATACCATTATATTCACCATGAAATATATTATATTTCATGTGTTATATATTCAATACTGTAAATACATATATTATTTCTTTCTTTCTTTAGCGTCTCTAGAGTCCAGTTAATACGTAAAGTAATTTTGTAAGCTTAATTTTGAAGGATTTATACTTGGGTTTTATTTTTTGATGGGAAGGGTCTATACTTGTTGTTGGTTGGCTACATCGCCTTGCTACAACAACAATTAAATATAAAAAAGTCATTGTATGTAATGCTAAAATTTCAACTTGGTCGACTGAAGTCAAGCGCTGTTGCTCGTGCCTAGTGACCAACTGCTCGTGTCCGGTTGAACGGGAGATTGAATTGTAGAACAACACTTTTCAACCCATCCGAGTTCGT
Organism: Triticum aestivum; assembly: GCF_018294505.1. Lineage (NCBI taxonomy): Eukaryota > Viridiplantae > Streptophyta > Magnoliopsida > Poales > Poaceae > Triticum > Triticum aestivum. The sequence continues at coordinate 13,746,828 of NC_057809.1, read as the reverse complement.
TGGCTCAAGGTCTTTGAGGCAATGGACCTGGACTTAATCGGAGACGGAGGCCATGGATGCCAGAGGAAGGTTGATACATTAATGGGGAGTGCCCTTTTTTCAGCCTAGACCGCTATTAGTCACTCCCTGTTGTTCATGGATGTGAGTTTGGAGATTCGGAAGATTATTCCAGATTCGTGGTGTACAGTATCAAAGACCAGGCAGTGGCGCAATTACCGGCGGAGATGACGATGGTGGTGGTATCGCATGCTGGTCCATGGTCATAGTCTTCATTTTCTTTGTCCCAAAACTAATATGTAACTCATTCGTTAATTAGGATTACGGACTATGCATGTTGCTGCCTGTCATGTATAAGGGAAACATGTTTTTGGTAACCTAAAGATAATTTTTAGTCTCTCAACTTATCATGAAATGTGGCTTTTGTCCCTGAACTTTTTTGAGTAACCTTCGTCCCTCCATTTTTAATCCTGAGTAGATTTAGTTTTGAAAGTGGCATTTCTCTGTCAAACATGGTTTTGACTAGACAAGTCATGGCTTTGGCCACATCATAACTCAATGTTGGCATCTCTCTCTCTCTCTCTCTCTCTCTCTCTCTCTCTCTGTGTGTGTGTGTGTGTGTGTGTGTGTGTCTCTCTCTCTCTCTGTGTGTCTCTCTCTCTCTCTCTCTCTCTCTCTCTCTCCCATTTTATGTAGCCGGTGGTGTTGCTCTAGGAGGACGGTGAGGGCGACCGAAACATCCTGCATCTACCTTGAACTCCACCAAGTGTGGCCTACTCATTTCCTTTGTTGCATCGTTGAGATCGTGCATCACCTCTCGTAGATGCCTTGAGGTTTAGTGCCAAAATGGTGTTGGCTTTCAACAAAGAAGGGGCTGGTGTTGATGAGGTCCAATGATAAATCTTAGGTCATGTTTGGTTGTAGGGGATCTTAATCCCATAGTGGAATAAATCCACCCAGGGATTGGGTTGATTCCCTACTTGACAGCCAATCCCCTCGACTTTGGAGAGGGTTATTCACTCCACTGCTCAGAGTAGATTCTTTTCTCCCCCCTGGAACAACGTGAAATTGGGTGGATTAGGCACGGATTTTCCCTATTGCGACCTTAATCAGACAAATTGGTCACTCAAATCCAGGAATTATTCCCCCTGGGTTCACGAAAGTAAAAACATTTAGGCCGAAGATAGGTGACACAATAGATTGCAACGAGCACATAGGAGAGAGAGGTGCATGATGGTGTGCTCACCGGCACCAATTGAACCAGCTTTTAGAAGCTCAAGAGAGAGGAAGGGTGATGGATTAAAATACCCAACATTAAAACTGGAGATGTGGTGACTAGGTTAGAAAGGGTAGGGCTTGTTATGCTCGTGGGTGGGGCTTGTGCTGCTCCGGTGCTTGCCCAATGGAAAGTCTTCATTTTCTTTTCCCCAAAACTAATATGTAACTCATTCATTAATTAGGATTTGGGACACGAACCAACTTATGATTGGATGGTTAGAGGACTGTGGTATCCCAGCCCATGAGGATTCAAGTCCTGGTGCTCGCATTTATTTTTATTTCAGGATTTCTAGCGATGTGCATTCAGTGGGAGGAGACATTCCTGTCAACGACGAGGTGTTCATAGGGGTAGGGTGTGCGTGTGTGTTCATAGGGGTGAGTGTATGCACATGTATATGAGCACTTGCGTTTGTACTGTTTTGAAAAAAAAAGGATTTGAGACTATGCATGTTGGTGCCCGTCATACATACGAGAAACATGTTTTTACTGAGCTAAAGATAATTTTTAGTCTCTCAAATTATCATGAAACGTGGTTTTTGTCCTTGAACTTTTTTGAGTAATTTCCGTCCCTCAATTTTTAATACTGAGTAGGTTTAGTATTGAAAGTGGTATTTCTCTAGCAAACCTGATATGTCATGGTTTTGCCTGCATCACAACTCGATGTTGGCATAGGACAACATGTCATTGAGAGAATCTCTCTCTCTCTCTCTCTCTCTCTCTCTCTCTCTCTCTCTCATTTTACGTAGCCAGTGGTGTTGCTCTAGGAGGACGGTTAGGGCGACTGAAGCATCCTGCCTCTACCTTGAACGCCATGAAGTGTGGCCTACTCATTTCCTTCGTTGCATCGTTGAGATCGTGTATCGCCTCTCGCAATTTCCTAGAGGTTCTGGGTGAAAATGGTGTTGGCTTTCACCAAAGAAGGGGCTTGTGTTGATGAGGTCCAATGATAAACCTTAGGTCATGTTTGGTTGTAGGGGATCTAATCCCACAATGGAATAAATCCACCCAGGGATTGGGTTGATCCCCTACTTGAAAGCCAATCCCTTCGACTTTGGAGAGGGATATTCGGTCCACTGCTCAAAGTAAATTATTTTCTGCTCACCTGGAACAACGTAGAATGGGGTGGATTAGGTAGGGATTTTCCCTGCTGCGACCTTAACCAGACAAATAGATCACTCAAATCCAGGAATTATTCCCCGCCTGGGTGTTCAACGTGGATTGAGCTGTGATCCCGACGTGATCACTCTCTAACCAAATAGGCCCTTAGGGTTCATCAAAGTAAAAAAACATGTATGCCGAAGATAAGTGACACAATAGATTGAAACGAGCACAGAGGAGAGAGAGGAGCATGATGGTGTGCTCACCGGGACCAATTGAACCGGCGGCAGAAGCTCAAGAGAGAGGAAGGGTGATGGATTAAAATACCCAACATTAAAACTGGAGATGTGGTGACTAGGTTAGAAAGGGTAGGGCTGGTTTTGTTCGCGGGTGGGGCTAAATGGTAGTTGGCTCTCGTCTTGGCCATGCGCGCTTTGGCTTGCTATTCCTGTCCCTTGGGCCAGGACATGCTATTTTGGGGCTAAAAACTAAAGCTCGATCCCAACCTAAATTTATTTTTGGGCTATAGACTGAGGCCCGAGTCTAGCCCTGCCAGATTGTCGGGCCATGCTGCCCATGCCCAGGTATACTTTACACACACAAAATTCAACAACATTTTTGAGTCAAAAATATTCTTAGAGAACATATTTTCTTTTCAAAGAAACTGGGATTAACGTGAGAGCTATTTTTTTACCACTCTACTTCCCCTTTATTCATTTGTGATCAGGCTTACTCTTTAAGTAGCACGAGAAGAAGCTCATAAGGAGCATTATCTAACCACTCATTACAAAGCAAACTTCTAGTAATCCTAGCTAATTCGTGTGCAACCACATTCGATTCTTTGGGACAAAATTCGAAGACAACAGAGCTAAACTCACAAGCCAAATGATAAGAATCATGAACAATGGCCGCGACATCTCCAGCATATAGGCCATCATTATTCATTATCCCCATGATTTCCTGATTATCCGAGTTGACAATCTGTTGCACCCTTACCTGCTATTGCACACACTCATAAAGTGTCTACTGTAGACCCGGTCACGATTCATGTGGTCTGGTTGAGCCCGTTAGCCCTGACGGACCGGGCCTCCGTTTGTTACCAATAGGGTACCTGTCTAGCATGGAGAACCATTAATTAGGGGAGCTCCTAAGTGGCGCCTTAAGCGCCACTTGGATGAACGGGCGCCCACGTGCCCCTCCTCATGGGCCGGCCCAGGTAAGGCAAGTTCGATCAATTCACCCATTCCCACCCCCTCGCAGCTCGAGCACTGTTTGGTTGACCAGTGCCGTTGATTTTTTTAAATATGAAAATAAAAAAATAAAAAAAACATGAATTCAAAATTGACCTCGGACATTGAAAAAAATGTTCACAAACTTTAAAAAAAGTTCATGAATTTGTAAAACAGTTTGTCGAATTTTTAAAAAAGTTCATCGAATTTAAAATAAGTTTATCCAATTAAAAAATAGTTCACCGAATTTGAAAAGTTCATTGATCTTCAAAAAAATCATTGAATTTGAAAAAATGTTCATCGATTTTGGAAAAGGTTTATATATTTTGAAAAAAGTTCACCGAATATGAAAAAAAGTTCATCGATTTGCCAAAAGTTCAACGAATATGAAAAAAAGTTCATCGATTTTGCAAAAAGTTCGCTGAATATGAAAAAAAGTTCATCGATTTTGCAAATCGAAGAAGCGGGCGCTTTTTAGGATTTGCCATTAATTAGGGTCTAGCAGTGACAAACCCTTTGACCCCAGATTTGAACCGTGTCGGTAAGAATACCGATGCTATCATTGTCGCCGGAGTGCAGCACAAGGACAAGCCTCCCCTGCCAGCCCCTCCACATGTCTCTGCAACCCGAGTCTCCAAATTTTCCCAATCACTGGAGCCCGGCGAGGAATACCACTACCACAGACGTTGCAGGAAAATTTAAGATGCAAAGTAGCCATCAAGCCACCAGAGCAGAGCATGTAGGCAAGTTGCCCTCTTGTTGAACCCTTCACCATCCTCCTCTTCTCCCATCCGGTCTCCAGGTCTTGTACAATGTTGGAACCAACCAAGCCACCGGTCAACGGAAAAATGCGTACAAGTGGAGCACACCGTCAGTAACAAACAAAGAAGAGGATCAAGGAGAAACGCGGGCACGCCTTCCTTGGCCCGTCTGACCAGGACACCGTCCGCGTCCGGCTCATCGCCTCTGCTATCTTCCGCGCAGCCCAAGACCTCTTCTCCCGCGACGATAAGCAAGAGAAGACGGCGGCGGCGCTCTATGACCTCAAGTGGGAGCTGATCATTTTCGATAATGAAAAGGCCAAGGCGTACAGCTTGCCCAATGGTAAGATTGTAGTCCACACTGGATTGCTCAACTGCCTAAACACCGACGCTGAAATTGCCGCCCTTATTGCGCACGAGGTAGGTTAATTTTCGTTATTGTTTTTTTTTGTCATCCTTCAATGGGACGGAATTCAGTTATGCCTTCTTTTCTTATTATATTAGGCCGGACACGTTGTTGCAAACCATAACACGGAGTTCTCAAGGATGATTCCCTTCCATGACAAACTGGCCTCCCAAAGGTATTCTACTTAACCTTTCACAATTTACGTACATCGATTTTATTAGTTAATACATTATTTTCTTCTTTAAAAGACGCAATTACATTTTCTCACTCCCTTTACTGCAAAAAGGAACCTTATTGAAACTTGCTGGTTTGCCAAGTCCAAGTTGCCCCATATAAGCAAGTATATTGCATGTTAGAGGCTATACCAGGTCTCATGTGTGTTTTACGTGATGTATATAATGTAGGAATGAGATGGAGGCGGATCTCATCGGACTGAAGCTACTGGCAGCCGCTGGTTTTGATACAGACGAAGCCCATGGGGTCTATGAGAAGTCCAGGGAGATCCGAAGAGGCAGCTGGTCTCGGTTTCACCCTTGGTGTAAGAAAGAGTAACAGTTTTTATCATGGGGCAGTGTCATGGAGGTGGTACTGGAACTGTACAAACAAATTTGTGCGGAAGAAACTTCAGTCGGCGTTTTCCTTGCGGAGTTCTCTGATATTAGTTATATTTTAGAGTAACTTTGTAAAAAGTTTTTTAAGATTTAATACACCGTCTTGATATGGCGACAGTGAAATAAAATTATTTATCACATACTCAAATTACTACTTGGTGGAGCGACCCCTACAAGTGCTATTACTACTTGGTCGTGTTTTGGGATCGAATGCTCATGCTTGAGCAGGAGATTGAATAGAGGGCACCTCTTTGAAACATATATCTGGACTCGCCGGCTCAAGGGCTTTGAGGCACCTCGACGTGAACCACGGCGGTGGAGGTCATAAACGTTGGTTGAAGGTTGACACTGTCTGCCTAGAGTGCTCTTAATTAGTCCCTCCCCATGGATGGTTTGGTTGGAGCTGGAGCCCTGAAGATTACGTCTAATTTTCTATGTATAAACTCAACACTGGCTATTGAAATGTCAGGGAGAGAAATCCAAGATCATTTTCTTTGTGTTGGATTGTACAATATCAGAGAAAAGCCAAAATCGGGGGGGGGGGGGGGGGGGGGGGTGAGTTTTGTGCGTATAAACTTGATCTAGCTAAGGCTTATGATAGAGTGGATTGGAATTTTCTGAAGTGTATGTTGAGTGCGCTCGGGTTTGCGAGTGGATGGATAAAGTGGATTATGGCCTGTGTTACCTCGGTGAAATTCTCTGTTCGCTTCAACGGACAACTCTTGGAGTCATTTACGCCTTCATGTGGTATCAGGCAAGGAGACCCTCTATCTCCTTATTTATTCTTGTTCGTGGCCGAGGCCCTCTCTGTGTTGTTACAGGATGCGTGTAATAGAGGAGCGCTGCTAGAATTCAAGGTGAACAGGCAAGCACCGGGTATTTCACATTTATTGTTTGCAGATGACTGTCTTTTATTTTTCAAGGGAGCCATTGATCAAGCGTTGACAATTAAAAATATTATTTCAACCTATGAGAAAGGAACTGGCCAATTGTTGAGCCCAGATAAATGCTCTATCATGTTTGGTAAAAAATGCAGTATGGAAGTTCAAGTGGCTGTTATGGTAATTTTGTGCATTACAGCCGAAGGATTTGAGGACAAATATCTTGGTTTACCGGTGCCTCAAGGTCGAATGAAGGCGGGCAAATTTCAATCCACTAAGGACAAAGCTCTCAAAATTCTATCGGACTGGATAGAGAAATATGCTTCTTCTGGGGCGAAAGAAACGTTGATTAAATCTGTTCTGCAAGCTCTTCCGGTGTATGCTATGGGTATTTTTAAATTCCCGGCGTCTCTGTGCGAGGAATTATCTCAGATTATAAGGAATTTCTGGTGGGGGGATGAGGAAAACAGAAGGAAGACTCATTGGTTGGCTTGGGATAAGATGACAAAGCCTAAAGCGGAGGGTGGTATGGGTTTTCGGGATCTTTGATTATTTAACCAGGCTCTTTTAGCGAAGCAGGCATGGAGGCTGGTGGTGAATCCGGAATCTTTGTGTGCCAGAGTGATCAAGGCAAAATATTATCCACAGGGGCATATTTTAGATACAGCTTTCCCGCAATCGGCTTCTCTTACATGGCAAGGTATTCTGCATGGGTTGGAGCTGCTTAAATCCGGAGTTATTTGGAGAGTATGTGATGGGGCTAATATACATATTTGGAGAGACAATTGGCTTCCTAGAGCTTCTGGACTTAAAATCTCTGCAAAGAAGAATAGAACTAGAGTTAAATGGGTTGAGCAATTGTTCATGAGTGGAGAAAGGAGTTGGGATGAGGAGCTGGTTAGGCATTTATTTTACCCTTATGATGCGGATGAGATTTTGAGGTTGTGGATCCAATCAAATGGGGAGGCAGATTTTGTTGCTTGGCATTATGAAAAGTCAGGTTTGTTCTCAGTTAGGAGTGCGTACAAGTTAGCGCTCACCCTTAAGGATAAAAAAGAGGATGAGGGGCAATCCAGTGAGGCGGTAGGGTCGGAGAGGAAAATTTGGAATATTATTTGGAAGACAAACATTCCTCAGAAGATTCGTATTTTTGCATGGAGGGTTGCTTCCAATAGCTTGGCCGTACAGGTTAATAGAGTGGCGCATCATCAAGCCTCTGTTAGTACGTGTTCTATTTGTGGCATGGAGGATGAAAATACCTTCCATGCGCTTGTCTTGTGCCCGAAGGCGCGTGCGCTTCGCATGGCCATGAGGAACATTTGGGCTCTACCTGATGAGGAGGTTCTCAGATATACGGGGCAGGATTGGTTTATTGTTCTCCTGAGTCAATTAAACCCCGTAATGCGAGACCAAATTATATTCTTATTCTGGAGGATCTGGCATTTGAGAAATGATTTGATCTTTGGTAAAGGAAAGGAATCAGTTTCAGCTTCTGCATGCTTTGTGGAGAGTTATTGGGAGTCTTTTGGTGCACTTCATTCTTCGAGGCCGGTGGATTTTCAAAAAAAAGGAAAAGGGCCATTGGTCCGGATTAGCGGTGTTCCTAATTCTCTGGACGCGAGTAGTGGCTGGTACCCGCCTCCTGCAGGTTGGTTCAAGATTAATGTCGATGCTAGCTTCGTGGAGTCCATTAGAGAAGCCAGTGTGGGGGTGGTGGTCAGGGACGCGAAAGGGGAAGTTATTGTTTCGTCGTGGGATTTCATTGGTGCCTGTAAAAGCGTGGAGGAAGCGGAGCTTAGAGCTTGCATTGCCGGTCTCTACATAGGTATTTCTCTTCATAATCCTATAATTTTAGAGACTGACTGCGCTTTTGTGGTAGCGTCTCTTGCGTCGGGGCACTATGACAGGTCTGCTATGCGTGACCTGAAGATGGAAGCGGTGAGTATCTCGAAGTTGATCAATAATCTTCAATGGTCAAAGATTAGCCGTACGGCCAATATGGTGGCTCATTTAATCGCTAAATATAGCTTTGACAACAGATTAGATGGTATTCTTGTAAATGATGTACCGCCCTGTGTGGTGAATATTGTATCGAATGAGTGCACTGGTGTGGTTGGTTAATTAATATAAAGATGGTGTTCAAAAAAAATCGGGGGGGGGGGGGGGGAGGAGGTGGAGGTTGTGATGGTGTATCAGTGTGCAGAACGCACTGACTAGACCAGTGACGGGTATGATTCGATGTTGGCGTAGCTCATGAGAGAGGAAATGTGATGGACAAAATCTACGCAATATTAAGAGTTCACGGGCAAAGGTCACAGGAAAAAAAATTAAAAACACGTTTTAGAGGAATACCACCGCAAGGGACTAACTCTATCCAGTATTAAGAGTTTTATTTTGGGACATGTTTACCTTCGATCCAGTTTCAGATGTAGATATAATGTTATTTTCTAGAGACCCTAGTCTATCGAACCATGGGAAGTAATGCTTATTAAGGAGATTGATGCAAAAACTTGTTAACAATTCCAATTTTCCGGACAAAATTGCAAATGTGACAAAGACAATAATAAAGAAATAGTGGCACAACGGCGGCTTGATTGCTTTAAGGTGTGCTGCAATGGAGGCCCGACCGCTTCAACGACCTTGCGACGACATGCTTCTATGGCCGCAATGATGGCACAAGGGCAGTGTGCTTGGTTGGCCTTGGTGATGCTGAGACGAAAGGTTGACTGCTTCGATGATGTTGCGACAACATGGTTGACGGCCGCTACGTGCTTTGACGGTTGCGGCGATGCTATGACAACAACCTCGCTACTTCAATGATGTTATGATGGCGTGCTTCGACAGCCGTGGCAGGTGCTTCACGACCACGCCGGTTTCTACGAGCCTACAATGGCAACCTGGCTGCTTCGATGATGTTGCGACGTCTTGTTTCGACGGCCGCGACAGGTGCTTCAATAGCGGCGGCGATGCTACGAAGGCAACCTGGCTGCTTCGATGATGTTGCGACATCGTGTTCCGACGGCCGCGATAGGTGCTTCAATAGCCGCAGCGATGCTCTGATGCCAACCCGGCTGCTTCGATGATGTTGCGACATCATGTTTCGATGGCCGCGACGCGTGCTTCGACAACCGCGACGATGTTACGACCAACCGCAATGATGACATACTTCAAAACGGTCATGACGATGCTGTGAGGGTGCGCTTCGATGACCACGGCGATGCTCTTTGGTGGAGACTCGAGTGCTTCTATGATGTTGCGATGGTGTGCTTCCCAGCCGTGGTGGTGTTGCAATGACGGTGACACGGCTGCTTCGACAATGCTACAATGGCAACCCGACTGATCTAGTGATGCTTCAACGGTCACAGCGTCACGTGATGCTACTCTAATCATTGCTATATCCAAACCAACGATGACTCCATAAGCTTGATAGTACCAAATCCAACAAACATCCACGGTCAACATCAACATGATGTGTTGAAATCCTCGTTTGGTGCTTGATATGTGCTTCATCTTGAGATTTTTATTTATTAAACAGATCATCCTGAGATTATTTGCAGCATCACATATGTAGGTATGTGGCAAAGCAGTACGTGTGATGTATAAAAGAAAAGAAAAGAACAATTAAGCCACAAAGAACAATTAGGCGAGCAAGCTAGCCGCTATGCAGCTACGATCGATAGGAGGGCTGTGGGTCGTCGGAATTTTGAATGCGGCCGAGTCGTGGGCAGGCTAACTCGCGTGATGGACAAAGACTCCGCGCGCACTCGGCACCACACACGATGGCGTGCGATCAGACATCGCTCGACGCGGTTGACGAACCAAGAAATCATCGGACTGTTTCAAAGCATTTTCCCATGTAAAGGTAGTTTCAAAGAATATCAGAAGTCAAAATTACGTCCAAGTCCGTAGACCATCTAGCGACAACTACAAGTACTGGAGCGAGCCGAAAGCGCGCCGCCATCAACGCACTCCCTCATCGTAGCCGAACAAACATTGTTGTAGTAGGCAGTCGGGAAGTCGTTGCGCTAACACCCCATAGGACCAGCGTACCAGAAACAACAACTGTGGCCGACGAAGAGAAGCGTAGAAGGGGAGGATCTAACATGCAGACACACAGACGTGGACGAACGAATACCAGATCCAAGCAGATCCCCCGAAGACAAACACAACTGAAACCCATGAGATCCGCTGAAGGCACACCTCCACACACACTCCGACGACGCTAGAACCACTGTCGGGACAGAGCCTCGGCAGGAAGGACCTAATTCCATCTCCAGCAAACCATCGCCGCCTTCGCTTCTGAGCATCACACAAACCCTAAAAAAAAAATCTGAAAAACACCTAAAAATATAGCCCTCCCACCGGCAAGGCCCAGGGTCCACCACGCCTTAATGGTCGTAGGACCATAGGACAGATAAAGCGGATTGGCGGCGGCGCTGGTGAGAGTTAGGGAAAACCCTAGCTGAGCTCTTTGGGTCATATAGCCGACCAGTTTGACCTCCAACCATTGACTAGCTTCACTTCTGACCATTGAATGGTTTGAAAATGGTTATGAATTCCAAAAAAAGTTCACTAAGAAAAAAAATCAAGATTTTGAAAAAGTTTACCAATTTGAATAAGGTTTATCAATGTAAAAATCGTTTAAAAAATCCAAAAAAGTTTATTTTGGAAAAAGAGTTTACATGTTTGTGGGAAAAATCTCATGAATTTGGAAAAAAATTCATGAATTCAAAGAAAAAAAGTTAAAAAATGAAAAAAAATCATGAATTAGGACAAGTCCATCAATTTGAAAACAAAAATCAAATTCAAAAAGGTTCGTGAATTCGAGGCAAAATGGTTAACAAAATGTTTTAAGAGTTCATGATTTTTTTTCTAAATGAAATTGACAAATATTCATGAATTTTGGGGAAAAATACAGCAAATCTAAACAAATTTGACGCATTTAAAAAAAAGCTGGTGCAGAAAAGAAAAAAATTGTTGGAAGCTTCCCAAAACCGGCCTAAAAGCTTCCAGAAGCTTCCCAAAACCTGTGACCGAACTTCGACTCGAAAACTCTTAATGGGACGACACACAAAACATTGATTGGGGGGGGGGGGAGGGGGGAGGAGGTGTACGCCACATGAGGAAACGCTTATAACCGGTGGAGCAGGCGCTGAAAAGGATTCGCAAAAAACGCTTAAAAAACGTATCCCCTCATGTAAGGGTTTTTTCTCTCGGGGTGATTGTTGCACCGTTGAGAATTTTTTTCCCTACTGTCAGTGAGTCCTTGCGAGGTTTGGCTCGGACTAACCACCGGGTTTGTCTCGGTCTATCTTTTTCAAAGAAAAATAGGTAGATGTGTGTAAAAAGGCAATCACTCCAAAAATAAACAGAAGCGTGAAAAAAACTCTTTGAAGATAGTGACACCTTGTAACTATCTTTTCCAAATAAAAATAGATAGAAGTGCGGAAAAGCAAGTCACTCCATGTTTATATGGATTTGACGGTTAGGAAATAGATGCCATGGTTGCAGGGTGAATAACTAGGTGTCAAGTTCCCCGACACGTCCTCGGATAAATTGGCCAAATTAAGTAGATCTAAGATTTGATGGTTGGAAAATAGATGCCCCGGTTGCGCCGGAGAATAAATAGCTCTCGAGTCCATGCAATCCGTAAAATTTCCCTGAATAAATGGGCCAAATTAGGTAATTATTATTGATGATGCTTTGAGGTATGATCATCTTGTGACTGCCTTTTTTCCAACGAATAATATTCCTTGTGATGCATATTACTTGCCGCTCAAACAGATGTACCCAAAAGGGTCACTACTAGAAACTGTACTTTTCCTGTAGGTGACGAATTTTCCTGTGAGGCCCGAAGCCCATCACAGGAATATAAATTTTCCTGACGGGCTAAATTTGGCTCCCGGGAAAATTGACTATTTTCCTGAGAGTCCAGCCCACAGGAAAAATATTTGAGACCCAGCCCGCCATTTCACCACCGCGAAACGGGCTCTGGCGCCGGAAATTCTTACCTCCCGCGTTTTTTTCGCTTTGGCGCCTCAAATGAAACTTCGGCCGATTTTCCTGTGTGTATGGGCCTACAGGAAAAAAAGGCCCATCCAGATGAACAGAATCCCTAGACCACCAATTCCCCACTTCGTTCCATCTCTCCATCTCACATCTGCTCCATGGTTCTGGTTAGGCCGCCCCGGAAACCTTTCTTTCGTCCTTGTAACTATGGTGACGGTTTAATAAAGGCTTCATGAATTGTCTAAAAAAAACATCTGCTCCATGGCCGCCGCCCTCCTCAAACTTCCTGGCCGGTGCCGCCGCCCTAAATCGTTCCGGCGCCGCTCGCCCTCCACTCTCCCGACCTCCACTACTGGTCGTCTCTCACCTCCACCACCGCCGCCCGGGTCAACCTGCATCCGCCACCGATGCCCACCTTTAATGTCTGTGACTTCCACCGTCGCTTGCCTGCAGCTCCGATCCTTGCTCCATCCCACCTTCGTCGGACCACTCCGCCCAACACGGCTTCCCTGGACGCGATGATTGTACCCCGTGCTCCCTGCTCCAGATCTGGGTAAGTCTGTTGTTGCACATCCAGTAAACTGCCTGCTCCTCCTCGTCTGACGTGACAGCAGCGGCCTCCTCCCCTCCGTTTTGTCCAAGCCAGTTGATCCATTTTTCTGTGGTAAGTCCAACCATGGTCATCCAAATAACGAAGTCGGGATCTTTAGTTGTTCATACAACTAGATGACCCGTTGCGCCAAATGGCGCAAAGACCCGTTTGAAAACCATGTTCGTGTTGATTTTTTTTACATTATTTGATAACTTTATGTTTGAGCAAGAGTAAAGATCATGTGAAACCATAAGTGTTGCTAAAATTAGGATTTAGCCAAGTAAAAAAAAGGTTTCACCAATGATACCAATTTTACCTATTTTAAAGGCAAGTCCTGAGGTAGATAGCACAAAAATTTGACAAAGGAAGAATACATTCAACATAAGATACTATTTCTAAAATCGAAGGACATAGTATACATGAACAACATCAGATTAAAGATAAGTATGGATCTTAATCTTATAGAACCAAATTAAATAGAACAAAATAAAAAATGGGGACCGTATATCCACACTGAGAACCAAAAAAGGACAAAATATATGACCAAATAGAAGTGTACACCACAGTACTATTCTCACCAGCATCGTTCAATTTTAAAAAGTAAAAAAAACATCAAACATGGGAAGCTTACCGCCCATCCAAAAAATCATCATACTCATGGCTATCATACATCATATAACATTTTTACTGAGAAGCCACTATTGAGAAGCCATGTGACAATTAACTACTGCATTGTATTTCCATCACACAATGGACATACATAACTATCCCATATAAACCCAATCACTACTTTCTCCAGTGGCTATTGCCGACAAAATTGGAGCTTCTCATGTACACCGGACAAACAAATGAAACTGTAGTTTTAGAGGTATTTTGGATTGACTGAAGCAAACACTCGTCATAGCACAAAGATCTGTTCCAGCCTCTTGCTGCAGCCTAACACATCTGAAGTGCTTTGAAATTACATAAAAACTGAGTCAATAAAAAAAAGAGCTATAAAGGCAAAATATTCACAATCTTTTGTAACACCCAAAACACTTCGACTTTGCTCACTTCTATATGCAAGTAAATAGGAACACAATGAAGCAAACAAAAACATGAGAAAGAAAACAATGACGGGAAGTGCTTAGGTTTTGTTGCTTAACTACTACTGTATGTTGTGGTGTTATTCTAGGCTGAGCATGGTCGGTTGAAGTATAATCATTCCTGCTTCTAGAGAGAGTGACTCAGATGGGGATGCAGAGTATGGAGAAATAACAGTGCTCTGCTTTTTCATTTTTTGTATCTGCAGTTTATTTTGTACAGAGGTAAGGCAGGCGCACAAACTCCTTGCCGTCTTGTCCCGCAGCTGCAATGACGGCGAGGACCTCCACGTGGATTGAACCAATAATGCCAAACACCATCAACCTAGATTATAAGTCAGATGCTCAAACCTACCCAACCTCCTGCAAACAAATAAAAGTGAGTTAATGAGGACATTGTGGTTGATTTGATCTAGATGAAATAGATAAAGAAAAAATGGCACATGCCAAACCGAGTAATTATTCTGCTATGCATAATGTGGGATTTAATATAAATGGACCAAATTTATTTGAGCCTACAAATCAAAATCCTGATATATGTCACACAAATTACACAAATCAATACTTCTTAAAATACAAATCTCAACTTAAAACATATGGATTGCATCTAAATACAATAGTTATTCACAATAGGCAAAGTAATCCCAGAGTCACACAATGCCTCATGCATAAGGATATAAACAACCAATAAAATTCTATTGTTGTAAATAACTTCTAGTTATGCTCCCAGATTTTCGGCAACAATCTAAAGCACTGAGCAACTGCACTCTTCAGTTGCATTGTCACAGTCTCACAGAGTTATTTATCGATGCAACATCTAAACCGGAAGAACATATGCTTAACAGACAAAACCGAGCAAGAACAGCAGCCTATAACAGAATGCAGGAGACAAGTAGACAACAACACTGACCTAACAGTGCAGTCCTCAGGGGATCTACAAACTCTGGGAACTCGATCTCATCGAGCGCCTTGAAGACGTCTTCAGCGTTGATCGACTGCCTCTTTCCGTCCTTGCACACATCATTGGCCCTGCAAAAAAGACCACCCTCGTGTAACCATCATCATCCCAAGAGTATCACATCACATGGAGAAGCCTAATATTATGCTGAAACTATCGACTCCTTGTGCATTGATTGGTTCTCTCTCTGGCGGCTCCCCCCTCGACCGCAGAGCAGAGCAATTAGCTGAAGAACTACCACAACGACGCATATCAGCCAAGAAACTTCCAAACAATTCACATAAGTATCAAATTCGTCACCCAAATCAGCCAAAAAAATGTCACCCTAATTAACCAAATACATCAAATCAATCAGGATTACTCCCAAGAATCAGAGCAAAAACGAATGGATATGGAGGTCACAACCTCTACATAAATGTTACTAAAGTATCCTTCATTCATATTCTGGTCCATGCACAACCATTCAGGTCTAGAAGTCACAAACTCCCCAAATAAAATGTTACAGGAAACAGAAATCCCAAGTGTGTTTCGATACTTCAGTCCAGCACACAATTTTTTTTCTGAAACAGAAAAGTAAGGAATGAGTATCAGAAACCAACATATGTGGGCTAAAAAGGGGAACAAGCATACATTTGTTCCGACCAGAGGCATGATGTAGACTATTCGATCTCAGTGCACAGCCTGGAACAAATCAGAAAATCACAATATAGACACAAAAGGGATTCAAGAAGAAGGTAGAAATAAGTAACAAGATAGAGGGATCCTATCCAAATAGTGAACTGCATTTTTATAGTTTAGACCAACAGGAAATGGGGAATATTGCCTTGACTAAGGATTTGATACATTGTTGTCAGGTAGCAGGGGTTGTGGATTGATACTTTTTGCATGGATGTCAAAAGAAAATTTAGTTCATGCACCTGTAAATATCGCCATGGCGGCTATTCCTGTCAGCATTAGGAATCCAGTATGCTACAATCAATCACTGGTATAGGTCTGTAGACAACCACAACAACAAAATCATAAATGGTAGGACACTACACAAAAACAAACATAAGAGTGCACAATAGAGAATGCAGAAATACCATTAGAAGTTGTGGTTATCTATCCCTTCAGTCTTGAAGCTCGGCGGATAGCATGTTTGTTCATTTGATTGAGAAGTATCCATTATTTGGCATGTCTTCTAACCTTTAACTGAAAACAACCCAATAAAAGAGTGAGGCCATCCAGCACATGAAATATATTTCTGAAATCACAAAACGATGGCAGCTAATGTGCTAAAATCTGAAATACGTTGTGGCCATCTTAAGGTGGATATATGAGCAATCAATCTGCTCGTCGACCTCAAATTATCTTACTGAACTGATTAACCACTTCCAAAGCTTCTCCTCACAATAGAACTAACTTGTAAATAAAAGATAAAGAAAACAGAGGAAGAGTACTATCATATTTCAAAATCCTCAGTGGATGAGCTGGTAACGCAACATGTTAAGAAGCAAAATCTTAAATAAGGACATTTTGTAACTCAAAACCAAATAGGGTTGTAACCAAAGGTTAATTCCATATCAGTATTTAGAAAAGTGAGTGATTTGGTACATGGTAGATAGGATCAATGTGAACCAATAGTATTACTTGGATGCAAAAGGTGACACTTCAAATTCATGCTAAGATGAGAAACACCAGATGCGGCAAATAATAAATCAGGAAATCCTTATACTGAGCCTTGGATTCATCATAGAGAGTAAATTTGTGTCAGGACAGTAGAGAAATCTCACGAGCTGAGATAAAAAATAAAAATGGTAACCGTCAATGTTGAAGACTGCTCTGCCAGAAAATACATATCAGCATAATGTGAAGGTTTCAAAATATTCATGAAGGAAAGATTTGTAAACACGCATATCATATTTAATCGAAGTTCAGACTGACTCGGTCGGTGTATCCTTTGATTCTTCTATTCCAAAAGAAAAACGGTCTCGCATCTTCTTTGCTTCCTTGCACATGAAACCTCAATTGTTGCATGTATCTGTAGACCATCTACATAAGAAGGAAGAAACATGTTAGAGTATACTACAGAGGAGTTTTACAGCAGGCAAAATATGACTAAAGATTTCTGAGTACAGTACAAAATTTCCACTAAAACTGCAGGGGAGTTACCTGCCCAACTATAGAAAAAATTCAAGTTTTTTTTCTTCCTACCTAACAATGGGAGTGTTAAAGTGAAAAGAAAGCAAAGTGTTCAAGTGTTCTAAGTTCTGAATCCTAACAATCATTCCTCAAATAAGAAAAAAATCTTAACAGGCTAATTTCTAAAATGTAAGTTCAAGTTCAGATCAGTGTTTCACAATGCATTCACGGACATGGCTTCCTTGGGCAGAGCGGCACCATGCAAACCCTATATAATTTTCATCATCTTCAAGTTCGGACCACTGTTTCAACATACATCCACAAACTGTAGGTTTCTCTGAGGCTTAGTAGGAAGAAAAGAGATGGGAATTTGTGTACAAGTGTGTGTGCCTTACCCAATTAGATTGAACCTAAATCATAGCATAGGGGAATCGATCCTGTTCTTGGAACGAATCACCATAAATCAGTGGAATCCATCAAACCCTAGCCTAATTTACTGAACCAAATCTGAACCAAACTAATCTGGGCTTGAGCAAAGGAAGAGGTAGAGGAAGTAGGTTAATACCTTGAGCTCGAAACGATGTCGTCGGCGGGATGCTCAACCTTCTCCTCTCGTTCGCGCCCTGCGCCTCCACTGCCCTGGTTCGCGCCCTTCACACGGACGGGGGACGTAGACCTCCTCTCCCTTGAGGCTAATGCGAGGATCTTGTCGAGCGTGGCCGCCGCCGGCCGGCCTCCCTTCTCGGCTTCTTCCCGCGGTCTGGGCACGGCAGAGGAGTGGCAGATGGCGACGAGGACGATGAGGGAGATCTTTCTCCCTCCTCTCCTTCCTTGTCTCTCTCCCTCTCTCATCTTTTCTCTTCAGCAGATCGGATCGAGCGCCGCCGTTCTTTGCCGCCGCTGGAGAGGGCAGTGAAGAGGAGGAAGAGGCGGCACGGTGGATAGCAGGGCAGAAGGGGAGGAGGCGGCGGCGCCGTGGAGAGGGAGGGGAGCGGGGCGGCTAGGGTTGGAGGGGAGGGGATTGGGGCGGACGAGGGAGGGAGGAGCGAGGGGCGCGATGCCGTTTTCTACCTCGCACGGTGTGCTCGCGTGGTGCGCTGCAACCCACGCGTGGCGCGGTTCGGTGGACTTTTTTTCCTTCGCGTGGTACCGTGCGCTCGAGGCTTTTGTTGTGACTAGGAGTCTAGGAGGCTTTATATGTTAGATTTATGTAGAATCTAGATCTGAGGGCATCCGAATCTTGATTTCCTTCTTTTGCTGGCTCATTGGTGAAAAGAGTGGGCTTGTGAGTGGGAAAATAAGGGTCCCTTTGCATCTGTTTTCAGTATGTTAATTTGTTCAATTTTTAATTTGCTAGAAAGAGTTTTGTTCTCTCACATATCTCAAAATTTTAGGACCTACAATTGGTTGTGTTATTAGCACTGATGTTAGCTAATATAATTGAGAAACTGAAAAGCTTCTTGTATCATTGCTAGATATGTACTTTTAGAATATGTACCGCATATAAAGATGAGGCCTATAGCTGCTTTCTCAGTGGTATTTATGTATTTATGTACATTTGAAAAACTTTATGAGCAAATTGTAGTATAATGTCTTGAAATCAGATGTCAAATATTTACTCTTTTTTCATGCTTGATTTCTTGTAGCTTGAATCTGCCATATCAAGGATCCTTTGTTGAAGCTGCAGCCACACTGGTACAACTTCTATATATCGCCTCCCTTTACAAATAATTTTGGCAGTAAACGTTCAATTTTAGAAGCAAGTTAGTCATATTTTAGTTAGCAATGTAAGTAATTATTTGCATAGTTGTGCCACTCTCTTTTAGGTTTTGTTTCTCATCTTTAGAAGTCTTTGTAGTGGAAGGAAGGGCAAGGCAAAACCTGTCTCAGGTACCTCTCACACTTTATGTGGCAATTATCTCTCAAATTGTTACCTTATTATTTGTTGTTGTCCTTATTTATTTGGCAAATTACTTATTTATGATGAGGTAGTGTAAATTGTTTTGAAACTATACACCATCTATCCCTGATGCTAACTCAGTCTCTCCTCATATGCACAGCGCCACTAATCCATTCCTCTAATCTTCTCCTGAACACATATTTGGTCGCAGGTACCTTGTTGTTTGGAACATGTCATCCCTTGAGCTCGGCACCTGTTCGCATATGCCCTGTTTGAAGAGTGAGTCAGTGCGTGTCCGTGCTCTGTTTTACGCGCGTGTGTGTGTTTTGGTTCAGGTGCAAGCCCATGGATGCTGAAGACTATGAGGAGTACATACCTCTTCTTTATGAAGTTCTCGCGGGTCAGCAACATGAGGTGATTAATGCACATGCATATCTATCTGATTTGTGTGTTACTTCCATCATGTATCTAAACTGGCAGTCATATTCCTCAGTTACTCAAGGGTGTATGGCATGCTGGATCTTCTTTGAGGGCATGATTTAGTTCAGGTCTTCTTGTCCAGTCTTTGGCTCTTGTGCATTGAATCTGGAGCCATTGTTTGCCCAACGTCTACCTAACCCCATTAATTTATTTTACTTCCTTGAATTACAATTTTCACCCATCATGTTAGTTTAGATGAAGCTGAATTTACTATATATCTAAAATTAGGGGATTATGCAATCTCTTAAGTTCTTGCCTTCTTGGTCATCTTTTTAGATAAACTGTTATTCCGCTGGCTACAAGTATACTCTGCTTTTCCAGAAATCTTTAGTCTTGTTCTGAACAAAATCATCTATTCTTGATTGGAATCTTGAGATTGCACATTTTTCATCAGGGCAAAAAGGGCAGGACCTCGTTAAGAATGTCGTCCTAGTGGGCACAAGGTCGAACATGAAGCTACCAGTGAGTATTGTTTAATCCTATCCATTATTTTATAAAGCACCAAGATGTAGTATAACATCTAATGATTGCATTGCTGCCATATGCCATATCTAAGATTTACAAAGAAAAACTAAATGAACATCCTTTTTTAGTCCTTGATTAGCTAAATTATCATCAAGTGGACCAGATTATCTTTTGGAGCCACTTTAAAATATAAAATATATGTTTCATGGGGCTGTAGGATATATTGTATAGATATGCTAAAAGATGAAACTTGAAAGAGTTAAGCGGATAACAACTCATATGGTGAAAGATGTTGGTCATCATCTCCTTCTCTTTCCAATATTATTCCCGTTACTTGTGTACATGACTTTGCAGGGAACACCGAGTTATCCTCTGTTAGCTTGGAGGATGGTGCTATGGGCGACCACGTCGGCAATGGCAACAGCGAAGGCAACAATGATGTTGAGAACATGGTGGTAGCCTAAGGTGACTTAGAAACTTATGAAGGTGTAGATGATGCTCCAGATCATGAACCAGTGGACTTAGAAACATGAGTCTTATTCTTTTGGGTGGCGGTGGCATGTATGCGTACAACTGACATGTTACTGCTGTTGAGCAAATAAAACAACAGCAAATAAAATTTTCAGATGTCATCTACCAGACGGCATCAAGATTTTTCTGAGGGTAGCCGACAGGAATAACCGTCAGGAAAATAATTCCTGTCGGCTGGCCGTCAGGCATTAAAAGATTTCCCTGTCGTTTTATTCCTGGATTCCTGTCGGCTGGCCGTCAGGCATTAAAAGATTTCCCTGTCGTTTTATTCCTGGCGAAATTTTCCTGTCGGGTAACCGTCAGGAAATATTTTCCTGACGGGATTTGGCTTTTTGCTGTGGGTTCTTAGCCGTGGGGAAAAGTCTGTTTTCTAGTAGTGGGTAGAGGTGCAAAAAAAGCAAGCACTCCAACAACTGATAAATGGGCCAAATTAGGTACATTTGAGATTTCGCGGTTTGGATAAATGGGCCATATTAGTTAGATCTCATGTCGAAGTGGTTAACAGGCATGTAATGAGACAACCAAGCTAATGGCCGAAACAAGCATGCCTAAGGAGAAATCTTAATTCTATATGAATTTTGATTTTGCTAACCACACGTCCCATGCGGTGACTACGATGTCCGTAGGCCGGTATATAAGCAGCCCATGTTCCCTTTCCTCAGGCGATGTGGTACTAAAAGCATGCACGGAAGCAGACGATGTGGTATTTGAGAAATAGCAACCGGCCCATGACAACCTAACCAACTAACCATCATGGCATATTCATGTCCGACTGATCGATCTAACAAGCAAAATCTAGCTTATAAGACGGCCCATGTTGTGTTTTGGTCTAATGAAGATTGACTGTGGGATGAGCAAAACACGAATTAGTTAAGCGTGTCACTAGTGTTTTTGTAAGATTGTGGTTGGGCTGACACGAGATGCTGGTGTAATGTGCGTACGGAGAAATGCGCTTGTCTAACCTGTTTTAGCAGGCTCGATAATGCATATATAATAAATATACTAGCTACACGCCCAGGCGTTACAGACCCCCTACTTTGTAAGTGACGATCTGTCGGGATCATACTAGTAAATTCCTTCGATCATCGGCTATGGTGTTTGATTGCATTACAGAACCCTCCTACCAGTGGCGAAGCTAGCACCGAGTTACGCCTGGGCTGAGCTAGCTTGAACAACAAATTTAAATAAGAGAAAAATATACTTTTCATCCTTCAATTTTTGACGAAGTCTAGATTTAGTCCTTCAACTTCAAAACCAGACAACTTGCAACCCTAACTCTTAAAACCATACAAGTTTAGTCCCTGAGGTTGTTTCTGTGCTGGCTCAACCCGGTTTTGACCATTCTCAAGTCAAACACAACGTCCATCTCATCATCATCTTCTTACTTGTGCCAGGCATTTTATCGAACATTTCGTAGGCAGCCGATGCTCGTTATCTCGTACATCCCGACGGTCATGCTGCTCTACCCCCGCATGTCCAGCAGCACCGTCCGGAGATCCCTTTGCTAGTGGCCAGGAGCATCCCGCGGGGACGGTGGGAACAGTTGGAAAGCTGGCTTGCACGGCATGGATACAGCGGTGAACGGCCCGGCCGCATACAGTAGCGTGAACCATGCCGTCGTGCGGGCGCACCCAAACCGGCCATAGAAGCTTCCCGAGCAACGTGCTAGAGCTCGACGCCCGGGTGCCTCGACTCCGTGGCCTGGCCCTTGGCCCAGCGCGCGCACCAACGCGGTCCGGGATGCGAGCGCCGCGAGCTCGAGGGCAAGTACCACCGGCAGCGACGAACGCGTGGCTGCACGCCATGACTGCACGTCAGAAGTGGCGGGAGCGCGTTGTCCAGGCCCTCGGCGAGCATTCCGCAGACAACGTCGAGGAGGTACACCACAGGTCTATTAGTACACGCACGCCGCCGAGCTCGATGCATCCGGAGTTTGAGACTTTGAGTATCTTGTCGTCGACCAGGCGGCGCTGGTTTCCGGAAGGGGAGCTCCAAAACGGCACGAACGTCAGCTTGATCACTTGCGTTGCCGGCGAGCTCCTGTCTCGTGCTGGTGCGGCCCGCGGCAGTGCCCGCAGAGGTTGGCAGGCAGTCGGGGGTTGTGCCATGGCGAGGTGCAAGGGGTCAGCAGGGCTGTTGCGGCGGCTTGGAGCAACCAGTAGGCAGCCCCCGATGCGGCCATGGTGACGTGTGGTGGCTAGCAGGACCAACGGTAGGCGCGCATCGTATGTTTGATGAAATGCTCAAACAGACATAGGAAGAAGGAAGAAGAGATAGGGCCAGGTGGGAGGGAGAAATACTACCACACGGACGAAAACCAGTCAAAACCGGCAGCAATACTGGGTCAGCCAAGACGAGGGACTAAATTTGTCCGGTATTAAAATTTAGAGGTGCAACAGGTCTTGTCAACCTCATAAAAATGGATGTAACAAATCGCAGCGCCGGTAGTAGTAATACCCAAAAACAACTGCAGCAAAAGCGGTACAAAATGGCAGCGAAAATTTGGTTAGTTCCAGCAAAATCGAAGAAGGTGGTAACAAATTGGTACATTGCTTCCAACAAAAACAACGTGGTAGCAGAATCTGGGTTGGTTCCAACAAAAAACTGAAGACGTTGATAGCAAAATTTAGAGCTGGTTCCAGAAAAAGTTCATGATTTTTTTAAAATGACATTGACAAATACTCATGAATTGTTTGGAAAAAAGACCGCGAATCTGAACAAATTTGATGCATTTTAACAAAAAAATGGAAAAAGGGAAAAAACTGGTGCAAAAAAGGAAAAATTGTTGGAAGCTTCCCAAAGCCGGCCTAAAAGCTTCTAGAAGATTCCCAAAACCAGTGACCAAACTTCGATTTGAAAACTCTTAATGGGCTGACCCACAAACCATCGATGTGTGTGTGTGGGGGGGGGGGGGGGGGGGGGGTGCGCCGCATACATAAACACCTGTAACCGGTATGCAGGCGTTGGAAAGGATTCACAAAAAAAGAGATGCATAAAAAATGTGTCCCCTCATGTTAGTTTTTTTTCTCTCGGAGCGATTGAGGCGCTGTTGAGAATTTTCTTCCCTGCCGTCGGTGAGTCCTTGCGGGGTTTGGCTCGGACTATCTTTTTCAATGAAAAAGAGATAGACATGTGAAAAAAAGGCAAGCACTCCAAAAATAAACAGAAGCGCGAAAAAACTCTCCAAAGGTACGGTCACCTTCAAATGTCTTTTCGAAATAAAAATAGATAGAAGTGCGAAAAAAGCAAGTCACTCCATGTTTGCATGGATTTGACGGTTAGGAAATAGATGCCATGGTTGCAAGGTGAATAAATAGGTGTCAAGTTCCCGGACAGGTCCTTGGATAAATGGGCCAAATTAGATAGATCTAAGATTTGATGGTTGGAAAATACTTGATGCCCCTGTTGCGCAGTTGCGCCTAAGAATAAGGGCATGTACAATGGTGCCATCTTAGGAGTGCCACGTAGGATAAATGATGAGGTGGAGGAGAGAAAACTCATAAGAGAAGGCTTGTCTTCTCTTATTTAAGATAAGACAAGAGATGATCTCTTAGCACAATATGTCTCACCATTTTTTTTGGAATTGCTAGTTATTAAAGATAATGCTAAGAGATGACCCATTGTAGATATTTTTCTTTGTCATCTCTAAATTACATGCAAAATTTAAGATAAAACTATCTTATCAACCATTGTACATGCCCTAAATGGCTCTCAAGTCCCTGCAATCCATAAAAACTTCCCGGAATAGATGGGCCAAATTAGGTAATTATAATTGATGACGTGTTAAGGTATGGTCATCTTGTGCCTGTCTTTTTCCAAAGAATAATACTTTTTCCGTGATCCATTTTACTTGTCACTTAAACAGATGCATTGAAGGTGGTAGAGGTGCGAACAAAGCAAGCACTCCAAAAACTGATAAATGGGCAAAGTTAAGTAGTACTCCCTCCGTTCCTAAATATTCGTCTTTCTAGACATTTCAACACGTGACTACATACGGAGCAGAATGAGTGAATCTACACTCTAAAATATGTCTACATACATTTGAATATGGTAGTCATTTGAAATGTCTAGAAAGACAAATATTTAGGAACAGAGAAAGTACATTTGAGATTTGACGGTTTGAAAGTATATTTGCGCTGGCAGGTGGGAAAAAAAGGAAACATTTTACGGCGGCCGACCGGCCGAGCGCTGGGCCGGTCGCGCGTGCGTCGTTAGATCGACCAAAATCAGACGCTCCCCGTTGCACCCACGAGTGTTTCGTCAGGCCCACCACCGCACGCGCTTCCCAAGCCTTATCTTCTCAATCATACTAGCTCTTCATTCTTAGCCACACAAGGCGTCTCCTTCCTCTGTCCATCTGATGCTCTTGCTGCTGGTCGGTGCCGCTTTTCACCACGCCATGGATTTTGTCTCCTTTTTGGCGATGTCTCTCACTCCCTCCTCTCCCAGCATCTTTTGCCTCGCTGCCATGGTCTCGCACCTTCGGTCTTCTCCGCGCGCTCCCCTGCGAGCTTGAGGTGACGACGCTCGCACATCCATGCGGTTGCAACACCATCTTTTTGCCATGTTGCCGTCCTCCTGCTACGCTTTTTCCGAGTTAGCCGGTTGCAACTTTTTTATTTGTCAGTTCCAGCTTTTTATTTTACGGGTCGCAGCAATTTCATCCTCTAGCACCAATTTGATTCGCCGGTTCCAGCATTTTTTTCCGCCGGTACTAGCTTTACCCCTCACTGGTTCCAGCTTTTGGTTTCGCCAGTCGCAACAATTCCCTTTTTGATAGTAGCACTTTTTGATTCGTCGCTTGTAGTATTTTATTTCGCCGGTAGTAGCTTTTGAGAATGATGTTTCCAGCTTTTAGTTTCGTCGGTGCCAACATATGCGGTCACCGGCTCCTGCAAATGTGGCCGCCGGCTCCAGCAAATTGTGTCGCTGGTTGTAACATCCCTAGTCGCCGGTTCCAGCAAATGCACCTGCGGGTTCCAACATCTTGTTTTGTAGCACTTTTTTGGGCCGGATTGGCACGCGGCCATGCGGGAATGGACGATGGCAAGCGAGAGAGGGCACTACACACCGGTGATGAACGTGGCCGCCCGCGCCTGGCGAGGGAACACCCGATGGAGTCGTGCTGGGTCTAGTGACTCCATTCTTTTTTCTCTCCCCTGCTCATTGATATGATTTGAGGAAAAATAATGGGGATGCGAGAGGACGGGGGACGCTGGCGTTGACCAGATCTGATGGCTGGGAGATGCCAAATCGGAAGCACAGGGTTCGACCGGCGCCCAGTACCGCCCAAAAAAAAATGCAAGAACTCCATGTCGGAGTAGTTAAACAGGCATGTAATGAGACAACCAAGCTAATGGCCGAAACAAGCATATGCCTAAGGAGAAATCTTAATTCTATATGAATTTTGATTTTGCTAACCACATGTCCCATGGGGTGAGAATAAGATCCGTAGGCCGGTATATAAGCAGCTCACGTTTCCTTTTCTTAAGCGATGTGGTACTAAAAGCATGCAGGGGAGCAGCCGAAACCTTTGTATTTTACTATTTGAGGACCGAGCCAGAGTACCAGAATCTAGGCCCTCTTATAGCCCAACAGGCCGGCAACTAAAGACACTAGCAGCCATTAGCTTCTGTTTATTTTTGAAGTGCTTGCCTTTTTTCACACATCTATCTCTTTTTCGTTGAAAAAGATAGTTCGAGACAAACCCCGTCATAATAAATTAAACACATACATTCAGAATGTAAAAATGAACTAAGCTAGCTAGGCATCCAGGACATGTAAAAACAAATTTTGATTTAGAAATTTGCACAACAAAATTTCATCTTACAGATCACAGCATGGACCAAAATAATTTGCAATTTCCCCTTGTGCATGTGTGCTCTAGTACTAGTAGCTACATACAACTAGCTCAGATGATGACGTACAAAAGGACTAGGAGAGGAAGGTGAGTTATCGTACCTACCATGGCGGTGATGGCGCGCAGCAGGGCGACCTTGCTGGACACGCACGGCACCACACACCTCCTCTTGGCCGGTGGTTCGATCTGATTCAGTCCCCAGCTCGTGCTACCGCGGCCTGTGGTTCGGGAGAAATTCAGGCTTGAGGAGAAGGACAGCGACGGGAGAAGAACGAGACCGAGGTGACAGGGCGGCGGCTGGTGGTTTACTGGATTTTTCCGCTGCGTTGGCTGTCGAAAGGAAAAGAGAAAGGGGATGAAGGAAATACATACGGGAGATGTGAATACGGGAGCTTCGTGATTTGTTTTTGCTAGAAAAGTGAAACCAGCGTGCTGGCCGAAGTTTCGGCCAGTCAACTCGGATCTAAACGTTTACCAAAATGATGCAAGAAAAACAGAAAACAAAATTGAACGAGAGTGTTGTTGTATGCCTGCTGGAAATTTACATGACAAATATACGATTAAAGATTTCCCCTAAGAAAAGATTGTCCAACCACTAATGCAATATGCTTCCATTCACAATTCCATTGCGAACGTGCAAACGCACTCAAGAGAAGCTGCCAGCGTTGATTGATTGATTGGTTAATTAGTGGGATTTCTGATGCCTTGAAACCAGCTAGTAGATAGGTGGATTTTTAGTCCCCGTAGGAGGGTCGTTTGAACGGATGGCGGCACTTCTTCTTCTTCAAGCCAGTCTTCCGGGCTTCGATTCTTCTTAAGTTCGTCTGTTCGGATGATTTAGACGGAGCTCCGACGTAAATTCCCGCCAGCTTCTCGGGGCGGTGAGGTTAGAGTTTCTCGTCTTGCGTACGCGACGGCAATATTTGCTGTCAGGTTCTTACAGGATTTAACAATGACAACTGCAGCACCAGGGTGGTCCTTACAGGCACGTGCATAAAGACTTTCCGGCTCTCATCGACAAGGTTAGGCCGTCTCCAGTATGGGAGCAGCGACAACGACGTGTTGACGGCTTATTCTGGCGGCGGCAATGGTCGTTCGGTGACCCGTGGACCTCGATGTAATTTTTATGTTTGAGGTATTTTGTACTCGCGGTGAATCTTTATATTTGATCGTTTTTGAAGAAAAATAGTGAGAAGTTGGATCTAGTATGACTGATGACGTAGGAACTCGTGGATCGCCGAGGAGCCGCACACACACGTAAACTGTGATCCGTCTTTTACACACCATCGAACACACTGCAGACCAAAGTTCAAAAAAAAAAAGAACACACTGCAGACCTGCATCGTAAGTGCATCCGTGTCTACTTCGTACGCAAACGATAGGTGAATCCGGGTCTACTTCGTACGTACGTGCGCGTCGGGTGGGTTTTTCGAAGTTCAAACGCCGCCGCCGCACTGCTACTGTGCAGGTAATCGCCGACATGAACTGCCTGAGGAACTCCCGGTCCGTCTTCTCCCGGCTCCTGATCCTCCGCCGGTACTGCAACCCCGGGCAGCCCCGGCTGGCCCCTCGATCGGGCTCCAATGTCCTAGACTCCATCCGACGGCTCTTCATCCACCCCGCCAAGCCTGCAACCTCCTGTCTAACGCCGGCACCGTCACTACCGGCAGCCGTCCCACGGAGCCGGCCATCGATCCACAGCGCACGCGGTTGGTACCGTGACCCATGGAAAGTCGCTGGCGCTAGTGGCGCGGCGGTTCTCCTCCCCTATGCCACGGTTTTCACCGCCTGCGCCACACGGAGACCGTGCCCTACACCAACCGCACCCACCGGGTAATGTTCTCTCCAAAGTTGGAGCGCAAGCTAGGCAACGAAGATTTCGAGGAGCTCAAGAAGAAGCGCAGCAAAGACATCCTTGGCCCGTCTGATCCGAAGACCGTCCGTGTCCGCCATATCGCGTCCGACATCATCCGCGGAATCCAGGAGCTCTTCCCCGCCGACGGCCTGGGCGACGACGACGCTAAGCAGGGAAAGGCAGCGGTACGGTCGCAGACGGGACATCTCGATGACCTTCAGTGGGAGGTGATTGTCATCAGAGATAACAGAGTCAATGCATGCAGCTTGGGCGGTGGCAAGATTGTTGACATGCATTCATGTATTATTAGTTAAATCTCTAGTCAAATTTTGGCACAAAATACAAAAAGGACTTATAACACAAAATCTCTAGTCATGCATTCACTGACCCCTTCTTTTTAGGCCGCACACGGTGTTGCTAGGCATTCAATGGAGTTGGCGATGTTAACTCCGCCGGTCCTCAACGAACTGCTTCCCTTCTCACGAAGGTATGTACTACTAATTATCCATTTATTACATTTTACATGCATCGGATTAATTATCATCTAGATTCTTATTTGAAACATGGCAATTAGCATTTCTTATAAACTGTTTTGTAAGGACCGTGAAACTCATGGATCTTTGGAGGCTATATGTATGCTATATTGTGTGTTTTGTCTATAGTATATCCATTGTAGGACCGAGTTGGAAGCAGACCTCATTGGAATGATGATACTGGCTGCCGCCGGTTTCGACCCACGCGTAGCACCTGAGATCCACCAGAAGCGGGAGAGCCCGGTGCTGGATGATTACATTGGCAGTCATCCTTCGTGTAAGAAAAGGTCACAAGTTTTATCACGGGGCGATGCCATGAAGGAGGCAATGGAATTGTACTACAAGCAAGTTTGCTCCGGGAAAGGCGCTGATCGACGTTTCCCTTATGGTGGCAGGATCTCAGATGCTCTTATGTCACAGTAACTTTGAGATTTGTACCATTGGAAGAACTGATTGGCCAAGATGCTTGTGGTTGGTTGGCAGCAACGTGTTGATGCAGCAAAGGTGAAGTAGGGCTTATGTGCTACTACCTCCATCCTGGTTTATAGGTCCCCTTTGTAGTTTGTGCCAAATTTTGACTAAAGATTTAACTAACGAAATGTTAATGCATGTCAAGAAAAATTATCTTATTGGATTCGTATTTGAACATAGTTTTCAAAAATATAATGTTTGGTGACATGCGTGAATATTTTGTTAGTTTAATCTATGGTCAAAATTTGGCACGAAATACAATGGGGATCAATAAACCCGGACGGAGGTAGTAAAAGTATGGGAGGGCTCTAAGAAAAACATGGATTTTTTTCTGTATAAATTACAAAAGATAAAACACCTCATCGTTTTTTTTTTTGCAACGAAACACCTCGTCGTTGACCAGGAGATCATTATCAATAGAGGTGAGCTAATACTATAACCCAATCTTCTTACGGCCATACTCCTACGGTGATTTTTCATCCAACTAACACATGATTCACATACTTTGACGCCCAACATGTGATTGAGCCCATTCTCCTGGGTGCCGCTGGCTTCCTTCCTAACTCAAAGCAGCGGTTGTGCACCCCACGAAGAAGCTGGCCAGGTCGGCAAGTCAGGGATCTCCACGGCATCAAGGAGGCAGACGCTTTGCAAAAATGCTTAATCGGATGCAATTTTCGCTGGTACCTTAGCTTTGTCACCTCTATACTTCTTTGGATTTTATTTTTACGAAAAGGAGGATATTTGGATACCTTTGCATTTGTCTTGTTGAGTTGTGATCCAAATTACTTCTATTAAGAATGCTTGAATCCCTGCGTCCTGCGGGCCTTCTAGGGCAAGAGTGTCGTCCATTCCATCTGTTATGTGGCCGCTTGTACTATTCTATCTGCTCAGACGGCGTGCCTGGGCGACCCGTCTTGGCGGTCCATGACGGGTCGACCCCGTGGCGTGGCCGGGGTCACTGTGATGGGGTGGTGGCGGGCGCGCTCGCAAGCGAGGCTGTGTGCGTTGTCCCGCTTGCAAAGGGGAGGCTGGACCCGTATGTCAGTGTCCTCCGCGCGTGCCGAGCTTGTTCGGTTGTGACAGACGAGGCATGTGTCAATCCCGGTACGTCATGTCATGCGTGGGGCGGTGTGTCGCGCCCGCTTGAGATGAGACATGCCTGTCATGTCGATGTCCTCGCCTCGTGCTGGGTTGGTTTGGTCGCAACAGTGGGTCTTGCTTTGCGCCCGCCAGAGTCGGCTCGCGCTTGGGGGTGTCCATCATGCCTGCATGAGCTAGCTTGCGTGCGGGGCTAGCCGAGCAGATTCGATGGCCCAGGCAAATCCCCTTATTTCCGACGGTCACAACTACTAAGTACTACTCTCTTCGTCCGGTAATATAAGAGCGTTTTCGAAACGCTCACGCTCTTATATTATGGGAAGGAGGGAGTAGCTTGTTAGATGTGCAAGATACAAAAGTTTGTTTGTTTTTTAAAAGAAGAAGAAAAAATGTTTTCATTCATCCGCGCCCATCCCGCATTCAAAAGAAAAAGATTTTCATTCATCATTTCCTAATTAATCCTCCCATCCCCGACCTCCTAAATCCATCCATCCATCTCGTCCCCTTCCCCCTCTTCTCCTCGCCGCCGCACGCACCCGCCGCCTAGATCCGAGCAGTCCCCTTCCTCCACCGCTCCGTTCGATCTGCCCATCCAGATGGCCGGAGCCGACGCTCCCTCCTCCGCCCTTGGAGCACATGTCCCGAGCCGCCGGCCACGACAGCTCCTACCTTGGACGGCGGCACATCCGCAGCGGATCCACGGCGACGGCGAACCCTAGCCGCCCCTGCTGCTCTCCCTCCTCGTCCTCGTCTCCCCCGAGACGCGTCTTCGCATCCGGCCGGTGGACACAAGCTTCCTCCTCGACTCCGGCGCAGCGCAGGTGAGCCCCTCCCTTTCCTCTGCTTTCGCTCAGGCGCTCTGTGCCCACGGCCATCGAGACGTACCGTACGTGGGGAACCTTATTATGCTCATGCCAATTTCAATGCTTTGGCGAGTCATGGCAAAAGTTTCTGGTTTTGGTGATGGTCTGTGCTGCCATGCCAGACGCTTGCTGATTGCGGCTGTCATGATGCCAAAATAAAAATTTGTTGCACTCCTACTACTAGCTAGTGCCCACCCTTTTGTATTTGACACATGATTGTTTGATTCCTAGGTCTAGGGCACATGTATCTGTTCATCTGATTGCAATGCCATTTTTCACTAGTTTTGGTGGTCCGCTTCGGTCGATGGACATGATTTTCTTCTTCTGTGCCTTATAAATTAATTACTGTAGCTTCAATCATGTTCCTCCAGTATTACCAGCAAAGCCTCCTGTCCTACAAAAGTGAAAAAGACTAAATAAATGGTTCAAAACGTAGATGCTGGGCCCTGTTTAAAAACATCGATCGATCCCAAAGCATGTGTATTCAGTCAACTCAACTGTTATAGCAGATAAAATATGCACATTTCAACACAAACAACAACAACAACAACAAAAAGTGGATTTGTTTGCTAATGCATAGCCGCTGGTACCATGAATGCCCGACTTTTCTTTTCTTCTTTTAATTCTGTTTGTGTTGGAATCTGAAATATATCATGGGGTCCTTGTATCCAGTAGGAATATTATGGTAGTTGCCGAAGATCAAGCTCTTGTGTTGTTCTAGAGAAAGACCACTTCTTTTCAGTACCTGTCTCTATGTTTTTGCTTGTGCTGGGACGAATCGTCGAATGTTTAATTCCTGTCATGAAGCATGCCAATGAAAATAACCACCATTTATGGGACTGAAGCGAAACTGAAACCAGAAATTACGACAAGCGATTTCTTCAGAGCTGCTCTATTTTCAATCTATCTCTCGTTTTACTATTTTCTATTCTTTCGGTTCATTGTATATATGTATGCAGATTCAAGGTTGAACTGAAAGGTGAACCCCCCCCCTTTAAAGACCAGATCGGCCAACGTTACTACTCCTTGGGCAACAAGGATAAGCGGGTGTATGGCCCTTTGATTTCCAAAACAGCAGTCTTGCCTTTGTTGAGTGAGAGTATGATTCTCTGGACAGGTTAGTGTTGCTACCTTTCAACACACAACAATGGTTCTTTTGCTTACCTATTTATTTAGCTAATCACATTACAAGCCATATCTAATAGTAATGATGTTGTTGTGTGCAGCAAGGCCCCAACCATGACCATGATGGCCTGAAAGTACAACAAGGCATCCTCCGTGGACTATGTTGCCCTAACTGTGACGGGTCGCCGCCGGTGAACTCTAGCCGTATTGGGTCCCCGGCTGAGTGCTTCTTACAAGGGCTTCCCGGAGAACTTCAAGAATAATAAGACCCATGTTGATGTCCTTTAAACTCTTCATTTTCTTAATATCCAGTCTGGGAACCAGCGAGTTACTCATGTGAACGAGAAATGCCATGCTGTGACTTTCAGGGTGGATTGTGCTGAGTGGAGGCCAAATAGCAGGGGTGCCCGCCACTATATTGCGCTCCCTCCTTGTCTCCTCGCTTGGGAGGCTCTGCTCACCTCGACGCCTGCTTCTCCTGCACCTCCGGCCATCGCTTTTTCTCCGGTTCCAGCGTAGGTAAGCCACAACTTGCTTTCCTGTGCTTTCTCTTCTACTCTATGTGTGCACGCCGTGGAATTTTCTAGGTTTTTTGGCCTCTGGTGATGGTCATCATTTTAGTGGATTTAGCCCTGAAGATCTAATTCTTAGCTCTGTTTTTATCAACTAGTGAAAAGGTTTTTGATTCCCACGGTTCTTGTACTGACTCAAGTACAGGTAGAAGAGAGTGGCACACAAGCTTGTACTTGCGCGTGCTTCAGTATTGCCATGCTTGGTTCAGTTGTTTCGCTATGACATTCGTTACAAATAAGAGAGTGTCAAGCAATCTTGGACATTCATAATCGCTGCTAATCGACCTGACCATGTTGTATTCATCGTTGAATACGCAAATCTGATCATCTAGTTCAGTCGATTTGATCTCTGTTTGGTTAAGTATTGCCATGTCCAGTTAACTGTCGGAGCAGCTAACGAGTGATCGATTGAGTTCATCTCTGCATGTTCGGTTCAATATTTATGAATATATAGCCATGCATGTTTGGTCCAAGTGTTTTGGTAGGTTTTGAATGCGGGAGTGGCAAGCAATCTTGGACTAATAATTAATAACTATGTTTAGCCACTTGTACTTCATTGTTGCACACCGTAGAGTTGCTGTTGTTGGTTGTTTGATAGTAGAACCTTTGTTTTAATGGCACATCTACCGTAGAGTATGTGCCATTACCTCTTCACAGTCATGCTTGTTCAATTCGGAGCTGTGTCATCTCAAATAACTGCACCTTTGTTCCTGACATATCAAGCAAGGTGTCCCATGTTGTCTATTCCACCAGTTCCTTTATTTTCAGATAATGCCTAAACTGGTTGATCTTATTATGTTCTGTATATTATAGCTGGCTCCCGTTATTATGTGCGTGCCAAATTCATTGCGTTTTCTCTGCTTCGTTTGCAATTTCTTTGAATATTCATCTCTGACTTTACTGCTCAATGTATCTGCCTGCGTATAGAGTGGGATGAATCCGCACCAAGTTGATCTTGTTGGGCACCCTCCTATTCTGAAGCTGCTGGAGATTTCTGACACCATTACACATCTCTGATCTGGAGATGTTTGCATGGCTGACCCGTTGTTGGGACCAGATTGTTTCAGCTTCTGCCACTGCAGGAGTGGCTTCCCCTGCGCCTATTCTTCTTTGACTCCGGCGTAGGTAAGCCACCAGCTTCTTCTCAACTCCTTTCTCTTCTGCTCTTTGTGTCCACGGTAATCGAGCCATGGTAACACTAGCGGTTTTTGGGTTGTGGTGATGGTCACTGTTTTACTGGATATAGGCCTGAAGATCTAATTTAGCTCTGTTTTCATCAATTAGGGAAAAGCTCATTTGATTCCTGGTGTTTCTGTACTTGCTGAAGTACAAGTACTTCCTCTGTCCCAAAATTCTTGTCTTAGATTTGTTTAAATACGGATGTATTAAGTCATGTTTTAGTATTAGATACATCCGTATCTAGATGAATCTAAGACAAGAATTTTGGGACGGAAGGAGTAGAAGAGAGTGTCAAGCAGTCTTTGAACTAATAATTAATAACTAAGTCGTCTCCACTTCTATTTCATTAGCTTTTCAGTCATGACTGTCCAGCTCAGAGTTGTTCCATTTCAAATGACTGCATCTTTTGTCCAGACATATCAAGAGAGGTGTACTATGTTGTCTATTTCAACTAGTTACTTGATTTTCAGATAGTACCTAAACCATCTCATCTTGTATATTAATGTGTTCTTTATGTTATAACTAGCTCCCAAGATTTTGTGCGTGCCCATTCATTGTGTTTGCTCTGTTTGGCTTGCAATCTCATTGCATATTCTTCTCTATCTTTACTGCTTGATGCATCTTCGTGCAGATAGTCTCGGATGAATCTGCGCCAGGGTCGCTAAGAAAAAGACAGGTCCATGCTCGGCAAGTCGATCTTTTTGGGTACCCTCCTATTCTGAAGCAAGTTAAGATATCAGACACCATTGCACATATGTGCTTTCGAGATGTTGGCATGAATGATCTGTTGCTGGGACCAGATTGTTTTTGCTTCTGCCGATGCAGGAGCAGCTTCCCCTGCACCTCCGGTGGCAGCTTCTTCTTCAACTCCGGCCTAGGTAAGCCACTTGGTTCCTCTCATCTCCTTTTTGCTTTTGATGTGCCAACGACCATTGAGCTACGGTAAATCTTTTGCTTGCCACCGCGTGATGGAAATTTCTAGGGTTCTGGCCTGTGGTGATGATGTGTGATCCGTCACTGTCTAAGTGGGTTTAGCTCTGAAATTCTAATTTAGCCATGATTTATTTAATAGTGTAATGATTATTTTATTCCAAGTGTTCTTTGTCTGTGGAACTTCTGTAAAAATTATGACGTGGTTCTGTCCTGGAGTGCTAATTACTTGTTATGTTTGTTCCGACATTATTTTCGCCGAACATGTGCGTTGCTTCCTGCTTGTAACAATACTTTTTTTTATAAAGGACATTTTTTATTGACTCAAAATGTAGCATCAAGCGGATACAAAGCATGCTTGCTATGCTTTTTCTTCATCAAGCCATAAGTAATTGCAGTTACTTGTTTGTATGCCATGTTCATTGCTAAGTTGTACAATGCATATAATGTTCCCATAGTTTTCACCATGATTTAAGCATTGCCTTGATCTGACCATTTCTTCTGTAATCTTTACTTTATTCACGAACAGTAACTCTGGTGAGCCTAGCAGCGCGGATGGGGACTAAAGTAAGATGGTGATTTATGACAGCCTACCTTCGTCACCTGGGTTCTTCCTTGTCTTTGACCTGATGGCGCACCCCAGCATTGTTTTAAAGGCGTCCGTATCTCGTCGCTATAGCGACGATATACAGGTGTGAAGGGGGTCAATCGCCATACAGACCCAGGCTTGCAATACCTTTATGGCGTCGCTATATCGTCGCTATAATGCTATAAAGGGGGTCGCTCGCCATAAAACGCAATACGCCATTAAAACAATGCACCCCAGGCATTTGCGACTACCATGCCACCTCCAACTCTAAGCCATTATAGTGTGGAAGGTGAGATATATCGACTTCTATGCTTTAGTTGTTCCATGGATTAGTAGTTTGAATCCGTAACTTGGTTTGTGCATGCAAAGATTTCTGTTACCATTGGATTAAGCTTGACTTTCTGTTATATTCTTGGTCTTTAGAGCTTCTTTATCTCATTATTCACTGTTTACAGGCTGTAATATCTGTTATGTTTAAGATCAACCTGTTGATAGTATTAGGAAGAAACCAATATATGTGCAGTGCATATTGCAGGTGCCAGTTACTCCTATTTCTTTCTTTGTTTTCTAGGCTGTTAGTTCATGTATGATCTGGATATCGTAAGTTTTGTGCTAATCTGGGTTGAGATGGAGCAACCATGGTACACAATGCATGTTATTTTTGTATGCCTATTTATTGCTAAGTTGTCCAATGCATAACTTTTTCCCTAATTTCTTGACACTGTTTAAGCATTGCCCTGATCTGGCCATTTGTTCTCTACTTTATTGATGAACAGGACCTCTGGTGAGCATTGTCATGTGAATGGTGACTAAAACAATTTGTGAGCGATGACATGTCATCCTTCATCAACTGGGTTCTTCTTTGTTGATCCGGTGGCACATCCTAGGATCTGCGACAACCTCACCATCACCAAATCGAAGCCTTTTGTACTGTGGGAGGTGAGGTATAGAGACTTCTGTGCTTTAGATTTACTACGTGGATTAGGAGTTTGAATCTGCGACTTGGGTTTTGCACGCAATGATTTATGATAATATCGGATTAAGCATGACTTTTTGTTGTTATATTCTTGGTCTTTAGGGCTTGCTTATCTTGATCATTATCCATTGTTGTCTGCGGATAGTAATATCTGTTCTATTTAGGGTATGCATGACACCTCTCCCATTTAAAATCAACGTGTTTTCGTACTCGACAAATACAAAAGAACTCAGTAACGACAATTTTTCCAGTAGTGTGGGTGAGCTCTCACATCCCTCTCTTCTCTCTCCTTTGATATGTTGCAGATTTCTTCAAAGTCCATGACCTCTGTATGCTGATTGCGCTCGTGTACTATATACTCCAAATTTCTTCTGCATCGTGTATATGCCAATTGTTTCCTGTACTGTGTGCACAGCGATTGTGCCCTAGCACTAATATAAATTTTGGATTCATAATTGCAGCCTGTCATTAGTTGCCACGAAACTATAACCAATGTCACAATCCTTATTTATTCAGGGCAATGAACTATTGAAAAACCTAAAACTAGACGCATTCAGTATTTGAGAAGGTAATTCCATCATTCAGTATCACTATTTGGAGCAGGTGCTACAGTTATAATGAAACAGCTGGATTCTTGTACTTGTGGCCTATATACTATACACTAACTATTTTAGACACCTGATACTGAAGCTAAACTATGAAGTCTCAAAAGAAAAAGAAACATAACATTAAGTTGTTCACAAGCAATGCACAAGGAAACTGGAAAGCACATATATAGATGATCGCACACGACTTGGTTTCTCCCTGCAGTCAGGTACTGAAGAAAAGCTCCAACACACGATGAAATGGCAGAAAAGAAGAAGCCAACAATTAACCTTCCCTAAACAGGAGTTCTCAAGATCCAATCGAAGTTTCTGAGATGCAACATGGAAGACGTCAGATCCTCACAGATCTTCCTCTCAAATCTCAACAACATGTATATATAACCTCCTTCAGAAACTTACATTGATCTATAGAAAACCCATCTTGATCTTTTGTGTTTTGCCAATACATACAATTCTCGCTAAATTTGAAAATGCCATTTTCTTCTCCCGTTACGAATTTGCAATGCACGTGCATGTTTGCTAGTGAATTACTGATCAGTTTGGGGGCAAAGGGAACCAGGTCAAGGACCATGGACCGGCATGTGATACCGCTGTCTTGGCCAGCATCTCTGTGGGTAATGGCGCCACGGTCTGGTCTATGATATTGTACACGCCGCAACAGAGATGATCGTCCTCGGCCTTTACCTCCCATGCAGGGTGAGTGCTGAGCTTAATCTCTCTTACAAAGTAGACGCAGTCTTCCTGAGCTCCAACTCCAACCGCGCAGCCATCAACAGAAGCTGGGAGCGCGAAAGAGCATTCTAGGCTGACAAAAAGAGCATGCCCCTTCAACCTATCAACCTTCCTCCAACGTCCATGGCCGCAGTCCGAGTCCAGGTCCATTGCCTCAAAGACCTTGAGCCACCGAGTCCGGATTCGTTTATTAGAGGCGCGGTCCACTTCGATCTCCCGTTCAACCATGAGCAGCCGGTCACCGGACACGACCAGGTAGTAATAGCGCTTGTAGACCCCGTCTGAGAAGCAATCTGTTGTGGTGCCTGGTATACAGCATTGGACGGATGGTTGGTGCTGGTGGTGCTGCAGGCCCGACCGCAAGTCCAGGACATGGAGCTCCCGATGACGAATGATGCAGTGCGCATCCGGCGAAGTCCAACCGGTGAGCATGTAGAGCTTGCCTTTGAAGAGTGCCATGTCATCGGCAATCACCGGACGCAGCTTAATGGAGCCTGCTTGCGGCCGCGGCCCGCGGGCAAAGATGTGCAATCGGGAGTAGTTGCCGCTTGAAACGACGAACATGTTGTCCGAAACCACAATCTTGCGGATGTTGTACCGGACGAGGTAGAGGCGACTCAATCTTGTCATCTGAACCCGGTGAGAGGGTTCATGAGGGAGCAGTCGCCGTCGTCGTGCACCAGGAAGAGCATGCCGCCGGTGGAGACGGCTGGCTACATTGGGTGGGATGGCGGGCAGGCGGTGGACAACGCCATCGGGGAGGCTGAGGAAGGTGCCGTCGCGGAGGGCGAGCCATGGCAGCAGCGGGGGCAGGTCGCTCGCCGCGGAGCGCCACGGCCGGCACACCGCGCGGAGGCGGACGCGGTCGGCGTGGGATGGCACGCGCAGGACCACCAGCCGCAGCAACTCTGGCGGGAGGTCCGGCCATGGGCTGCCGGCCTCTTGAGGTGGTGGCGCGCTCTTACTTGACCCAACGACGGCGATCGGGATTAGCTTCGCTGCCATGGCCGCCTTCTTCTACCACGGGAAGGTGTGAAGGGTTTCGGAAGGTACCTGCACGGCTGGACATGGGTCGTTCGATCGGCCAGCGTATTTATGTAACCCGAATTCATTTGGCAACTTATGGTGGTTTATGGCATATAAATCGTTCCCTTCCTAACTTATTGTTTTACAAACCGCCATTCATATTAGGGTATTTGTAAATTCCGAACGTTCTGATTATGTCATCAGATCCGAATGACCTGGACCTCGTCCATTCTGGATCGGACGTACCTAGCGCGTCGCGCGATAACTTCGAGCGTGAACGACGCGGCCGCGCTAAGATCCGCCGCTCGCGCGCAGCCAAGCGCTCGCGCCTCCCAACCTCGCGCCTGATGGGAGTCGAGCCCCTGACCTGCTGGTTGAGATCGTATTGCGCCACCACCTAGGCTACAGTTTTTATTGTGTTTTTAAATCAGGTTAGTCGACATTTATACTTTACACCACCGCAAGAAAAAACAATGATGCTCTTAGCGAGGGGCATATCTATATGACCAAGTTTCTTTTCAAAGAATCGATGCATAGAATTTGAACTTCGGTCGTTGTAACGAAATATGTATGTGGCAGATTGCAAAAACTACCACATGCATCCAGCATCGTCAGATCCGATCCGCACCCGCATGTGCCTCCCGATTTTTAGGAGATCCGATCGCGCGCGCCCGCCTCGCCCTTTCGATTTCCTTCCTTCTTTAGTTTTTGATTTTCAGGCAAAAATAGTGCTTGCAATGGGATTTGATCTCTGGTCTGCATGTAATCAATGAAGGGAGCTGACCATCTCACCTACAAATTATTGTTGAACAAGCTAAGGAAAAATACGGTTTTGACATGTTTTGCCTTTAATATGTTAGCACAGAAAATCTTTTCGTTTCACCTATCAAACCCAACACATAAACTTTCCCCGTGGTAAATTCTCCATCACCACCATGATAACTAACGCACCACCAACATGATAACTTTTGTATACCACACATTACATTATGTGTAAGAGCATGGTCATATAAGCACCGGAGGCGTGATAACTTTGGTGAAAGCATCGTGGTAACTTTGATCATTGGGGAAGAAATTTGTTGAACACCCCCCCCCCCCAACCCTTCGGTAATTTCAGTGAATAGCATGATAACTTTCACGCCATAGACCTGATAATTTAGATACAAACATCATCGTACCTTTAAACATTGGGGAAGAAAAACATGAAAATATACCCGATAATTTCTATGTAAATAGATAATAATATACGTAGCGCACATCTGATAACTGAGATAGAAACACCATGGTAACTTCGACCATAGGGAAGAAAATTATTGAAAAGATACTCCGGTAACTTATGTGTAAATAGCACGGTAGTATACCTCCCTCCCCTGATATTTTTCTGTGTAATAGCATGAAAACATATGCACTGCGATAACTAAACACCATGATAAGTTTTGACCCATGGGGGAAATTTTTGCTGAAATATACCCCTGATAAATTTTGTTTAAATATCATGATTTTTTAAGCATGGCGGGCTTGATAGGTTACCTAGAATCACCATGATAAATTTTTGACCCGGGGAAAAGTTGTTCAAAACATTCCCGATAAATATTTTTGTGTAAATAACATGATAATACAAGCACCCATAACCGATAACTTACATATAAGCATCATGGTAACTTTTTACCAAAGGAAAAGAAAGTTGTTAAAAACATACACTCGCCTCGCGGGGCCTCTTGGATGAACACAACACATGGTGTGCCACGAGAAAGTCACATAATATTTAGTGTCATGAGGGGCACACGTGCTTGTGAGTTGGCCGAAAAAAAATGGTCCACTTTGACCCGCTATAGGCATGATAAGTTAAGTTACGCAAAAATTTCGTTGTAATTTTTTACCTATGGAAAAAGCTACTAAAACACACCCGGGTTTTTAGGTATAAGTACCATGATAATATACGAACCGTAGAATCAGTAACTCATGTACAATCCCCCATGGTAATTTTGACCGGAGGAGGTTGATGTAAACATACCTTGATAATTTATGTGTTAGTACCACGGTATATTACGCATCGAGGAGCTGAATAACTTGTGTATAAAACACAGTGGTAACTTTGAAAGAGGGTGTAGTTGTTGAAACATAGTACCTGATAAGTTCTTTGTAAATAACATGATAAGTTACGCAACATAGGCCTGATAACTTGCATACGAATACCATGGTAACTTTGACCCGAGGGAAAATCGTGGTAATTTTCTGTAATAACACGATTGTAAAAAAAAGCGTCAAAAGGAATAGTTTTCTTTAGTTGAGCAACAAATCCCTAAGGGTGAGTTGGTTGTGATGGTGCGCTTTGGTGCCTGGGGGTTGTGGGTTCGAATCCCATATGCACAATTTTTTTATGACGTGGGAGACGAGAAGAAGTGACAGTTTTCCTGGGGGTGGGCGCGCGAGATGTGCGGGAAAAGCAGGTTTCTCGGGTTAGCCTGCGGGGTTGTTCGGGGGGAGGAGGGATCGAAGAGAGGGGAAGTTGTTTTGTATTTAGAGGGAAATGGATAAGGTGTGTTAGCTATGTGGCACACGTGTGCCAAATATCACGGTCCTTTATGTAAATAGCATGATAATATATGCTTCCGAACCTGATAATTTAGGTACAAACACCACGATAACTTTGACCGAGGGATTTTTTTGTTGAAAACATATCTCGGCTACTTCTGTGTAAATAGCATGGTAATATATACATTGCAGACCTAATAATTTAGGTACAAATCACCGCGGTAACTTTGACCTAGAAAAAATGTTATTGAAAACATACCCCGATAACATCTGTGCAAATAACATGGTAATATACGCCTAACAGAGCTGATGGCTTACTTAGCCTAGGGATGGTAACTTTTTACCTAGAACAAAGTCATTGAAATATACGTACATGAATCGACATCGGCATGGGTGACGACAGTGCTAAGTTTCGCCGCCCTTGGCTGCTCCAGCGAGCCTCGCCATCATCGACGAGCAGCACCAGCAGCAACGCCGGTTGACCTCCCCACTGCCCATGCTCCTCCCCTCCACTTCCTTCTCATTGCTCCTTCCCTTCTCTTCCCTCGCCCGCCCCTTCTCTGACTCGGGTACATGGCCGCCTCCTGATCTGCAGCACCGTCTCCGACTTCCCCTGCCTCATCCCCATCTGGATCCGGCTATTTCCCCAACGCACTGCACCACCGCGCCTTCCCGCCACCTGGCCTCCCCAAGTCCCGAAGTGTTGTCGTCGCGTCTATTGCATATCGCTGCCGCCTCCTACATGTACGAGCGCCCAGAGGCTTCGCCAACAGCGCTCACTAAGCCTAGTGAT
The DNA here is from genome assembly GCF_018294505.1 of Triticum aestivum. Classification (NCBI taxonomy): domain Eukaryota; kingdom Viridiplantae; phylum Streptophyta; class Magnoliopsida; order Poales; family Poaceae; genus Triticum; species Triticum aestivum. Next base: position 13,704,684 of record NC_057809.1, on the reverse strand, counting down.
GTCTCCTCCAAGTAGGCCAGCAGCCGCTGCTGCAACCCTCCACCGCCGGCATGAGGGACTAGCAGACGGGCCTCACCAAGTGCTCGGTGCTGGACTTCAACGGTAACTTCACCAATAATTTTTTGAGAACATACCACCAATAATTTTTTTGTGCAACTAGCATGATAACTTAAGCACAACGGAGCCGATAACCTATGTACAAACACCACGGTAACTTTTGATCCGGGGGTTGTTGAAAACATACCCCCGATAACTTACCTAGCCCGCACATGGTAACTATTTTTGACTTGAGAAGAAGTTGTTGAAAAACACCTCTCCCGATAAACATGTGTACTAGCATGGTAATATATGCACAACGGAGCTGATAACTTACTTAGCACACACACGGTAACTAATTTTTAACTTGAGGGGAAAAGTTGTTGAAAAACAGCCCCGGTAAACATGTGTACTAACATGGTAATATACGCACAGCAAAGTTGATAACTTACTTAGAACAGACATGATAACTATTTTTGACTCGAGAAAAAAGTTGTTGAAAAACACCCCCAATAACTCATGTGTGCATGATATTTTATGCACCAGGGATCTGATAAGTTACACACAAACACTATGGTAACGTTGACCTGATGGAGAAGGGTGTCGAAATACACATCTATAATTTTTGTGTAAATAAAATGGTAGTTTTTGACCGATAAACCTGATAACTTGCTTTCAAAAATCATGGTATGTTGAACATTGACATTTTTAACAACCTGATATTTAGTCATGAGTAGCCTGGTAATTTTGGTGTGGACTACCTGATAAATCCAGCACGAGTATCCTGGTACATCTAGCATGAGCAGTCTTACTTCAGTTAAATGTATACAAATTAAATGTCAATAGGTGAGTAAGCATAGATGGTTCGTTAGTCCAGTTGGTTATTAGGGTAGCTTTGAAAGGGGTGGTCTTAGGTTCAAAACCTGCTTTACACTCATTTTTTTTTTCAAAGGAGAAGAAAGTAGACGAGAAAAAAAAACAGAAAGTAGACGAGTGGAAAAAACATGGCTTTAGCGATCACTAGGAATTAGCGATCGAGCGGCGACGAGAAAAAAAAACAGAAAACGTACGCTGGTGGCCTGGTGGGATTAGCGATCGAGCGGGAGGGCGTAGCGATGGTGGGACCAGAAAAAAGAAACAGACATCGCTCGGATCTGTCCCTATAAACAGAACGTTTGGACGTTATCATAATCCTTCATATTATAGTTGGGATTTTTTTGTCAAAAGAATAGTTGGGATTTTGAATAAATTAAGAGAGTGACTTCTATTGGGACTTACTTATTAAACTTCCATGTTCATCTGCATCCAATATATCTCCAACTATTGTGCCAATATGTAAGGAAATTACATTGGTGGCAACCTGGGAGAGCATGACTATGTCTTGCTCATAGCGTGACGTGGCGATGTCTTGCGTCACAGCTCTAGAATGGCCAGCCCACCAAGTACCACAGGCCTTCATCGTTATTTTCTATTTTGCTTTTTTAATTATTATATATGTACTTTTTCTTAAATTCATAAATACTATATATATATATACTAAAATCATTTTATATACGTGGAAAATATTAATCACACATTAGAAAAAGTTAAATGTGTATAGAAAAATCTTTCTAATGTATATGAAAATTCTATAATGTGTATTAAAAAAGTAGACATAGAAAACATGCAAAAAAAATCATATATTTAAAAATGTTAAAAGTGAATGAAAATGTACCTAGTGTTTATAAAAAATGTACAATGTATATGGCAAAAAGGAGACATCAAAACATATATATGAAAAAATAATGTCTTGAAAAAATGGTAAAGATGTATAAAATCATATTCCTGATGTATAGTAAAATGTACAATGTGTATAAAAAATTATTCATAACAATATATTTTATAGAAAATACTAATCCTGTGCTTAAAAAATGATAATTTTGTATATATTTTTTATGTATACAAAAAAATGTACAATATGTATGCCAAAATTATTCATAACAATATATTTTATAGAAAATTCGAAAATGTTAAGCATGTGCAAAAAAATTCCTAACCTATACAAAAAAATTATAATGTGTAGGAAAAAGTATACATAAAAAATATATGTTTTATAATATGTTACTCATGTATTCAATAAAATTTAAATTTGTACAATAAAAATATTTTAGATGTATGCAGAAAATGTAGAATGTGTATGAACAAAGTTGAAATCAAAAATATATGTTTAAAAACAACGTTAATTATGCATTTTACAAAAATTTCAATATGTACACAAAAAAATGTTTCAGATGTATGAGGAAAAGTTTCATGTATTTCAATAAATGTGAATTGTTTACCAAAAAAAGGTTCCTGTTCCATATGAAACGGGAACAAAATGATGAAAGCAAAAAAAGAGAAAGAAGAGAAAAGGAACAAAAGGAACGACAACCAAGGGGAAACAAAGGAAAGCAAAGAAAACAGAAACCAAAATAAAAACAGTGAAAAATAATGGAAAACGGTGAAACCGAGAAAGAAACAAAAAAGCCGGTGAATACCAACAGAGACAAAGAAACCCGAACAAAAATATGAAGAAAATAAGAAAGAAAAGAAAAACGGACGGGGTGTTTTGGCTTCCGGGCTGACATGAACTAAATTCATAAAAACTAAAAAAAAAATTGGTAGTGAAAGATCCTTGAGTTTGTGATGTTTGTGCAAAAATTGACAAATTTGGGGTCTATGAAAAAGTTTACCGTTTGTTCGGACCTGATTTTGTTTGTTGGGTGAGAGCTACTCAGATGTCCGAATGAGCTGAAATTTGGCATGGACGTCACGCACTCAAGCATCTTTCAGCACAAAAAAATTGGAATTGTTTGAGTTTTTCTAGTAGTTTTTTGGAATGTTCACAGGGTGTATATGAGCTTGAGAGCCGAATTGGATATTCAAGAAAAAACCAATGAAAACTACGAAAGAAACAAAAGGACTAATGAAAATTGAAGAAAGAAGAAAACCAGTGAACACAGATAAAGAACGAAGAAATTCGTTCAAAAAACAAAGAAAGAAAATCCGAGAATGAATCAAATAAAACTGTAGAAACAAAAGAATAACGGAAAAGAAAAGAAAACGAAGCGAACAAAGCCAAAGAATGCGAGCGAGCAAGCAAGCAAACAAACGATAGAAAATGCGTCGACCCATTATTGTAGCGTGCATGGAAAAGCTCGTACATCTTGCTTTAATTGCGAAATAGCTCCCGTAGGCTAGTAGCTACAATGAGAGAAATAGGGAAATCATTTGTCTATTAAATGGACTGTATTGGGCCAATATGCAAGTCTTTGTGTTTCTGCAATTCATTGTGGCTCGGGCCAACAATCCACTTCTACCTCTATGAGTTTTTTGTTTGCAGGCAATTTATGTCAAATTTGATCACTTCTCTCTCTTTTATGGTTCATCTATGAGGAAAATATAATACTGATGGACTAGGTATAAGACTGGTCGGAGCACCATTCGCAACAGCTCTGGTAGGAGGTGCGTCCATGGCCTGACAGCTTCTTGCGTTGATGGTGCGCTCTTGCTTGCCCGAGCGACAGCGATCGGGATGTATGCCGCTACCATGGTCGCCTGCTTCTTCTACCATAGGGGTGCGCTGAGGGTTTCAAAAGGTATGTGGACGGTGGGTGTGAGTTATTTCGATCAGAAAACCTATTTGTTTAGACCCAATTCTTTTTGTCACTGATGGTGGTTTATGGTATAATAAATTGTTCTCTTCCCAACTTACTTTAGAAACCATCGTTCATATTAGTTGGCATTTTTTATTAATGAAGGCATTGATTCAATTGGGCCTTATTGAACTTCCATGTTCTTCTGCATCCAATATATCTCCAACTATTTGTGCCAATATGTAAGGAATCACATTGCTGGCGAGCTGGGAGTGCGCGACAGGCGCTCCTTCGTCTCACTTGAACAATGTAGGGTAGCACGAGCTGGGCCAGCCCAGGTGCGCTGGAGGCCATAGCCTCGTTTATATTTTTATTTTTCCATGTTTTATGTTTTTGTTTTTTGCCTTTTTTTACTTTTATGTATTATTTCAAATATTCTAAATAAATATATTACAAAAATCAATCTACATAAAAAAATTGAAAAATATTGACAAACCATTTGAAAAATGTTAAATATGTATAGAGAAAATGTTTATCATGTATACAAAAATTGTTTCTGAAACAATTTGATCATGTATTTAAAAATATCAATCAAGCATTTGAATAATGTTGAATATTGTTTGGAAAATGTTAATCAAGCTATCAGAACATGTTAAATGTGTATAGAAATAATGTTGACCATTTATTAAAACAAATTACTATGTATCATAAAAATGTTAAAATCTAATTTATTCATGTATATAAAAAATTTAATCAAACATGTGAAAAAATCTTATACAAGAAATTGAAAAATGCCAATCATACATTTGAAAAATGTTAAATATGTATGGAAAAATATTGATCATGTATTTGAAAAATGTCAATCATGCATTTGAAAAATATTAAATATATATGGAAAAATATTGACCATGTATTAAAAATATAGACAAGAAATTGACCATGCATTTGAAAATTTTGATCATGTATATAAAAATATTAATCAATCATTTGGAAGAATGTTGAACGAGTATTTGAAAATCGTAAATCATTTGAAATGTTAAATGTGTTTAGAAAAAATGCTGGTCATGTGTTAAAAAATGTTCACATTGTATTTAATAAATATTATTCAAGCATTAAAAAAGCCATATGTGCCTAGAAAAAATAGTTTACCATGTATTAGATAATGTTAATCTTGTATTTGAAAAATGTTAATTAAGAATTTTTTTAAAGTGTGTGCAGAAAAATGTTGACCATGCATGAAAAAATGTTAACCTTTAATTTCAAAAATGGTAATCAAGAACTTGAAAGATATTAAAAATGCTTATGAAAAAATATTGATCGGGGATTACAAAAATGTTGAAGTTTCATTGGAAAAATGTTAAATGTGCATTAGAAAATTAGTGTTGACACATACAAAAAGACATAGAATGAAAACCGAAATAAAGAAAGAAAACAAAAGAAATGAAAACCAAAAAAGGAAGAAAACATGATACGGAGAATGAAAGGAAACAAAGAAACAAATGCAAAAAATGGAAAAAAGAGTGAAAACTGATTAAGAAACATGAAACAAACAAAAAAACAAAAGAAAAATGAAAGAAGAAAAAACCAAAGCATAATGATAAAAAACCAAATAAACCTGAGAAAACTATGGAAAACAAAAGAAAGAAAAGAAAACTGAGAAAGCTAATAAAAACTGAAGAAAAATAAAGAAAAGAAAAAACTCTGTGAAAACCGAGAAAGAAAAAATAAAACCAAATAAGAAATATAGAAAATAAAACAAAAAAGTAAAAAACGTAAAGAAACAAGAAGTCTATGGAACAGAAAAAGAACAAAGAAAACTAGTGAAAAACTGAAGTTATAAGAAAGATAAAAGAAACCATAGAAAACTTATAAAAAACGAAGCAAAGAACAAAAGAAAAAAAATGATATAAAGAAAAAATGCGAAGAAAACCTATAGCGAGTTGTAGGGAGTGAATCGATCGAACCTATGCTAATAGGCCGCCCCATATGGCCATGCCGTTTAGCGACAGCTTCTTCCATCTCGCTTAACGCGAGATATAGCTCCCGTGGAGAGCGACTATGTCTCCCTCACAACGTGTGATATTGTGAAGTCTCGCGACAAAGCTGCCAGAATGGATCAGCCCAGCAGGTACCACAGGCCTTCACTCTTCTTTTTTTTTTTTTTTAAAATTCCAACATATTTAAATATATCTATTATAAAATCACTTTTGCTTGAATTCCAATATATTTAAATATATCTAATAAAATCACTATGTATACATAAAAAATATTGATCAAGGATTTAAAAATGGTAAATATGTATAGAAACATGTTTCTAATGTATATGAAAAATGTATAATGTGTATGAAAAAAGTGGACATAAAAAACATGAAAAACAATTAATCATGTATATTAAAGTGCCAAAAGTGAATAAAAATGTACCCTGTGTGAATAAAAAATGTACAACGTGTATGCAAAAAAAAGTAGACATGAAAACATATATCTATACCAATATAAAAAGACCCAAAGGGGCAGATCCAAACCATCACGACCGTCAAATCATATTATCTAGCGGTTGAAAATCGTTCCAATGTTGAGCACCAAACACGTTTAACGCTTTAATTACCCACCACTACCATTGGTTATAAACACATTTTGACTCAACGCTATCCCATAAAATCTGTCATGTAATTAATATCCTACCATTCCCTTCAAAAAGTAATTGATATCTTACCAAATACCAATGTGCAACAGATATATCTTACCTAATATAACGTGTAACTAATATCCTACCTAATATAAACGTGCATTGCACGTACATTATTACTAGTATGGAAAAAGGTTTAATCATGCATTGAAAAAATATTAATGTATTTGGAAAGCACTACATGTAAAAAAAATGTTTCTGATGTATATAAAAATGTAGAATGTTTAGGAAAAATTATACTAAAAATATAGTTATCCAAATATGTTAATTATGTATTTTAAAATGTTAAATGTGTACAAACAATATTTCAGATGTACACGGAAAAAGTAGAATGTGCATGAACAAAGTTGAAATAAAAAAATTTATGTTGAAAAAGAATGTTAATCATGTATCTGAAAAAGTATTCAATGTCTACAAAACAAAAATTATGTATGCGGGAAATGTTTAATTTATTTGAATAAATGTGAATTGTGTGTCAAAATAGATTCCTTCTCCATATGAAACGAGAAAAAAATGATGGAACAAAAAAGAAAGAAGAGAAAGCAAACAAAATGAATGAAAACCAAAAGGAAAGAAAGGAAACCAAAGAAAAAAAACAGTGCAAAAAGAATGGAAATCAGTGAAACTGAGAAAGAAACGAAGAAACTAGATGAAATCCAGAAGCGACAAAGAAACCCAAAGAAAAATGAAGAAAATAAGAAAGAAAATAAAAAAACCAGTGAAAACCAAGAAAGAAGCAAAAAACAAAGAAACTTAAAGAAAAATGAAAGAAACGAAGGAAACCAGTGAACACTGATAAAGAAACAAAGAAAACCGGTAAAAAGGTAGGAAAATTAGATAAAACCAAAAGGCCGAGTATGGATCAAATAAAACTAAAGAAACAAAAGAATAAAGAAAAAGCATAAAACCGAAGCGAATAAAGCCAGCGAACAAACAATAGAAAATGGGTCGACTCATTAATGTAGCTTGCATGGAAAAGCTCATACATCTTGTTATAAGCGAGAAATAGCTCCCGCGGGCTTGTAGCTACAATGAGAGAAATAGGGAAATCATTTGTCTATTAAATTAACAGTATTGGGCCAATATGCAAGTCGCTGTGTTTCTGCAATTTACTTTGGCCCGAGCCAACAGTCCACTTCTACCTCTATGACTTTTTTGCTTGCGAGCAATTTATGTCAAATTTGATCGCTTCTCCCTCTTTATGGTTCATCTATAAGAAAAATATAATACTGATGGACTAGGTATAAAAATTAAAAACCCGAGTATGAATCAAATAAAACTGTAGAAACAAAAGAATAACGAAAAAGAAAAGAATACAAGCGAACAAAGCCAAAGAATGCGAGCGAGCAAGCAAGCAAGCAAACAAACGATAGAAAATGCGTCAGCCCATTATTGTAGCGTGCATGGAAAAGCTCGTACATCTTGCTTTAATTGAGAAATAGCTCCCGTAGGCTAGTAGCTACAATGAGAGAAATAGGGAAATCATTTGTCTATTAAATGGACTGTATTGGGCCAATATGCAAGTCTTTGTGTTTCTGCAATTCATTGTGGCTCGGGCCAACAATCCACTTCTACCTCTATGACTTTTTTGCTTGCGAGCAATTGATGTCAAATTTGATCCCGTCTCCCTCTTTATGGTTCATCTATAAGAAAAAATATAATACTGATGGACTAGGTATAAAAAATAAAAATAGGAGATATATATTTTGTCAGCGCTCTTCATTGTTCGAGTTTGTCTCAAGCTTATTCGATCCAATGTATTTTAGTTAATATTCATTAAAAACATGTTTTCTGTTAAAAACAAGGAGTAAATGTCAACTGAAGCACAACAATTGTGGAGAAGGTTAAATCATAGGGCAGTCAAGCAAGGTCCATCCAGATTGACAATGGCCGAATCAATGAGCAAAGAAGAATAGAAAGGTGTGATCTACATACATGAATTTGTGTGGTTACACATCAGCGTCTAACAGGACAGCTCCAGATGAGTTCATTTGCCCCGCAGGTTACAAACACTATCGACAACTCTAATGTATAATCTGAATGTGGATGGACTATGTTCGGTTGCCCAGAAGTTGTGGTCAAGTGAAAGAAATCTAAATAGTTGTGGGCTTTTTTTTAATCTTCGTCCCAAATGTCAGAATACCGGAGTTCTTTCTTTGCGACCTGGTGTGGTTTCTTGATATTTACTCAAAAATTAGAGTGTAGTTAATAAGAAAACAAAAGATAATCTCTACAAGAGCGAGAGATTTATACAATTGAAATATTGGGCTGGATTTGGAGATGTACCATGATTTTGAGGTTGTTAGTGATCATTTTGGACGCATGCATGCATGATTCTTGCTGGCTTGGAAGGCTGTCCCTTTGGGGTCTTTTTTATGCTGCTTAAATTGGATTTGGTAAATTTATTGCACATTTGGTATGATGTCTAGTTAGCAACGAGGAAGGGATGGCACACGCGACGCAACTACACAAAGCTAATGGTCAAAAATATTAGTATATAGTTTCCTTTCAACTTTTCTTAATTAATCTCAGGTTTTTGTTTGGCTTGGTTTCCTCTTCCTCGTCTGCGTCAAATCTCCAGGAGTAGTTTAGGCCACTACTTAAACATAACGCAGCTAGCGATGCATACATGATTGAAGTACCTACCAGAGTTGCAATTCTCTGCTCTTGTCACGCATTACCTTTTATATGTAGCTACTACTGTGAATGTATACACTATTTCAGTAAACTACAATCTTCTTTTTTGTACATATAATTTGGGGGCAGATCCATGATCTCATCAGAAAGGTTCAGTGCAGCGGCCGGTTATGACAATGATAGTGCGTATGTCTGTAGCAGGAATGCATGACATGCACATTACACGGCTAAAGTACTCCATCTCCATGATAGACCGACCAATCATCATAAATGATTGTTTATTCATTTTGACGGATTTTGTTGCCATGGCCTTCAAGGCGTCTAGCTATTAGGCAGATTTCAGACTGGTCGACAAATCACAAACTAATTAATAATTGTGCAAGTTTGGCCCCACACAATATAGGGCTTCAAGCAAAAGCTATATAATATGGGACGTATATATGTATGCTTCAATAAGTTGGTATATATGCAGCTTGTCGATGACCCTTGCAACATGAAACCAAGAAAGCGATGGTTCACCAACCAAACAGGAACTACAAGTCCAACGTGTGCATGCTGCAATGTACTGTACCACACTAGGATCGATCGAGCATTGCAAGGGATGCAAGCATGTGAGGAACACATGAAAAGCTGGCCTGACATGTCCACGCAAGAATCCAAACTATATAACCTACCACTTACGTCACTGAACATATATTATTATTGCCTTTAGGGTATTTTGTGACCTGTTCAGTTCAACTAAATAAACTAAATCTTCAGAAGTCATGTAACTTTTGGAAGTTTACTTCATTTGGTTGAACTAATAAGGGTGAGAGGGTACCTGAAGTGTCATGAATTTGCTGACTATTAAAGTGCTTCTCTTTTTTTGTCACGCATTTCCTTTAATCCTAGCTTTTTAGTTAAATCCGAGATAATGGTAAGCAGCTACTGTGTGAGAGTACTAACTAACTAACTAGAATCTGCTTTTTGTACATATTATATGGGAGTAGAGTCGATGATGGATCTCCATGGAAAGGTACCAGCGGCCGGTTATGACAATGAGAGTACGTTTTTTTTAGAAAAGGAGGATGACCCCCGGCCTCTGCATCTGGGAGATGCATACGGCCACTTTATTGATTATTCTCGATAACCATACAAAGTATTACAACAATGTGTCTGAATCCACCATCTTGGCAACATGTGCCGCTACTCCTATCCAATATGATGAGGGGGTGCTAGCTGGGCCACTACCCAAATCACTCACCTAAACCTAACATCAAAAGCCGGAAGCCGAAACTCATTCGGTAACCCCAGCCGAGCCACATACTGGGTCTGGGGCACAATCTGGTCAGACGCACTCGTGTGTCGTCGCCGCCATCTTCCATAGGTCCGTCTTCAGATCAAATTGAGGCTTCTACCTTGTCTGGCCAGTCTGCCATCGACGTCCCCATGACACCAGACAGCTTCCTCCTCCTGCACGAGTCCATCTCCGCGCATCAGACGCCGAGTCTCCACAGCATCATGCCGCCGAGATCCGCCATCATCAATGTGAAAGATGAAGCACCGCTCCACCAACATCGCCGTCCTCTAGTCCCTCGAGCCCGTGTGCACCTCCAAGAATGACGCCCCCAGGGTGGAAGACGACACCAGAGAGCCGCCGCCATCCGATCTACTGATCTAGGGTTTCCCCCGGAGGTAGCAGAGAGTGGCCTTGAACATCTCCACGCCGATGCCTTCAGGAAGGGAACGACGCAGACAGCGTCGCCATCGCCGGCCTTGGCAATAGCCAATAGCAGGTTTTCACCCGGATCTGATCGAAGACTTCCATCTCTCGTGCACGGGTCGCCGCCATCCTTGCCGGGATCTGGAAGATCCCGCAAGCCAGATCTCAGTAGGGAGGAGCCCACCCCCCCTCCCCCCCACCGAGACCCGCCGGCCAAGCAGGGGAGGCCGAGGCCGCGCCCACAGGACATGCCCGCGCCGCCGCCCCGGAGCAGCCCCGCGCGCCAAGAGGCGAGGACCACCACCATGACTCCCGCCGCACCGCCGCCAGGAGCTCGACCACTCCGCAGCACGCCGTGCCGCCGCACCCGTCAACCAGTCCGGCGCCCAGGCCCGGCGGATCTGGCCCGCCTGACCACCCGCGCGAGGGGACGAAGGAGGCCCCGCCGCCGCCTGCGCAGACCGGGCTTCGCCCGGCCACGCCCTCCAGCGGCGGCGAGGGGGAGTAGGGAGGGAGAGGGGGCCGAGCGGAGGAGATCGGGGCGCCCTCCCCGGCCGCCTCGTGGGTGGCGGCGCGGGAGGGAGGGAGGGGGGGGAGGGGGGGAGAGATGTGCTACTCAACAATGAGAGTACGTACGTAGCAAGATATATATTACTCCAAGAACCTAACCCGGTTATCACAAATGGTTCATCAATTAATTTGTTTTGATAGTTTTTGTTGCTTGCCATGGTCTCCACGACCTCTGTCTGGAACTTTGAGTACATTTCAGACAGATTGACTCAATAACAAGCGAATTGTATATCACGCAATACATAGCCGGGCCCACACTAGCAACGACACATGTGCTCGATCTTTTTTTTTTTTTGAGCATCAGTACAGACACAAGCGCTCATATACACGCGCATACACTCACCTCTATGAACGCACACACGCACACCCTACCCCTATGAGCACCTCCGAAAGACTGAGCCGGCATATCATCTTGAGATTTACGAAGTCACCGTAGGCGCCTCGTCGTCGACGGGAACGTCTCCTCCCACTGAAAGCACATTGCCGGAAATCCTGAAATACATCCAAGAATAATGCGAGCACCAGGATTTGAACCCTGATAGGTTGGGGATACCACTGTCCACCTAACCAACTCAACCGCAGGTTGATTCACCACATGCGCTCGATCTATATATACATTGATGAGCTGATGTGTGTGCAAATGAAATGATGTGGATCGGATCGATGGTGCAGCATGCAGGCTTGTGGATGACTTTTGCAGTATGAAACCAAGAAAGCGATGGTTCACCCAACAGCAAAGTTGAGCGTGAGCATGTGGCCAAGACTCGATCGATCGGTCTGCATGCATGTGCACATATGAACACATGAAAATCTAAGCTGGCTAGCTAGCTAGAGCCCTGACATGTCCACACAAAAGTCCAGCACCTGACCCTTCGCCTCGTCCAACAATGAGCATGTATGCATGGAAAATCTTATAGCTTTTCTAGGACAAACAAAAGGAGGTATACCAAACGGATTTTGGTATCAATTAATGAGCAAAATATGCCGCAAGTCCTCAAACTATTTGAGGATTGTCAAGTTAGTCCTAATACTGTGAAAATGTGCACATTTGGGCCCTAAAATCTTGCTAAGGGTGTCACCCGCAGTCCTATTCATGCTACAACATTGACTTAATTAATCCTTTTGCTTTTATTTACTTCGCATGTTAGCTTTGTCTGAAGTCAAACTTTATATATTTGACCAAATTTAATTGAAAAAATATTAACATAAACAATACCAAATCAATACCATTGCATGTATCATTCAATATATTTTGGCATCATATAGATTTGCTATTGTGAATGTTCATATTATTTTCTATAAACTTGATCAAACTTTATAAAGTTTGACTTTAGTCAAAGCTAATACTCGGAATAAATAGAAAATGAAGGAGAGTATATGGTGACCATTATCTATGACTTTGCAAAATATGACATGTAAATTTTGGTAAAATAATACATTATGGTTTTTATTATTTATTATACCCTCAAAACTGGTTTGTATTGACCGTAATGTAACAGGCATTTAAATTTCTTCTCCTTCAAGGAAAGTAGTTGATGAACTATAGGTATGTGTCATTGATCCATCGGGCGTTTACCCATTGCAAAGTTTGATGGTTATCAAACCCAAATTATGTATTTACATAATTTATATCTAATAAGAATGGAAACAACTGATGATAATTGAATATTGGCCAAAATGCTAAGAAATGGGGTTCTAGTTCAAGAAAATCTCAGGCAACCTAGAAACAAACAATCAAGTATTTTTTTATAATTCTACTTTGTTCAAAAAAGAGTTATATGTATAAGTACTTTAGCCTTATATGAATGTCTCAATACAAACAATAGTCACTGATTGGTTACCGCGGTTCGTACGCACAAGTCAGTGCAATGCAACTACAACCTACAAATGTCATTTTGTAGGTGTATAACATTAAATTTTCATTCAAGGAAAATAAAAAATATTCAAGAAGCAATAATGGAAAAGGCCCACTTTCGACTTTAGAGCAGAATATTAATATGTGTTATCCTTGCTTAATTATGTAGAGAAAATATTGCCACCACATATTTTGGTACCTCCAACTATTTTAGATGTATGATAATTCCACACAGAATGCATATCTAGCAGAGCAATCGCGCGGGTGACTCCGCTAGTTTATTTGTAACATAAAAGACCTTCTTACACCATTTATCGTAACTCACCGGCATTGCCGCAGTTTGATGTACAGTAACTTTAAAAATTTACTCATTGGGAAATCAATTAAAGTTTCTCAAGAGATTTCATATGTACATTTGTCCGCATATCTTTCTAGATGCAACATTTCTTTTCATAACATTTCACTGGCAAAAAAGGAAAGTTTTCATAAATTTTGTAAGGTTGTAGCCTTGTTACACTATCATGATCACTTGTAGAGTATCAGAAAATTCGGACAGGAAGCTAGCTAACTAGAGAGCTGCCAATAGGGTTTTTAATTGACCTGAGTTTGAGCTCGTGAGTCACAAGACGTTAACTTGTCATGCGGTTGCCTCACTGACACGGCCGAATTTAAGGGTACACGTGACAAGCTATACATCGCTAGCTGCCGCAGGAGTATATTATGGGTAGGACTTAACTGTTATGCGTATTAGGTTAGATCTATTTAATTATGATGTGGTAGCTCGCTAATCTTTCTGTTCATACATTGATGATTCAATACACAAATAAAGTTACGTAAGTAGATAAAACAAGATGCCAGTCAGGTAAATGCGAAGCTAGCTAGCATTTCATGCTAATTAGCTCACTAGTTAGGTAAGCGGTCGAAAGAGAATGGAGGCGTGTACGTGTACCTGACAAAGAGGTTCAATCTACTTTAACAGCAGCCGCTCCCTGTTCACGCGTCCACGCGCTTGTACACACGGTGCATGGCACCGTACAGTCTACAGCGCTTACTATGCTTAACTAATTATGTGATAGTAATGGTATACGTACTTACGTGGCCATGATGATCTGCTGCCTAACTAATCAGCCTAGCTAGCTAGCTGCTAATTATCTACAGGAAACAGATGTACAGCTACAAAAGTTAATTTGATGCATGCATGACCTTGACACAAAAGAAATAAGAGATCGACAGTAATTAAGTAGTAGTGCTGCATATATTCTTTGATGTTCACCGCTCGCCTACTCAAAACTGCATTGTGTACGTTTTGTTTCTTGGACCTGAGATTGATTAGCACTACACAATGCCTTCGCAACATGGAGAGGGAGATTAGAGACCAAAGTTGGAGCAGACCGGACCCAAAGCTTATAAAGCTCAACATTGAGGCATCGTTCTTTGTTGATGCCGGTGATGGTGCCACAGGGGCGGCTCTTAGGGACGACAAAGGGAATTTCCTGGCTCCAATGCAAATATATACCACATGCTGCCCATGTGGTTACCACGGAAGCAATGTCAACGCGTGATGGTTTGAACTTCGCAAATTTTCTGAGGTTTCATCAAGTTGAGGCGGAATCCGATTCTACCCATGTGATAGATTCTTGCACCGGTCAATCAAGATGGTGGAATACAACAGCCACTTTTTTTGCTGAGTGTGTGATCGGAAAGGTCAACTTTAAGCATTGTTTTTATATTTCTAATCAAGCGACGCATGTGTTAGCTAGTTATAGTTATTATAATGAAGTTTCACTGAGTTGGACATATGAGCCTCTAGGTTTTCTGCTTTCTAGACTTATGGATGATGTAACAACTATTTTAGTTCAATAAAGCTAGCCATGATGGTCTTTTCTAAAAAAAAAGAGATGACTGTTACACATGTGCCTTTTTTTATTCAAGTCAAATTATTTGATTCAAACTCGGCGACCAAGAGCCTTTCTTCCTCTTCCCACCCTCATGACCCCTCTCCCATGACGTCTATCGAACGTCGACCCAATCATAAGCGGTGGCCCTACCACGCGCGCCTCGCCACCCTTCCCTCCCTCGACCTCCCCCACACTGCCAAGTTACCGCTGCCCAAGGTTCTAATTAGGAAATTGTTGGCTTTGCATTTCCAGATTTTTTGCATGCCTGATTACTCATTTTTTTTCTGCAAAAAGATCAGATCTATTATAAAAATTCATCAAAAGTACAAAGCACCTCAAACATAATAAAAATTACATCAAGGTCTATGAACCACCGAACGACCATTGTCGCTGCCAGAACGGGCCGCTGTCGCCGCTCCCATACTGGAGCCGACCTAACCCTGTCGATGACAGCCGGGAAGTCTTCATGCGGCGAGAAACCCTAACCTCGCCGCCCCTAGGAGCTTGCAGAAATCTACACAGGAGATCCGTCTAATCCGTCCCAACAGACGAACTTGAGGAGGATCAGACTCTGGAAGATTGACTCGAAGAAAGAGTGTCGCCATTCGTCCAAACGCCACCCCTGCTAGTACTATCTACTAGCACAATAGAAGTATGCTTCGTTAGTACATTCCCCTAGGTTGGACATACGTTGTGACTAAGTACAAATTAGGATGCATAAATTTATCATAATTAAAGAAAAAGTCACTTCAAAATTTCGTTAATTATTTGTGTGTCATATGTATCTAGTTTATTTTGAAGCACGTCAAATATTTTTTGCCTAGCTCCAAACTATCCTAAAATAACCTGGACAAGTAAAAAGAAATAACATGATCCGGTAGTTTCTTCCGTGTGTATGTACAATGTGAATAACCAATCTTTGCAGGAATGCACATTTTTATGCCAATTGGGGATGCATCCTATGTAGGGAAGTGTTACGCTGATCTTCGCTATACAACAGAAAGATAATAAATAAAATTAAAATTTCCTTCCTTTTAGTGTTTTACATACTTGGAATACTTATAATGCACCCCTGATCGATGGCACGTCGGCAGCTTGTCCTGGCAGTAATAATTGTGTAGTGGTCCAAGAATCTCAATGTAATTTGTAGGACCTATCTGGGGCACATCTAAATATGCTTTAGTTATTGCACATCTACATAACTCAACCAAACAAGAAAGAAAAAGAAAGCAGTTTTGCTAAAGCACAAGGTGCTATATCATTGATTTTACGTTAAGGTTCGTGAAAGCATTTTCTTTTGTTTTTTTCCTTTTTCTTTCTAGTTTGATTGAGTCACTTAGATGTGCAATAACTAAGCACATCTTGATGTGCCTTAAACAAACCTAAAAGAAAAAAAAAGACTAATAAAAATGATTTCAGATGTGCAACACTCAGGGCACATTTCAGATGTGCCTTAACAAAACTGTAATTTTTTATTACACCGTTGAATGTGAGCTTGCTGAAAGAGCACCCATTTACAACTTGTTTACTTTACCTGGTCCGTAAAACTGATCTGATCGACCGGTATACGTAGCTATGCTCAACTCATCTGCAAACCGATCTAAATTAAGTTAAGCACCGGATCGATCCTTCCAGCTGGTAGAACCACACTGCCACCGAGTCGCCGTGCACGTGTACGCTCGAACTTCAACATATCGGTTCGCACCGTGTACGTGTCGACGCATGCATCGATGCTGCCGATAACTTAAATACGATCCGGCCGTACGTACGTACGTGCGTGCCTAACCTTGGGACGACGGGTACGATTATTAGGTGTCCGTTTTTCTTTTGAGTTGGATTGGAGTACTTGTTCAAATTTTGAACAAGCGATGTGAATTTGAACCTCGCGCTATTCAGCATAAAAAGAAAATCGCTCAGCATTTATCGAAACTCAGTGAGATTTTCTCTACAGAGATTAGCAATATGAAAATGTAATCGAAGGAGATTATAAATGTGGTGGTGATGAATGGAAAGGCTAAAACTTTTGCTCTCTTTTCTTTTTATGTATACCTCTTTTTTGGCGAAAATGGTCCAATCTATTATAAAAGTTCACCGAAAGTATAAAGCATCTCAAGCATACTAAAATTACACTGAAATTCCAAGACCATCAAACGACCACTACTGCCCGTCAGAACGAGCCATTGACGCGTCGCTGTCGCCGCTCCCCTACCGGAGCCGGCTTGACCTTGTCGATGAGAGTAAGTAAGTCTTCACATGTGTCCCTCTTATTATTTAGAAAGAGTTACCTCCATGTTTGGTTGTATTTTGCCTCTTAATTTACGAAGATTCAAGGAGTGTTTGGATGAGGACGATTGTTATCTTAGGAAAAATAAACATCTCTAACTCTTTCCTTTTCTTTCCCTCGTATGTTGCGGCTAATGCAAACTCTTCCTCTCTAAGCTTTGCCGGCGAGCTTGTGGATTTGTCACCATTCCGCGTGTCTCTCCAGTGGCCGGGAGGGAAATTCGTGTGCCTTGGCTCCAACCAAGAGTTTTGGCTTGGGTTTTTTAGTCCCCGCAAGAGCTGTGCTTGAGTGGCCTGTGGCGCTTCTTCTTCAAGCTTAGTCTTTCAAGACCCGATTGTGATGAGTTTTTCCGTCTGGACAAAGTCAGGGGAGCTCTGACTTCAATTTCTGTTAGGGATCTTGTTGCGCGGTGCTTTCAAATCGATTCAAGAGTTCAATGACGACGACCGTGGCTCAAGATGTTGGCCCTTAGGGGCACATGCACAAAGACTTGCCAACTATTATCAACATCAGATCATTCTGGCAGGAGTAATGATTGTTTGGTGGTTCAGGGACCTCGATGTAATTTTCATTATGTTTAAGATGTTTTGTACTTCTGACGAACTTTTATAGTAGATCTGGATATTTTTTGAAAAAGAAAATCTTTGAAAGAAAAACGTTTGATACCTAGTTTGAATTTGAACCAACTGATTGGCATCGAAGCCTCCAAAAACAATCGCATGCCCCATTAAAAAACACTCCATCTAAAGTGTAGTATTCCATTAAACTCCTGCTGGACAATACATTCCTGCATGCTTTTCACTTTTGAAAAATGATACGAGTAGCACGTTCCTCCTAAATGTATTTGGTATACTACCAGCACATAATCAAATCTTGTTTAATATCCACCACACTACTACTGACTAAAGCTCACATTTTTGTCCTCCTCCGGTTCTCTCCCATGCATATACATCGTACCCTTCCCTTCCCCTTCCCTCGCATCTCCCCCACACTCCAAGAAAGCAAGCAGGCCGAGCTCAGCGCCCGCGGGAGACACGCGCGGCGGCGGCATGGACGCGGCCATGGCGCTGGCCACGGTCTTCTTCTGCCTCCTGCTGCTCGCCTCAGCCGCCATCTCGCTCCTCCTCCTCCGCCTCTGCGTGGCCGCGCTCCGCCGCGCCCCCGCGCGCGCCCCCTACGCCGCCGTCGACCCGGAGGCGGCCGCGCGGGCGGCGCCACCGCCGGTGCCGCAGCAGGAGCTGCCCCTTCCGGTTCCGGCGGCGTGGGCGAGGCCCAAGGCGCCGGAGCCCCGGCGGCTGGCGTGGCGGGAGGTGGAGGCGCTGACGGGCGGGTTCGACGAGGCGGCCGTGGTGGGCTGCGGCGGCTCGGGTGGCGCCGTGTACCTGTCGAGGATCCCCGTCGCGGCCGGCGGGCCGCCGGCCGCCGTGAAGGTGCACCGCTGGTGCGGCGGCGGCGAGCGCCGGCTCGGCGCGTTCCGGCGCGAGCTCGACCTGCTCCGCCGCGTCGGCCGCCACCCGCGCCTCGTCGCCCTCCTCGCTTACTCCGACGACCACGGTAAATACTCCCTCCTCCGACGATCCTGCACTGCACCGACGAAAAATGAAAATGAAATCAAATGCCCATCACTGCTCCTGCTGCCGCTGTAGCTTTGACTCCATGTGGCCGAGGAAACAACACAGGGAACTTCCTCCTCCTTCAAATGAATATTTTTTTACCTTCTTACACTGCCGGTAGAAAGTGCTCCTACTTTATTATATAAGTAACTCAAATTCCTCTTCCTGTAAAGAACTCAAATTTCTCTACCTTTTATATATACTTAAACACAGTAATGGTATATTTTATCATTGTCAGGTGTGTAGAAAATACGTAGGCTGGATTGAAAATGTGGAGTAAATTGACTTGTGTTCACGAGTGATGTACCACTGCCTACCTAATGAGAAAAACAGCGCCACCTCACTGAATTTTTCTATCCTGCTGCTTTTTGAGCGTGATAGGTTAACGACAATGTTAGTTTTCGTCAGTCCTAAACAACATCTGCGCGCGCTTGCTTAATCACCACGCCCCTCTCTGTTCTCCTCTTTTCACCGCAACAAATTATGTAAATATGGTAAATAGTAATATTATTCACTGGTTAAATGGCTGAATTTGTTGTCCTTCTCGCAGAGGAGGGAGGCGCGCTGGTGCTGGAGTACATGCCGGGCGGCACGCTGGCGGACCGTCTCCACCACGCCGCCACGCCGCCGCTCACCTGGCGCCACCGCATGCGCGTGCTCCACGACGTGGCCGCCGCGCTGGAGCACCTCCACGACGCCATCTCCGTCGTGCACGGCGACGTGTCGGCCTCCAACGTGCTCCTCGACGGCGGCGGCCGCGCGCGGCTCTGCGACCTGGGGTCGGCCTGCGAGGGCACCTTCTCGGCGGCCGTGGCGCCGGCCCGGGGCGCGGCGGCCGTCGGCTCGCCGGGCTACGCCGACCCCTTCTTCCTCCGCACCGGCATCGTGTCCAAGAAGTCCGACGTGTACGGCTTCGGCGTGCTGCTCCTCGAGGCCCTCACCGGCTCGCCGGCCGCCGGCACGCCGGGCCCGGACGGCAGCAGCCAGTACCTCGCGGCGAGGGTGATGCCGCGCTTGAGGGCAGCCGGGGCGGCGGGGCTCGTGGACGGCAGGCTGGGCGGCGACTATGATGCTGTGGAGGCCGGCGACGTCGCGCGGGTCGCCGTGGAGTGCGTGGCGCCGCAGCCGGGGCTCCGGCCGACCATGGCGCAGGTGCGGGCCGCCGTCGCGGAGAAGGCGGCGAGGTCCCTCGCGGCGACGGACGGCGGCGAGAGCGACCTCAAGTTGCTCGACTTGTTCCGCATGGCCAGCTAGCTGACTGGAGCGCTGGACCCCATTTTTCAGAAGCTCCATTAGCTTCATCATCTTCTTCTCCTCCTTCTCCTTCTTGTGTGTGTGTGTGTTAGACATTTAGTGGTAGAAGATGGATTGGTTTAGTGTCTAGTGCTAGAACTGAGTGGGATGTAAATATGATTCGACTTCACTTACTTCCATAAACGGGTGCAATAAAAATTCTGTCCATGCAACAATGCATAGTTTAAACTTTTACCCAACATGGTACTACTATTATCAAGATGTCAGCTAATGAGAAATTCTTGTTCCAAAAATGATAGGTGCTCAATGATCATCCAATCATGGCTGCAAAGGTGAGACCAGGTCTCACGGTTAGCAGGTGAGACCCGTCCTGATGGATGACACGTGGCATTCACAAATCACAAATCATCTAATCTCCCCCCCCCCCCGGATTTTAAGTAGGGGGGTGGGGGATGCTTTGAGATTTGTGAATGCCACGTGTCATCCATCAGGATGAGTCTCGCGTGAGATCTGGTCTCATAGAATTCTTTTCCGTATTGGACGGCATAGATATATCATGGGATTCCATAAAAGGAATTGGATATATATAATCGTTGAAGGATCTGAAGAATGGACCAAGATCCCCAATGCATAAAAGTTGCAATCAAGATGTAGTCTAATGAGAAATTTTGGTTCCAAAAAAGACCAGTGCTCAATGATCATGCAATCATGGCTGCAGGAGCAGGTATTGGACGACATAGATATATCATGGGATTCTATAGATGGAATTGGGTATATAATTGTTGAAGGATCTGAAGAATGGACAAAGATACCCAATGTATAAAAATTGCAATCATGGCGATAGAAGGGATTTCTATGGTTTTCGCCGAGTCCCAAGTGGTGTCCTCATGATTGGCAGGTTGCAAAATGTTTCTGGCTTCTAGACTACCACTAGCAGCAGAATTTGCTGGACCACAAGATGGAAACACAGGGCCAGAATGGAAGGTCAAGATGTTAACAACAGAGCAAATAGCAGCACATGTACTGAATAATTAGTCCCTGGGTTAGGAGAGTACTGAATAATTGAAGGGCCAGGTACTGCACCACTACTTGATGCCAGTTAGAAAGAGCATCAAGTGCTGGAGCTTCTGAGACACTTGGTTCAAGCATGCCTAGTGTCAAAAAGTGCTGGACAAGCAACAGTCAATAATACACAATGATTACACCAACTTGAAAGTGTGATTATTGTCCGTCGAGTTGCCGTATCGTGCATGGAACAGCGTATGGGACCATATTGCTAAACCACGAGCACACACGGAACAAAAAATGGTGTACCGATTTAAGGATTTACAGAAGAGATGGTTTTGTCAGCATTGTTGCTTCCAGGCATGGAGTGACACCATACTGGATTACTATCAATTTTGATGCAGGCGATTCGCACCGCCCTGGCCCGGGTCCTGCCTGGGCCTCGTCCTCTTCATCTTTGCTTTGAACCTCAGTTTCAGGGCCAGAGTCTCCACCGTGTTGACGAAGTTACCAACCGCCATCACCACCAGCAAGATCCCACACACTATGACCTGGAAAGGTGGGCGACGACAAGATCACAAGAGTCACTTCAGGGGGACCGAATAATAGGCCAGGCAACAACACATTTGGCAGATAACTAGTGCGTAGCCTAATCCTCATGGTCATGGAAACTCCGTATTGCAACTGTGAATGCCACTGACTTAATACTTGCCTGCCATTCAGAGGTGAGCCCGTGCCACGCGGTCTGAAGAAGCAACACTCCAACATATGCTTCAAACCCCTGTAAACATGAGTGACCAAGATGAGATCCAATGGTGCAGACCTAGAAAGAATATAATGGCCTACTAGCCATCTTGTTGCTTCTATTCTCACTTCGACTGAACAGTAAGGTGAAGACACACGTAACTGAAGTATCAAGAACCAAACAACATGACCACCAAGAATTGGTCATCTACCGACCACTAATTAGTTTCCCCAAGGCCCTGCTTAGTTGCCATAGTATGGGAAAACTAAGAGCTAACGTGTTTTATGGGCTCGCCTGACACCTACCTGTAATACAAAGAGAACAGGATATAGTAGCAATAGCTGCCCTTCCACACCAGCTGTTTCTCCAGCGACGACATCCATTCTTTTAGCCTGCAAGTAGTCAATGACAACAGAGTAAATCAAAATGAGACAAAGAAAATACTACTCTTACTGGTACGAAAAAGTCACAGTGGGTAACGTATAATTATGAGAACATCTATTTAACAGTCCATCAAGTTTACAAAAAAGTGTTTGCACATAAGATTTATTTTAGGGAAGGTCACAACTCTTATATTTATTTATTTGTGCAAATGCTGTCTCCAACTCCTAGCTAAACAACAAGCGATCTGAATTGCTTTTCACAAGCACCAACTATAGATCCCCATGAATATACTTTGATTATATGCAGGATCATCTACAGTTGATACTGATCAGAATCTTATTTAATAATATTAATTACCTTTTTAATACTCAAGTTGCAAAGTTCTAATATTAAATGAGCAAAGGGCACATATCAATCTATTTGTTAAATCAAAGAAAGGCCTCACCTTTCCCAGAGCAATTCGGGTGCGTAATCTTTGACGCTGGTACCTATTCTGGAGATGCATTGCAATTCCTTGCATGATTGCCCAACGCAAGAAAAGCTGTACCCCTCTCTGCAAAAGGCCAGATTATGAGTTTATAGTCTTTAAAACTTGGGACTAATGACAAAGCAACACACCCACTTCTACAAAAAGATCAAATACCTGCTTACTCGAGCAATCAGGCTGTCCCTTTATCTCCCATGTAAGGCTAACAAGAGCCATTAGCATTGCTAAATAGTGGTGGTATATCCACCTGAAAATATAGTAGCACATTATGATTAGATGGTCATAATTTGGAGAAGAAGTTGATTTTGCAAGATTTAGAGAACAAACTAAACACGGCCTTGCTGCAACAAAACAAACAGATGTGTCGATGCCATATTTGAGTGCCCAATAAAGACATTTAGTAAAAAAATGAGCAACACATTCTCCAGCAAAGAAATTTTGGTCCTTACCAAGGACGGATATCGCTTCCATTTACAAGCAACACATTCTCCCTCAAAGCAAAACTTGTGTAGAGGAATAATAACCAAGCCTGCAAATAATGTTTTGATCAATTATGTCAGACAATGAAGTTATGAGCAGAGGAAATATAGTCAGGGCATGTGAAAGTACTCAACAAATACCTGGTACACCTGAACTGCCAATGCTGGAAGGCACCCATCCCACACCCACCATCTCAGTAAGAGGAGAGTGGATGGAAACAACAGGAACATATAGGCAGCCCTATCCTGCCAATAGAAAAGGTTAAACCATCTAGATCGTCAGGCATGGTTTAAAATTTTTGGAAGATAAAAAATGTTAGCAAGCTTACAATATTTCACTAACAAAATACAATTTGAACTGAACATAGATAGTAAACTTACAGAACCTTGAAACATAATTACCAGCATACAGTACAACATTATGTTTGTCTGTATTAACTAAGCCAACTTTATCAAATGCAAAACAGGCAGGAGATTTTCAATTTGCATGACTGTGAGCTTGAACATACAGACGTATAATCTTGATAGTTCAAATTTAGCTTACATACTTGTCAGCGGTGTCAGGGGAACAGTGACATAGGCCATATCGTTTCTATAAATGCCAAACATAAGCCAAAATTTATGCAGCACAAATAGGAACAACCATTAGAAGTTTATGTTTCGCCATGAAAATCATTAAAAGTTCAGAATGCATTACTAGAGGTCGTGAAGAATATAAACAGATAAATTTAATTTATTCACTTCATGATGCCATACCAGAAAAAGTACGCACACAATATCGAAAGGAAAAACATCTGAAGATTATTACCCTATAATTGTTGTACTCGTCCTTCACTTTGAGCTTTTCCTCCTTCCTTGCCACCCGCACATTCACAGGGCCAACAAACTTCTTGAGGAACTTTCCTAAAGGTCCAGACATAGTGGGCTTCAACCACAACTCATAAAGAAACAACTAAATTTCAGCCCAGACAAAATGGGGGTCGGGGAGGAAACAAATTGCAACTGACCGTTTCCCTTGCTTGGGAGAAACGCAGCCACGTCGCCGTCTAAGATTGCTGCCCTGGCACGCTCCAGTTCCTCCTCGACCTGCACATATGGCAACAGAATACAAACAAGAACATGAGATAAAAAGTATATATACTACTAAGATAAGCAGTAGTAACATAACGAGAACTGGAGATGGTGATTCTTATTTAAGCAACTGAAACAATACAAATGACAACATAAAAAAATGGTATATATACAATCATTTTGTACATGCCGAAACAATACATGGAAGTACTCGCAAAACAATAAGCACATGGGAGCACTTTGGAAGATGCGTGTGGCTAGCCATAATGAGTAATAATCTCTATCTTCAGATGAACAATTCTGGGCTTAACAATCTTGGCTTCAGATGAGTAATCTCTAGCATATGGAGTAATAATCTCTAGCTTCGTGCTGCAAGGTTGGTGTTAGCCCAACTATATAATATACTGTGTCAGCTCGACAACTGGTGAAGAGGAAATCCTAGTGCTCAGGCGAGATGAAGCAGCGATTGAATCGGCAAACACACCGGGTCGAGACAAAAATCATTGGCCAGCATCCAGCAATTCGATGCGCGCGCCACAAATCCGTGCGCTCCTGGGCCAATAAGAGGCGCCACACCTTCGTACAGCAACGAATTCGGCCGGGATCACGGAGCAGATTCCGATGCAGCACACGCGGAGCCAGCATCTCTAGGCACGCGCGCGGGCGCGAGGCAGCAGCAACGCGGAGAAGGGACGCCCTGAGGACGCACGGCGCTGCCTCGAGAGCTGGCCGGAGCGAGGGCCGCGGCGCGAGGGCGGCGACGGGGATCGAATTTCGAATCAGGCAGAGAGAGGGAGAGAGACAGAGGAGGGGGGCGGGCGAAGGGGGGGACGCGGACCTTGTCGAGCGTGGCGGGGTCGAGGGGGGCGAGGGAGCCCTGGAGGCGTCGGACGTCGG
Source organism: Triticum aestivum (assembly GCF_018294505.1). Classification (NCBI taxonomy): domain Eukaryota; kingdom Viridiplantae; phylum Streptophyta; class Magnoliopsida; order Poales; family Poaceae; genus Triticum; species Triticum aestivum. Next base: position 13,679,467 of record NC_057809.1, on the reverse strand, counting down.
CGTCCAGCGCGACGGCGCGGCGGCGCAGCGCGTCCTCGTCGGCGGCGCGGCGCACGGCGAGGGCCGCCGCCGCGTCCCGCAGCTCCCGCGCCGCCTCGGCCGCCGCCGCCGCCTGCTCCTCCAGGCCCTGGGCCCCGTCGCCCCCGCCGTCCATTGCCGCCGACGAGGAGCAGGAGAGATGGGCGGTGGCGGTGCGGAGGAGGTTGGAGAGAGAGAGAAGCTTCCCCTTTCGCGTGGGTGACCGTGCCCGCGTGACGTGTCCGCCTCCTCCTATCTGGTCGCGCGGGGCCCACCTGGAAGGCGACAGCTGTCGGGGTCGGCGTACGTACGGGTAACCATCGTTTTTGGGTTGGCATTATCTGGCGAGCGAACGTTCGCCACAAGAGATGGCATTTGTGAACGTTCGTGTGGCAGTTTCTGCGTATTTGAGAAAACTTGGTGGCCTTTTTGCAAAACTGTCATGGCATTTCTTTAGTTTTGAGTGTGGAAAAGTCAACCAATCCGCAGCGTAGGATCAAGATCGTGGGGCGGTCTAGGAGTTTGCTAGTAGTTTCTGCCAGACGAACGTTCGCCAGTTACTATTTTCCGTCATTTTTGGCTGATAAAATAAGCTTAAAGTTGGCACGATTAGCCGAAAAGTATTGTGCTTTATACCGGACGCCCTCTCCATCCCATTACGTCACAGTCCGGACACCATCTGACAAAATGTCGCCATCCAATCAAACCTTCAGACCCGACCCATATGTGGAGCGAATTTAGGGCGGCTGACCCATATGTGGAGCGAACTTGGGGTAGCTTGGGCGCGGTTGGACGTGTACAACACGTCAAATCCGGCAGGTCGGACCCACCCCAAATCCCTTCAAATGTGACCAACCCTCGCTCAATCTGCCCTCTTCCTCTCACTTCTATCCTTGTTTAACCATCCTTTGCCTAGCTTTGCCGCCATCCCCACCCTAGCTTCGCCACCGTCCCCAACCCACAACGCCACCACCGCCCCTTGTCCCTCCTGGGCTTCATTGCTTCTCGGACACATTCGCCGCCCCCTCGCCCCTGTACGTCCTACTCCGTCGGATATACATCTCACCCGCCATGTGTTTAATAAAACTTCGGAGCTGTTTTTTAGGTTCTTTTTCTCATTTGTAGGAAAAGGATGGACTCATTGGATGATGTTCCTTACGAGGAGCTTGATAAATCATTTTCAAAGAGTTCATCAATTCGTTGGATTCAGACATGATGACAAAAAAGATGCTGATTTAGTGCTGCTGATGATCATCCTTGGAGAAGTAGAGAAGAAAGAGGAGCATGTTCCCAAATTCAAGGGTTTGATGCCGGGGCAATATAACGTCATAGGATAAAGAGACAACGAGATCACTACGACAACTACTTCAAACCCGGGCGACTATTCCATGAGTTTTTTGGGGAATCCTTTCGGATAAGGAGTCATGTGATCTTGTGCATAATGTATGTGTGAACGCATATGATACTTGCTTCACGCTGAGAAAGTATTGTTGTGGAAAATTGTTGTTCTCTTCTATGCAGAAATGCACGCTTGCTCTAATGATGCTTGCATATGGTACATCTAGAGATGTCGTTGACGGGGTCGTCTGGACGGGGAGAGCACATGCATTGAGGGAATGGAAAAATTTCCGTACACCATGGTGAAGGTGCTTTGACTTGAGTACTTGAGAGAACTAACTACGGAGGACATAGAAAGTTATTGGCAATTGCAGCAGCAGGAGGTTTCCCAGGTATGCTCAATTCAGCCGATTGCATGCTTTGGCAATGGAAGAACCACCCATCAGATTTGTGCGGGCAGTTCCAAGGTCACACTAAAGAGGCAGCCATCATACTTAAAGCAGTAGCATCAAAGGACTTGTGGATTTTACATGCTTTTTTTGGCATGCTCGATTCTCACAATGACATTAATGTGCTTCAACGATCTTTATTATCCAAGAGCCTTTGTGCTGGGGCTCCAGCGTGCAACTACACCATCAAGTGTCAACGGACACAACTACACCATGGGGTACGATCTGTCTAATGGCATCTACCGGTGGGAGGTGTTTGTGAAGACTATACCTGATCCTAAGGTAGCAAACAACGTCTCTTTGCAACAATGCAAGAATATGTTAGGAACGATGTTTGAGAGGGCATTTGGAATGCTCCTAGCTCATTGGTTATCGTTCGTGGAGCTACAAATATGTGTTATCAAAAGACATTTGTGGCAAATCATAACTTGTTGTGTAATCTTAATTACACAACATGATTGTGGCGGATGTGGGCGAAGGAGCAGTCCGCACACATGATTTTGAAAAGACCGGAGTACATGTCCGCCTCACGAAACAAGATGCAACACATGTTGTGAACTTCCTAGAGATACATCGACAACTTTGAGATACCCAGACGCATATGCAACTACTCAGTGATCTCGTGGAGCATATGTGGATCCATACTGGAAACAATGTTTTAAATAGCAGGCTATTGCCAAATAGCGACGGACCTCAAAATCAGCTATAGCGGGCTATAGCAGGCTATAGCGGGCTATAGCAGGTTATAGCGGGCTATTTGTACATAGAATCATTTAGAGGCACCTTGATGAAAAGACTATATAGCGGGCTATAGCGAAGCTATACCCGGCTATTTAAAAGATTGACTGGAAATCATTGAATTTACAGTTTGAACTATGCACTCTGAATAAATTTTATGTTTTAACTATATATTATTCCAATCTAAACTATTTTTGTGTGTGTGTGTGTGTGTTTATATCAATTGTTCCACATTTTTTGTATTGTTCAGTTATCCAGGTAAATTTATTTGGATGGAATTGAGGTTTCGAAAATGAGGGGTATGGATGTCTAGTAGGACGGAGGTGTGGTTGGCTCCCATCCGTGGACATATATGGGGTCATATTCGGCAATTCCGGTTGAAGATTCTCTAAGTTCAATATAAAAAAAATAATCACTGGAGATAACATTAAGTGACAACCCATTACCCATTGTATGATTATTAATTTTCTTCTCTGGACAAACGGGACGCATAAGAAAATATTATGATCAGCTCTGATAAGATGCGCACATACACATAAGTATCATGAACAGAAAGCAACTAGTACATGCGAGTGAGTGCCCCTTCATTCGCTGACAACAATTTTTCTAAAAATTTCCGTCGAGACACGTCCCTGTACAATCGTCGGGGACCCGGGATGGCCACCCTGCTCGCTCAACTGTGGATCCGCCAATAACCACACCAAAGGTTGCTTCCTATAATGGAAGGATCTTGCTCTACAATACCTTCGTAGTAACTAGACATTGCCACTTGGGATTGTTAAATGTTTTTTATTCAAATATCTTCCTGCTCATGGTCAAAGTAGGATTGATATTCCTCTTATCTTTCTGAATTTCAGTTCAGTATAGATTGTGATGAAGAAAACAAGTACACCCCTCGGGGTAGTGCTACTTTTTTTTACTAAATCGCTGCATAAGTTTCCAGATAGTTTCCGACAAATCATTTTGTTAGACTATTCACAATAGTGTCTCAATGAGGGCAAGTAATTTGGAAATAGATTTATACTAGAAGTGAAAGCGCGCTTTGCTGCGCCGCGTTGAATTTCAGCAACCAATTGAGTGGAGTACACAACCGTCAGGGAATTCGGAAATTTTGGACACTGTAGTATATGTGAACTATATGAAAAGGGTGCAACTAAATTTCAGATCTGGTCTTTATTTAAAAGAAAAATACTTAAAAACCATCCTTCCAGTTGTAACACTTGGCATTACAGCGATTTTCACAGTAAGCTATTACATGCATGTGTCCAATCACCGGAGATTCCATTTGCAGTAAAATTTCGATTATGCGGAACACAAAAGGACCTGATCCTATGGATTTCATTGATATTCACTGTGATTGGCCCTAAAACACAATGAGGAGCAGCAGGCGGATTCGAAGGCTTCAGTTGAGCGAGCAACAAGTTGTCCACCATGAGTGCATTAAAGCAGTATAATTATGTACACACAAACATTGGCAAGAAATGTTCCTGGAAGTATTAGCATTGGGGCATTAGCATAAGAGATAACCGAGTGAATAATTGTTTGTGTTTTGAAATGTGAACATTTATTCATTTCCATATGCGTAAAATAAGGTATAAGACATAAAAAAAACATCTGACTGAGAGCTCACATTTGTTACCATGGCTTGGAGGCATTTCAGAAGAAGTTCGATCTTTTGTCAGTTAACCCAACTAATAACTATGCAAAATAGCTTCAGATTGTCACAAAAGAACATGAGTTCAGCATTTTCAGAGAAGTTACAACGATCATAGAGTTCCAAGTTCAAGGATAGCATGGATTCTTCTATGAATTTGCAATATAGTTGCAACAAAATTCTGATCGATTGATTAAATATTTTTCCTTTTCCCAATCAGTCTGATGATTCACATAGGTTGTGCAACACTTGCGAAAATATATAATAAATACTTTGAGCAAATATTATAATTAGTTTTGTAACCTAATATTACATGCTTCTGTATATTATTTCAAAAACTAACTGCACAAAAGAGAGAAGTAAATAGCATTCTAAAAATCCACACACACAACTAACTAAATGCTATAAGAAGCACACACATATTTGACATTGTCAAGTGAATTAAGTAATACAAGACTAAAATGCGGAATTACTGCAATTTCTAATTCTCCATGGGATAAACAGATCTTTAGTAACAAAATACAAAGCTCAACGGGTCTTGCTACTACTACGGGTAAGGATTCAATTACGCACTGCGATCAGAAACTTTGTATTTATGCTCACGTAGTGAAACCTGGTTCCCATTGTCAGTCATCCCAGAATAACCAACATAAAAGAAGAGAGAATTCCTTATTTGGTCCTTTCTTAAAATTTACTTCCCTATTTAGCCCAAAATAAAAAAAGTTCCTTGTTTGACTCCTAAAGTTAATTTTGTTCCTTATTTGACATTCGTCCATTTTAGACACTAAAGGGTTTAAGTGTGAAGTGAAAAGATCATTTCGCCCCTAGTCCATTGTGTAACTATCCTAAATGTAGTAAAAAGAGCAATCAGTTCACCCATATTTTAGGGATGTTTAATGGATGCTGCGCATATATGTGTATGCTCTAATATTTTGTTCATTAGGTAAGTCTTTGCGTGTAAAAGCATACAAAATATCCGTTGAACTTTTACTAGCATATATATCAGTACAATATTTTTTATGAGTAAGTACAGTACCATATACACTCGCAGAAAAGTACAGTGCCATATACAATATTTTGGTTAGTCTCGCCGGCCGATTAGCCCACGGCGCTGAGGCGGCCTCGGCCTTGGGCGTCTACGCACATGGCGCCATGACGTGCGGGTTGAAGAGCTCCGGCGGGGAGCGTGGCGGCGCGTGTGCGTGCGTCTCCTACGAGCCTGGCGGTCTGCGTGCGTGTCTTCCCTCACGGTTGCACAGGACAGGATGCTTTATCGATCGCTGATAGCTAACGTACCTGGACCTTGGCTTGTTGAGTCACCGTTGGGTGCAAATACGGAGTATACATGAGTGCATGCATGCAGGCCAATTACAAACTTGGCTAGTTTTGCATGCACGTATTTATGTCTTTTGGCAATTATTTCTCTTAGATCAAAGTGTAAAACTTTGATCTTTTTACAGCACTCTATTCTATACGATGAACTCTACAAATAAAGACCAATATTGAATATATTCTCTCACTCATAAATTTTCTAGCAACACATGGGACCTGCACGTCATACAGTAGTACTTTGATAGATCAAAGTTATATTTTCTCACATATATACACTCGTATTTATTTGTTTGCCAGTCCACCACGGCTTACATAAATAATTGGGTTTAGTGCGTAAAAAGATCATCAAACACTTAATCAAAATATGGTACTGTATTGATCATAGATATGCTTGTACAAATTATACGGTGTTTTGTACAGCTTTTACATGTACAAATCAAATTACATGTACAACTTCGCGGTATTGTGAAGCAAGAAGCGCCCGGTCTCCTGTTTGTCATGGAGACAAAGATCGCAGCGGTGAGAGTGGAGAACTTACGGACATCGTTGGGTTTTGAGGGATGTTTTGTTGTTAACAATGTGGGTCTCAGTGGTGGGATTGGTATGTTCTGGTCTCATGACTTTGACGTAGAGTTAAAGCGTTACAGTGCCGGCCATATTGATGTCATGGTGCGGAGGAAAGGTGATGATGGAAGAAAATGGCGAGTGACTGGTTTCTATGGAGCTCCAAGGGCTGAAGATAGACATCATAGTTGGAGATTCATGAGAACTTTGTTTGCAATCCAACATGAGGCTTGGATGTGTATTGGTGATTTTAATGAAACTTTGGTAGGATCGGAACACTTTTCACGGTCCTCACGTCCGGAATGGCAAATGCGAGCATTCCGTAAAGTTATGGATGAGTGTTCTCTAGTTGATCTTGGCTACTCTGGAACGACATATACCTGGGATAATATACAGCTAGGAGGATCAAATGTTAAAGCAAGGCTTGACAGGGCATTTGGGAATGAGGCTTTTATGAACATGTTTGAACATATCAAAGTCCGTCATATTGTTGCTACGGAATCAGACCACTGTTTTGTGTGTGCAGAGGTCCGGAAGCGCGCTAGTTCAGGGGGTCCGAGGGGACCTAAGCAATTTCGGTATGAAGATGTCTGGCAAACGCACGTCGACTATGACAAATTAATTATTGATAACTGGCAGCGAGGTGCAGGTCGTCAGGGTCTTCAAGGTGTTACTCAAGCCCTTACTGCATTGCAAGGCAATCTGGTAGTGTGGGGGGCAAAGGAGTTTGGTTCTCTCACACGCAAAGTTCGTCGGTTGCGCGATAAACTTGCACGGTTGAGGATGTCAGCAGTAAGGAGGGGACCAACAAAAGAGGAGAACACAATTACCAAACAACTGAGGTTGGCTCTCAAACAAGAGGAAATCTGGGTCTGTCAGAGGTCTCGTGTGTCATGGCTTCGGGAGGGGGACAGAAACACGGGCTATTTTCTTGCCCAAGCTGCCCAGCGAAAGCGCATGAATAAGATTGAAGGACTGGAGCGGTCTGATGGCTCTGTGTGTGCAAATGGGGATGAGGATCGGGTAGAAGTTCAGGCCTTCTATCAAGCATTATACACGTCCAAGGGCTTTCACCAGATGGACGAGCTACTACAAGTAGTACCTCCTCGGGTCACGGGTGCGATGAATATTGAGCTACAGAAGCCATACACCGAAGAGGAGGTCCGGCGAGCTCTTTTTCAGATGGCCCCGTTGAAGGCACCAGGAGTGGATGGTTTTACAGCTGGATTCTATCAAAGACACTGGAAAATTTTGAAAGATGATATTGTCCCGGCTGTATTGGACTTTCTAAATGGGGGTGAACTGCCATTGGGTCTAAATGACACTTCCATTACTTTGATTCCCAAGGTGAGGTTCCCTCAAAAGATCTCACAGTATCGTCCGATATCTCTATGTCCAGTTCTATACAAAATTGCCTCTAAAGCCATTGCAAATCGGGCTAGGGAGTGTCTGGATGAAATCATAGGGGAAGAACAAAGTGCTTTTGTCCCTGGACGTTTGATCACTGACAATGTTTTAATTGCGCATGAATGTGTGCATGCCATGAAGAAGAGGAAGAAGGGGGGCAAAGCGGTATGTGCAGTCAAACTTGACATGATGAAGGCATATGACAAAGTGGAATGGCATTATCTTGAGGCGATTATGTTAAGGATTGGTTTTGGGGCAGAATTTGTCCGTTTGGTAATGAAGTGTGTGACTTCAGTACGTTTCTCGATGCGTGTCAATGGAGAGTTGCTGCCATTCTTCACCCCGTCGTGTGGCTTGCGACAAGGTGATCCAATTTCGCCATATCTCTTCTTGATATGTGCGGAAGGTTTTACATCCCTTTTAAATATGTATGGTGGTGCATATGTTGACAAGGGAATTCGGGTGAGCGCTTGTTCGCCTTGGATAAATCACTTGCTATTCGCAGACGATAGTCTGATCTTTATGCAGTCTAGAGCTCAATCTGCCCATCGATTGAATGAGATTCTGCGAATATATGAAGAATGTTCGGGTCAGGCAGTGAACAAGGAAAAGAGCTATGTTTATTTCAGTCCAAATCCAGCGGCTCCACTTCGACATGAGCTTAAACAAATTCTGAATATTAATGTTGAAGCGTTTACTGAACGATATCTTGGTCTACCTACGGCAGTGGGTAGAATTACAAGCGGTACTTTTGATCACATTAGGGAAAGAATCCGTAGCAAACTCCAAGGTGGATCAGAGAGGATGATATCTTGTGCCCGCAGAGAAGTGCGGTTGAAAACAATTGCTATGGTGATTCCAACTTTTAGCATGTCGTGTTTCAAGTTGACCAAGAAAGTGTGCAAAAGTTTGGTCTCATACATGGCCAAGTACTGGTGGAGCAGCTCCCTTGACCGACGCTCTATGCACTGGTTGTCGTGGGAGGCGCTAGCACAGCCGAAGGCAAAGGGAGGGATGGGATTCCGGGATTTGGAGATGTTTAATACTGCTCTTCTTAGCAAGCATGGATGGAGATTAATAACGAATCCCGATACTCTTTGCGCACGGATACTAAAAGGAAAATATTATCCTTCATGCGAGTTTCTGCTATTGGAAATATGCCATAGAGGCAATAATAAAATGATTATTATATTTCCTTGTTCATGATAATTGTCTATTATTCATGCTTTAATTGTATTATCCGGAAATCGTAATACATGTGTGAATACATAGACCACAATGTGTCCCTAGTGAGCCTCTAGTTGACTAGCTCGTTGATCAATAGATAGTCATGGTTTCCTGGCTATGGACATGGGGATGTCATTGATAACGAGATCACATCATTAGGAGAATGATGTGATGGACAAGATCCAATCCTAAACATAGCACAAGATCGTATAGTTCGTTTGCTAGAGTTTTTCCAATGTCAAGTATCTTTTCCTTAGACCATGAGATCGTGTAACTCCCGGATACCGTAGGAGTGCTTTGGGTGTACCAAACGTCACAACGTAACTGGGTGACTATAAAGGTATACTACGGGTATCTCCGAAAGTGTCTGTTGGGTTGACACGGATCGAGACTGGGATTTGTCACTCCGTATGACGGAGAGGTATCTCTGGGCCCACTCGGTAATGCATCATCATAATGAGCTCAAAGTGACCAAGTGTCTGGTCACGGGATCATGCATTACGGTACGAGTAAAGTGACTTGCCGGTAACGAGATTGAACGAGGTATTGGGATACCGACGATCGAATCTCGGGCAAGTAACGTACCGATTGACAAAGGGAATTGTATATGGGGTTGCGTGAATCCTCGACATCGTGGTTCATCCAATGAGATCATCGAGGAGCATGTGGGAGCCAACATGGGTATCCAGATCCCGCTGTTGGTTATTGATCGGAGAGCCATCTCGGTCATGTCTACATGTCTCCCGAACCCGTAGGGTCTACACACTTAAGGTTCGGTGACGCTAGGGTTGTAGAGATATGTATATGCAGTAACCCGAAAGTTGTTTGGAGTCCTGGATGAGATCCCGAACGTCACGAGGAGTTCCAGAATGGTCCGGAGGTAAAGAATTATATATAGGAAGTGTTATTTCGGCCATCGGGACAAGTTTCGGGGTCACCGGTATTGTACCGGGACCACCGGAAGGGTCCCGGGGGTCCACTGGGTGGGGCCACCTATCCCAGAGGGCTCCATGGGCTGAAGTGGGAGGGGAACCAGCCCCTAGTGGGCTGGTGCGCCCCCCTTGGGCCTTCCCCCTACGCCTAGGGTTGGGAACCCTAGGGTGGGGGGCGCCCCACTTGCCTTGGGGGGCACTCCACCCCCCTTGGCCGCCGCCCCCTTGGGAGATTGGATCTCCAGGGCCGGCGCCCCCCCTTGGGGACCCTATATATAGAGGGGGGGAGGGAGGGCAGCCGCACCAATGCCCCTGGCGCCCCCCTCTCCCCTCCAAGACCTCCTCCTCCTCCATAGAGAACGGCGAAGCCCTGCTGCGGTGACTGCTGCATCCACCACCACACCGTCGTGCTGCTGGATCTTCATTAACCTCTCCTTCCCCCTTGCTGGATCAAGAAGGAGGAGACGTCACGCTGACCGTACGTGTGTTGAACGCGGAGGTGCCGTCCGTTCGGCACTGGGATGTCCGGTGATTTGGATCACGTCGAGTATGACTTCCTCATCCCCGTTCTTTGAACGCTTCCGCGCGTGATCTACAAAGGTATGTAGATGCAATCCGATTACTCGTTGCTAGATGAACTCATAGATGGATCTTGGTGAAACCGTAAGAAATTTTTGTTTTCTACAACGTTCCCCAACGGTGGTATCAGAGCCAGGTTTATGCGTAGTTCTCTTTGCATGAGTAGAACACAATTTGTTGTGGGCGTAGATGTTGTCAACTTTCTTGCCGCTACTAGTCTTATTTTGCTTCATCGGTATTGTGGGATGAAGCGGCCCGGACCGATCTTACACATACGCTTACGTGAGACTGGTTCCACCGACTGACATGCACTAGTTGCATAAGGTGGCTAGCGGGTGTCTGTCTCTTCCACTTTAGTTGGAGCGGATTCGATGAAAAGGGTCCTTATGAAGGGTAAATAGAAGTTGACAAATCACGTTGTGGCTTTTACGTAGGTAAGAAAACGTTCTTGCTAGAACCCTATTGCAGCCACGTAAAACTTGCAACAACAATTAGAGGACGTCTAACTTGTTTTTGCAGCAAGTGCTTTGTGATGTGATATGGCCAAAGTTGTGACGAATGATGAATGATATATATGTGATGTATGAGATCATGTTCTTGTAATAGGAATCACGACTTGCATGTCGATGAGTATGACAACCGGCAGGAGCCATAGGAGTTGTCTTTATTTTTTGTATGACCTGCGTGTCATTGAGAAACGCCATGTAAATTACTTTACTTTATTGCTAAACGTGTTAGCCATAGTAGTAGAAGTAATAGTTGGCGAGCAACTTCATGGAGACACGATGATGGAGATCATGGTGTCATGCCGGTGACAAGATGATCATGGAGCCCCAAGATGGAGATCAAAGGAGCTATGTGATATTGGCCATATCATGTCACTATTATTATTTGATTGCATGTGATGTTTATCATGTTTTTGCATCTTGTTTACTTAGAACGACGGTAGTAAATAAGATGATCCCTCATAATAATTTCAAGAAAGTGTTCCCCCTAACTGTGCACCGTTGCGACAGTTCGTTGTTTCGAAGCACCACGTGATGATCGGGTGTGATAGATTCCAACGTTCACATACAACGGGTGTAAGACAGATTTACACATGCAAACACTTAGGTTGACTTGACGAGCCTAGCATGTACAGACATGGCCTCGGAACACAGAAGACCGAAAGGTCGAGCATGAGTCGTATAGAAGATACGATCAACATGAAGATGTTCACCGATGTTGACTAGTCCGTCTCACGTGATGATCGGACACGGCCTAGTCAACTCGGATCATGTTATAATTAGATGACTGGAGGGATGTCTATCTAAGTGGGAGTTCATTATATAATTTGATTAGATGAACTTAATTATCATGAACTTAGTCTAAAATCTTTACAATATGTCTTGTAGATCAAATGACCAACGTTGTCCTCAACTTCAACGCGTTTCTAAAGAAAACCAAGCTGAAAGACGATGGCAGCAACTATACGGACTGGGTCCAGAACTTGAGGATCATCCTCATAGCTGCCAAGAAAGATTATGTCCTACAAGCACTGCTAGGTGACGCACCCGTCCCACAGAACCAAGACGTTATGAACGCTTGGCAGACACGTGCTGATGATTACTCCCTCGTTCAGTGCGGCATGCTTTACAGCTTAGAACCGGGGCTCCAAAAGCGTTTTGAGCAACACGGAGCATATGAGATGTTCGAAGAGCTGAAAATGGTTTTCCAAGCTCATGCCCGGGTCGAGAGATATGAAGTCTCCGACAAGTTCTTCAGCTGTAAGATGGAGGAAAATAGTTCTGTCAGTGAGCACATACTCACAATGTCTGGGTTACATAACCGCTTGACTCAGCTGGAAGTTAATCTCCCGGATGACGCGGTCATTGACAGAATCCTCCAGTCGCTTCCACCAAGCTACAAGAGCTTTGTGATGAACTTCAATATGCAGGGGATGGAAAAGACCATTCCTGAAGTATTTGCAATGCTGAAATCAGCAGAGGTAGAAGTCAAAAAGGAACATCAAGTGTTGATGGTGAATAAAACCACTAAGTTCAAGAAAGGCAAGGGTAAGAAGAGCTTCAAGAAGGACGGCAAGGGAGTTGCCGCGCCCGGTAAGCAAGCTGCCGGGAAGAAGCCAAAGAATGGACCCAAGCCCGAGATGAGTGTTTTTATTGCAAGGGAAGTGGTCACTGGAAGCGGAACTGCCCCAAATACTTAGCGGACAAGAAGGCCGGCAAAACGAAAGGTATATGTGATATACATGTAATTGATGTGTACCTTACCAATACTCGTAGTAGCCCCTGGGTATTTGATACCGGTGCAGTTGCTCACATTTGTAACTCAAAGCAGGAGCTGCGGAATAAACGGAGCGCGTCGGGAATGGTTCCAAGGTCGATGTGATCGCCGTCGGCACGCTACCTCTACATTTACCTACGGGATTAGTTTTGAACCTCAATAATTGTTATTTAGTGCCAAGTTTGAGCATGAATATTGTATCAGGATCTCGTTTAATACGAGATGGCTACTCATTTAAATCCGAGAATAATGGTTGTTCTATTTATATGAGAGATATGTTTTATGGTCATGCTCCGATGGTGAATGGTTTATTCTTAATGAATCTCGAGCGTAATGCTACACATATTCATAGTGTGAATACCAAAAGATGTAAGGTTGATAACGATAGTCCCACATACTTGTGGCATTGCCGCCTTGGTCACATAGGTGTCAAACGCATGAAGAAGCTCCATGCAGATGGACTTTTAGAGTCTCTTGATTACGAATCATTTGACACATGCGAACCATGCCTCATGGGTAAAATGACCAAGACTCCGTTCTCAGGAACAATGGAGCGAGCAACCAACTTATTGGAAATCATACATACTGATGTGTGCGGTCCAATGAGTGTTGAGGCTCGCGGTGGCTATCGTTATGTTCTCACCCTCACTGATGACTTGAGTAGATATGGGTATGTCTACTTAATGAAACACAAGTCTGAGACCTTTGAAAGGTTCAAGGAATTTCAGAGTGAGGTTGAGAATCAATGTGACAGGAAAATCAAGTTCCTGCGATCAGATCGTGGAGGAGAATACTTGAGTCACGAATTTGGCACACACTTAAGAAAATGTGGAATAGTTTCACAACTCACGCCGCCTGGAACACCTCAGCGTAATGGTGTGTCCGAACGTCGTAATCGCACTCTATTAGATATGGTGCGATCTATGATGTCTCTTACCGATTTACCGCTATCATTTTGGGGCTATGCTTTAGAGACTGCCGCATTCACTCTAAATAGGGCTCCGTCGAAATCCGTTGAGACGACACCGTATGAATTATTGTTTGGGAAGAAACCTAAGCTGTCGTTTCTAAAAGTTTGGGGATGCGATGCTTATGTCAAGAAACTTCAACCTGAAAAGCTCGAACCCAAGTCAGAAAACTGCGTCTTCATAGGATACCTAAAGAAACTATTGGGTATACCTTCTACCTCAGATCCGAAGGCAAGATCTTTGTTGCCAAGAATGGATCCTTTCTAGAGAAGGAGTTTCTCTCGAAAGAAGTAAGTGGGAGGAAAGTAGAACTTGATGAAGTATTACCTCTTGAACCGGAAAGTGGCGCAACTCAGGAAATTGTTCCTGTGGTGCCTGCACCAATTAGAGAGGAAGTTAATGATGATGATCAAGATACTTCTGATTAAGCTCCTACTGAACTTCGAAGGTCCACAAGGACACGTTCCACACCAGAGTGGTACGGCAACCCTGTCATGGAAATCATGTTGTTAGACAACGGTGAACCTTCGAACTATGAAGAAGCGATGGCGGGCCCGGATTCCGACAAATGGCTGGAAGCCATGAAATCCGAGATAGGATCCATGTATGAAAACGAAGTATGGACTTTGACTAACTTGCCCGATGGTCGGCGAGCCATAGAAAATAAATGGATCTTTAAGAAGAAGACAGACGCGGATGGTAATGTGACCATCTATAAAGCTAGGCTTGTCGCTAAGGGTTATCAACAAGTTCAAGGGGTTGACTACGATGAGACATTCTCTCCCGTAGCAAAGCTGAAGTCCGTTCGAATCATGTTAGCAATTGCCGCATACTATGATTATGAGATATGGCAAATGGACGTCAAAACGGCATTCCTTAACGGTTACCTTAAGGAAGAACTGTATATGATGCAGCCGGAAGGTTTTGTCGATCCTAAGAATGCTGACAAGGTGTGCAAGCTCCAACGCTCGATTTATGGGCTGGTGCAAGCATCTCGGAGTTGGAATATTCGCTTTGATGAGATGATCAAAGCGTTTGGGTTTATGCAGACGTATGGAGAAGCCTGCATTTACAAGAAAGTGAGTGGGAGCTCTGTAGCATTTCTCATATTATATGTAGATGACATACTTTTGATGGGAAATGATATAGAGCTTTTGGACAGCATTAAGGCCTACTTGAATAAGAGTTTTTCAATGAAGGACCTTGGAGAAGCTGCTTATATATTAGGCATCAAGATATGTAGAGATAGATCAAGACGCCTCATAGGTCTTTCACAAAGCACATACCTTGATAAGATATTGAAGAAGTTCAATATGGATCAGTCTAAGAAGGGGTTCTTGCCTGTGTTGCAAGGTGTGAAATTGAGCTCAGCTCAATGTCCGACCACGGCAGAAGATATAGAAGAGATGAGTGTCATCCCCTATGCCTCAGCCATAGGTTCTATTATGTATGCCATGCTGTGTACCAGACCTGATGTAAACCTTGTCGTAAGTTTGGTAGGAAGATACCAAAGTAATCCCGACAAGGAACACTGGACAGCGGTCAAGAATATCCTGAAGTACCTGAAAAGGACTAAGGATATGTTTCTCGTTTATGGAGGTGACGAAGAACTCGTCGTAAAGGGTTACGTCGACGCTAGCTTCGACACAGATCTGGATGACTCTAAGTCACAAACCGGATACGTGTATATTTTGAATGGTGGGACAGTAAGTTGGTGCAGTTGCAAGCAAAGCATTGTGGCGGGATCTACATGTGAAGCGGAGTACATGGCAGCCTCGAAGGCAGCACACAAAGCAGTCTGGGTGAAGGAGTTCATTACCGACCTAGGAGTCATACCCAATGCGTCGGGCCCGATGATTCTCTTCTGTGACAACACTGGAGCTATTGCCCTTGCCAAGGAGCCCAGGTTTCACAGGAAGACCAGGCATATCA
Source organism: Triticum aestivum (assembly GCF_018294505.1). NCBI lineage: Eukaryota > Viridiplantae > Streptophyta > Magnoliopsida > Poales > Poaceae > Triticum > Triticum aestivum. The sequence goes on along the minus strand of NC_057809.1, from coordinate 13,664,046 downwards.
AGCGTCGCTTCAACTCCATTCATGAAAGTGTTCAAAATGGAGACATAGAGATTTGTAAAGTACATACGGACTTGAATGTAGCAGATCCGTTGACTAAACCTCTCCCTAGAGCAAAACATGATCAACACCAGAATTCCATGGGTGTTCGATTCATCACAATGTAACTAGATGATTGACTCTAGTGCAAGTGGGAGACTGTTGGAAATATGCCCTAGAGGCAATAATAAAATGATTATTATATTTCCTTGTTCATGATAATTGTCTATTATTCATGCTTTGATTGTATTATCCGGAAATCGTAATACATGTGTGAATACATATACCACAATGTGTCCCTAGTGAGCCTCTAGTTGACTAGCTTGTTGATCAACAGATAGTCATGGTTTCCTGGCTATGGACATGGGGATGCCATTGATAACGGGATCACATCATTAGGAGAATGATGTGATGGACAAGACCCAATCCTAAACATAGCACAAGATCGTATAGTTTGTTTGCTAGAGTTTTTCGAATGTCAAGTATCTTTTCCTTAGACCATGAGATCGTGTGACTCCCGGATACCGTAGGAGTGCTTTGGGTGTACCAAACGTCACAACGTAACTGGGTGACTATAAAGGTATACTACGGGTATCTCCGAAAGTGTCTGTTGGGTTGACACGGATCGAGGCTGGGATTTGTCACTCCGTATGACGGAGAGGTATCTCTGGGCCCACTCGGTAATGCATCATCATAATGAGCTCAAAGTGACCAAGTGTCTGGTCACGGGATCATGCATTACGGTACAAGTAAAGTGACTTGCCGGTAATGAGATTGAACTAGGTATTGGGATACCGACGATCGAATCTCGGGCAAGTAACGTACCGATTGACAAAGGGAATTGTATACGGGGTTGCGTGAATCCTCGACATCGTGGTTCATCCGATGAGATCATCGAGGAGCATGTGGGAGCCAACAAGGGTATCCAGATCCTGCTGTTGGTTATTGACCGGAGAGCCATCTCGGTCATGTCTACATGTCTCCCGAACCCGTAGGGTCTACACACTTAAGGTTCGGTGACGCTAGGGTTGTAGAGATATGTATATGCAGTAACCCGAAAGTTGTTCGGAGTCCCGGATGAGATCCCGGACATCACGAGGAGTTTCGGAATGGTCCGGAGGTAAAGAATTATATATAGGAAGTGCTATTTCGGCCATCGGGACAAGTTTTGGGGTCACCGGTATTGTACCGGGACCACCGGAAGGGTCCCGGGGGTCCACCGGGTGGGGCCACCTATCCCAGAGGGCCCCATGGGCTGAAGTGGGAGGGGAACCAGCCCCTAGTGGGCTGGTGCGCGCCCCTTGGGCCTTCCCCCTGCGCCTAGGGTTGGGAACCCTAGGGTGGGGGGCGCCCCACTTGCCTTGGGGGGCACTCCACCCCCCTTGGCCACCGCCCCCTTGGGAGATTGGATCTCCAGGGCCGGCGCCCCCCCTTGGGGACCCTATATATAGAGGGGGGAGGGAGGGCAGCCGCACCAATGCCCCTGGCGCCTCCCTCTACCCTCCAAGACCTCATCCTCCTCCGTAGAGAACGGCGAAGCCCTGCTGCGGTGACTGCTGCATCCACCACCACGCCGTCGTGTTGCTGGATCTTCATCAACCTCTCCTTCCCCCTTGCTGGATCAAGAAGGAGGAGACGTCACGCTGACCGTACGTGTGTTGAACGCGGAGGTGCCGTCCGTTCGGCGCTAGGATCTCCGGTGATTTGGATCACGTCGAGTACGACTTCCTCATCCCCGTTCTTTGAACGCTTCCGCGCGTGATCTATAAAGGTATGTAGATGCAATCCGATTACTCGTTGCTAGATGAACTCATAGATGGATCTTGGTGAAACCGTAGGAAATTTTTGTTTTCTGCAACGTCCCCAACATCTGCAAGCTACTATTCCGAAACATGCTTCTGTCACTTGGCGAGCGATAATTCATGGAAGGAAAGCTTTGAACTCCGGCCTGATCAAACGTATTGGAAATGGCACAATGGTTAATATATGGACGGACAAGTGGATTCCGAATACCATCAGGATGTCTCCTGTTTCAAGGCTTGGAAACGCCCAGATTAACACAGTTTCAGACATCATTGATGCTGATAATTGGACTTGGAAATCTGAAATGGTCAGGGAAACTTTCATACCCCCTGATGCGGATGCAATTCTTAATATCCCCTTGAGAAGGGGAGGGGGTGATGATTATATGGCTTGGGCTCTAGAAAGGACCGGGATTTATACTGTAAAGTCAGCGTATCGGTCTCTAATGATTCAGAACGAGCAGTCTGCTCTGGAAGAAGGGACGATCACGGAAACTTCAGAGACAGAAAAACAGTTATGGTCTCAGCTCTGGAAGCTGAAAGTCTTGCCCAGAGTACGTGTATTTTGGTGGCGAGTAATGCGAGGAATCCTCCCAGTGGAAAGTACATTGACGTTTCGTCATATCTCAACGACTAGCAAGTGCAAAATCTGTCTTAGTGAGGAGGAGGATCTGATGCATGCCCTGTTAAACTGCAACCATGCCAGGAGTTTCTGGACTGCAGCACCGGATTTGTTGGGTGTTAAACGCCCAGATTTACACCCACATATTTGGAGAAAGGATATACTGTGTGATCCTAGATTTTCAGAGGCTGATAAGGCAAGGTTGGTATCTATTATGTGGTCCATTTGGACCTCCAGGAATAATCTTACTCATGACAAGGGTACTCTTGACCCAGTTCAGTCCATGAAAATCATTCGGGAGACTTTGGCAGTGTTGGAATTGCCAAGGGAGCATGCCCGAACGCTTCCAGGGCATGGCTGGCGTCCACCTGATGATGGGTGGATAAAAATCAACACTGACGGAAGCATTGCTATGGAAGCACGGCGAGGTGGAGTTGGAGGCGTGGCTAGATCTTCCACGGCCCTGAGAGCTGCCTGGTGTAAACCGTATTCAGGTATTACAGACCCTTTCGTAGCTGAAGCACTTGCAGTTCGTGATGGAGTTATCTTTGCAAAGCTTCGGGGCTACGACAAAGTTGTCATTGAGACAGACTGTATGGAGATCGTTGATCTCTGGAACTCGCGTCAGGTTCATCGAGCAGTGGTGGCGCCTATCTTGTTCGAGATTGGGGAGCATGCTTGTAGTTTTTCTTCTTTCCTTGTTCAACATGTGTGTAGATCAGCAAACTTTTCTGCCCACCTTTGTTCCAAGCAAGCTAGCACTTTGGAGGTTACAGATTGCTGGTTAGACATTATTCCGAGTTTTCTTGTAACTAGCCTCCTGGCGGATGATGCTGGGGCGGTTGATGTTGAATAAAGCTGCCCAAATTTCCCCGCAAAAAAATAAATCAGATTACATAAGGAAGAAAATATTGAAGCACACATATACATGTGCATCATCCATTGGACACCCCAAAAACATGGGTGAACTGATTGCTTTTTTACTACATCCAAAATAGTTACAAAATGCACTAGGGGCAAGATGGTCTTTTCACCTCACACTTAACACCGTTAGTGCCTAAAATGGACAGAAGTGTCATATAAGGAACAAAATTTACTTTAGGTGTCAAATAAGATTTTTTTTATATTTTGGGCCAAATAGGAAAGCAAATTTAAAAAAAAGGCCAAATAAGAAATTCTCTCATAAAAGAACTGCATTCTCCTAGTAATGCTAATTTAGTACATCGTCTGTAGCCAATCCAAAGTTGGTTAATTTAGTGTTCTGACTACTGAATGAAACAGAAAAATATAGTTAAGAAGTAGCGTAAACGGCCCCTCCCCTCGCGTTGCCTCCCCCTAGGCGAAGCCAGGGCCCCCCGAACCCTAGCGCCGTAGGCCTCTTCTCGTGCCTCCCTCTACCGCCGGCGAGGGCCGTGGTGGCGGCGGGCCCGGCGCCGAAGGCACCTGGGCGGGTAGACGCGACGAGATCTCGTCGGAGGCGGCAAGGGTGGCCCTACTCGTGGGATCCGAAGGCGGCGGCTGGGGCGGCGATCCCTTGCCGTGCGACGGTGGCCGACGCGCCAGAAGACGGCGGAGCGAAGTCCCTGAGATGGACGGCGGCGGTGGCAGCGCCCCATCCAACGGGGGTCCTAATCTGCGCGGAGATGGTGACGGCGGCGACCGCGGATCCAACCCCGATCGGATCCGCCACGAGGTGGCCTTCTGCCGACCGGCGATGCGTGGAGGGACCGGTGAGGAGATGTCGGATCTTCGTCGGATTACCGACGACAACGTTCGTCTTCGTGGCGAGGCTTCGCTCGGTTCCAGCCAGCCGTGAGATCGGGACGACGTGGCTTTCGGTGAAAATCGCGCCTGACTACGGTCATGGAGGACGATGGCAGCATCTTGGACGTCGTTCCCTTCTCGAAGCATCATCGTTGCAGATCACGTCAACCTGATCGGAAGGTTCCGGATGAAACCCTAGATCTGGGTCTACCGGATCGGACGATGGTGATGGCGAAGTTTTCGATGTCGTTCTCCCTTCTAGGGGCATCGTTTTGGAGTAAGTGCTGACTGGAGGGGACATAGGGTTTCTTTGATTGGCATACTATAAGTTTGTCAAACTTTGCCAAGTCGGAAGTTATGTTCTTTTCATTGTCTTTGTTTCTGCATCTTTCTCCAATGACCTTAAAATATTTTAGGTACTTTTTTTTAGAAAAAGAGGATGACCTCCGGCTGGAAATCAAGGGCGGCACCACCACGACCGGTGGGGCGTCAAGTGGAAGATCTACGACAGGGAAGGCACTTCCGCCGGCGGACCAGCGCCGCATCTCCGACTCGAGGCAGCTAATGAATGACAATCGTGACCGTGGAGTCACCTCCCCCGACGGCGACGAAGCCGATGATGCGACCGCTACTGCGCTCCTTCGTCTGATCGTTTGCTCCTATTTCAAGAAAAAGTTTGTTTGGTGACCGAGCAACACGAGAACACGGGCGACGAAGCACGCGGTAGGTTCTGATCTCGAAGCAATCAAAGATTGTGCAAAAAAAAAATTTATGACGCTGCCCGTAAGAAAAACCGGTGATTTATAGTACTTGTTTCTTATTTCAAAATATGGCATCGTTCGTGGCTTATACATTTCTTGGAACAAAGGTAGCTAAGCTATAGGGGAGGCGTTGCCATGGCCGCTCCAGGCCGGCGGCGGCAACCGGGACAGTTTCTTAAGGCACTCTTCCTTGCACTCGTCCATCGACACGTAGCAATAATAACCAAGGAGGCAGCAGTAGCAGTGCGGCCTGTCGCCACTGCAGGCAGTGGAGCCTCGTTCGTGGACGCACAGCCCGTTGGGCAAACTAATCTTCTCGTCGCCGCCGTCGATGATCCGGCCTGCGTATGCAATGGGCAACGGATAGCAATTGAGTAGCCGAAATTCAGTGCCATGATGAACAAACGAAACAAGAATGACGGCAATGGCAAATATAGGGAGGAATCAGCAGGTCGTGTTACCTCGCGCCTCGGCAGCGAGGAGGCATATGATGAGGAGAAGCGTGGCCGTGTGCTTGTCCATGGTGCGCTCGATGAATGATGTCGGTGAGGTGATCGACACAGCAGTAGGCAGCAGCTAGGCGGACGCTTGTTGTGAGATGTTTTTGATGCATCGGGGGCATGATCTTGTGCGCGTATATAACGATGGAAATGAAGCCTCCGGCATACATTCGGGTATTAATTGATTGCTATGTATGATCGCTTGCCAGATTTTTTGGGGTTGTATAAGGGCCGCAAATATTTTGTCTGCGATAATGCTGATTTACCTGCCATGGACAGCGCGGTTCGTCGCAACTGCAATAATCCAGATTGTTTTGGCTCCACGGAGGCATGATCTTCTTCAATATAAGGATGGAAATTAAGTGTTATGATCGATGGAAATCAGGCGCGCTTTTACACTGTATCAACGCAATCATTCCAAGATAATCGATGGAAACTTAGTTGCTCCGAATCGGCACTACAGGGTGCAAACGTTTTGTCCGCAATAATCGTGATTACCTTCCCTTTTATGTTGCCAGAAAACGATTTTAGTCGCCAACTAAATCAGCACCTATTGTGTTACCAACAAAAATATGATTTGCCAATAAAACGTGTGGTTTGTAAAAAAAATAAAGTGTGTGGTGGTTGAGATGGGTTTTTGAAGAAAAACCAAAAAACCAGTAGTGAAAAAACCAGATGTGGTTGGGGCAAAATCAAAACTGAGGGTAGAACGTAGGGGTGGACGAACACGGAGTGGGAGAGATATCACTAGTAGAAAACAGAATTTTGGTCCAGGTCTGAAAAGGGCATTAATCCCGATTCACCTATGAACCGGGACTGATGGGTGAATCAGTCCCGGTTCGTGAGGCCAGGGCGCCGGCCGGCCCTCGGGGGCCATTGGTCCCGGTTCGTCTGACCCCTTTGGTCCCAATTTCAGACACGAACCGGAACCAATGTGCCTCGCTCCTGGCCCACCATCTTTAGTCCCATTTGATGGCTAGAACCGGGACCAAATAGGGTCCTTTAGTCCCGGTTCTAGCCGGGACCAAATAGGGTCCTTTAGTCCCGGTTCTAGCCACAAACCGGGACTAAAGAGAGGCCTATATATACCCCAGTCTATGAGCAGAGCAGTGCACCGCTCTGTTTTTTTGGCCGGCCGTGGGAGAGCTTTGTGGTCCTCTAGCTCATCTCCTATGCACATGAGGTGTTCGATGAAATGTCCGAGCCACACTTAAGCTTTCTCCTCTCGAAGCTCCTTGTCCAAGCTCCATTTTCCTCAAGATTGTCTAGGTTTGGCGGTCCATCCTGTCACGTCCCCGTCCTCACCGCCGTCGATCACCCGCGCCGATCTCATCGCCGGCACCACCGTGGTGAGGTGGGGCCGCACATCTCCTACCTAGGAGGACTAGCGTCGCCTCATCGGTCGAACCAAGCAGCCTAAACACCCTCGACCACCCACACAAAGTCGCCTAACACGAGAGGTGGGGTGCACATTGCCTACCTAGGAGGACTAGCGTCGCCTCACCGGTCGAACCAAGCCGCCTAAACCCCCTCAACCAACCACAGAAAGTCGCCTAACACGAGAGGTGGGGCGCACATCGCCTACCTCGGCGGCCTAGCGTCGCCTCACAGGTCAAACCAAGTCGCCTAAAAACCCTCGACCACCCACACAAAGTCACCTAACACGGGAGGTGGGTCGCACATCGCCTACCTAGGAGGATTTGCGTCGCCTCACCGGTCGAACCAAGTCGCCTAAACACCCTCGACCACCCACATAAAGTCGCCTAACACGAGAGGTGGGGCGCACATCGCCTACCTCGGTGGCCTAGCGTCACCTCACCGGTCAAACCAAGTCGCCTAAAATCCCTCGACCACCCACACAAATTTGCCTAACACGGGAGGTGGGGCCGCACATTGCCTACCTAGGTGGCTAGCGTCGCCTCACTGGTTGAACCAACTCATCTAAAAACCCTCGGCCACCCACGCAAAGTCGTCTAACACGGGAGGTGGGGCCGCACATCGCCTACCTAGGAGGACTAGCATCGCCTCACCGGTGGAACCAAGCCGCCTAAACACCCTCGACCACCCACACAAAGTTGCCTAACACGAGAGGTGAGGCGCACATCGCCTACCTCGGTGGCCTAGCGTCGCCTCACCGGTCGAACCAAGTCGCCTAAAAACCCTCAACCACCCACACAAAGTCGCCTAACACGGGAGGTGGGACGCACATCGCCTACCTTGGCGGCCTAGTGTCGCCTCACCAGTCAAACCAAGTCGCCTAAAAACCCTCGACCACCCACCCAAAGTCGCCTCACACGGGAGGTGGGGCCGCACATCGCCTACCTAGGTGGCTCGCGTCGCCTCACCGGTCGAACCAAGTCGCCTAAAAACCCTCGGCCACCCACACAAAGTCGTCTAACACGGGAGGTGGGGCCGCACATCGCCTACCTAGGAGGACTAGCGTTGCCTCACCGGTCGAACCAGGCCGCCTAAACACCCTCGACCACCCACACAAAGTCGCCTAACACGAGAGGTGGGGCGCATATCGCCTACCTCGGCGGCCTAACATCGCCTCACCGGTCAAACCAAGTCGCTAAGAACCCTCGATCACCCACACAAAGTCGCCTAACACGGGAGGTGGGTCGCTCATCGCCTACCAAGGAGGACTAGCGTCTCCTGCAACCTCTTGAGCACTGCGTTGGTTTTCCCTTGAAGAGGAAAGGGTGATGCAACAAAGTAGCGTAAGTATTTCCCTCAGTTTTTGAGAACCAAGGTATCAATCCAGTAGGAAGCCACATGCAAGTCCCTCGTACCTACACAAACAAATAAGAACCTCGCAACCAACGCGATAAAGGGGTTATCAATCCTTTCACGGTCACTTACGAGAGTGAGATCTGATAGAGATAATAATGATAAGATAAATATTTTTGGTATTTTTATGATATAGATTAAAAGTAAATATTGCAAAGTAAAATAGATTGGAAACTTATATGATGGAAAATAGACCCGGGGGCCATAGGTTTCACTAGTGGCTTCTCTCAAGATAGCATAAGTATTACAGTGGGTGAACAAATTACTGTCGAGCAATTGATAGAAAAGCGAATAATTATGAGAATATCTAGGCATGATCATGTATATAGGCATCACGTCCGTGACAAGTAGACCGACTCCTACTTGCATCTACTACTATTACTCCACACATCGACCGCTATCCAGCATGCATCTAGAGTATTAAGTTTATAAGAACAGAGTAACGCATTAGGTAAGATGACATGATGTAGAGGGATAAACTCAAGCAATATGATATAAACCCCATCTTTTTATCCTCGATGGCAACAATACAATACGTGTTGTGTCCCTTCTGTCACTGGAATCGAGCACCGCAAGATTGAACCCAAAGCTAAGCACTTCTCCAATTGCAAGAAAGATCAATCTAGTAGGCCAAACCAAACTGATAATTCAAAGAGACTTGCAGAGATAACCAATCATACATAAAAGATTTCAGAGAAGAATCAAATATTGTTCATAGATAGACTTGATCATAAACACACAATTCATCCGATCTCGACAAACACACCGCAAAAAGAGTTACATCGAATAGATCTCCAGGAAGATCGATGAGAACTTTGTATTGAGGTCCAAAGAGAGAGAAGAAGCCATCTAGCTAATAACTATGGACCCGAAGGTCTGAAGTAAACTACTCACACATCATCGGAGGGGCCATGGAGTTGATGTAGAGGCCCTCCGTGATCGATGCCCCCTCCAACGGAGCTCCGGAAAAGGCCCCAAGATGGGATCTCTTGGGTACAGAAGGTTGCGGTGGTGGAAATAGGGTTTCGTGGTGCTCCCGAATGTTTTTGGGGTATGTGAACATATATAGGAGGAAAAAGTAGGTCGGCTGAGCCACGAGGGGCCCACGAGGGGGGAGGACGCGCCCAAGGAGGGTAGGCGCGCCCCCTGCCTCGTGGACACCTCGTCCGTTTCTTGACGTACACTCCAAGTCCTCTGGATCACGTTTGTTCCAAAAATCACGCACCCGAAGGTTTCATTCCATTTGGACTCCGTTTGATATTCCTTTTCTGCGAAACACTAAAATAGGCAAAAAAACTGCAATTTGCACTAGGCCTTGGGTTAATAGGTTAGTCCCAAAAATAATATAAAAGTGTAAAATAAAGCCTATTAACATCCAAAACAGATAATATAATAACATGGAACAATCAAAAATTATAGATACGTTGGAGACGTATCAAGCATCCCCAAGCTTAATTCTTGCACGTCCTCGAGTAGGTAAATGATAAAAACAGATTTTTTTGATGTGGAATGCTTTCTAGCATGTTCTTCAATGTATTTTTCTTTATTGTGGCATGAATGTTCAGATCCAAAAGATTCAAGATAAAAGTTTATTGTTGACATAAAAATAGTAATACTCCAAGTATGCTAATCAAGCAATTATGTCTTATCGAAATTCCATAGCCAAAGAAAACTTATCCCTACAAAATCATATATTTTGGCCATGCTTCATTTTCGTCACACAAAATGCTCTTATCATGCACAACCCCGATGACAAGCCAAGCAATTGTTTCATACTTAGCCTTTTCAAACTCTTTCAACTTTTACGCAATATATGAGCGCGAGCCATGGACATAGCACTATGGGTGGAATAGAATATGATGATTGAGGTTCTGTGAGAAGACAAAAGGGATAAAGTCTCACATTGATGCGGCTAATAAATGGGCTATGGAGATGCCCACCGATTGATGTCAACGCAAGGAGTAGGGATTGCCATGCAGCAGATGCACTAGAGCTATAAATATATGAAAGCTCATCAAAGAAACTAAGTGGGTGTGCATCCAACTTGCTTGCTCACGAAGAGCTAGGGCATTTGAGGAAGCCCATCATTGAAATATAAAAGCCAAGTTTTATAATGAAAAATTCTCACTAGTATATGAAAGTGACAAAATAAGAGACTCTCTATCATGAAGATCATGGTGCTACTTTGAAGCACAAGTTTGGAAAAAGGATAGTAACATTGTCCCTTCTCTATTTTTCTCTCATTTTTTTGTTTTGTTTGGGCCTTTTTTTATGGCCTGTTTTTTTCGTCCGGAATCTCATCCCGACTTGTGGGGGAATCATAGTCTCCATCATCCTTTCCTCACATGGGACAATGCTCTAATGATGATCATCACACTTTTATTTACTTACAACTCAAGAATTACAACTCGATACTTAGAACAAAATATGACTCTATGTGAATGCCTCCGGCGGTGTACCGGGATTGCGATGAATCAAGAATAACATGTATGAAAAATTAAGAATGGTGGCTTTGCCACAAATACTATGTCAACTACATGATCATGCAAAGCAATATGACAATGATGATGCGTGTCATAATAAATGGAACGGTGGAAAGTTGCATGGCAATATATCTCGGAACGGCTATGGAAATGCCATAATAGGTAGGTATGGTGGCTGTTTTGAGGAAGATATAAGGAGGCTTATGTGTGATAGAGCGTTTCATATCACGGGGTTTTGATGTACCGGCGAAGTTTGCACCAACTCTCAAGGTGAGAAAGGGCAATGCAAGGTACCGAAGATGTTAGCAACGATGGAAGAGTGAGAGTGTGTATAATCCATGGACTCAACATTAGTCATAAAGAACTCACATACTTATTGCAAAAATCTACAAGTCATCAAAACCAAGCACTACGCGCATGCTCCTAGGGGGATAGATTGGTAGGAAAAGACCATCGCTCGTCCCCGACCGCCACTCATAAGGAAAGCAATCAAAGAACACCCCATGCTACAAATTTGTCACACAACGTTTACCATACGTGCATGCTACGGGACTTGCCAACTTCAACACAAGTATTCATCAATTTCACAATTACTCAACTAGCGCACCTCTAATATTACCACCTTTATATCTCAAAACAACTATCAAGCATCCAACTTCTCTTAGCATTTAAAATTTATAACCAAAATAAATTAACATGCTGTTCTAAAGGACTCTCAAAATGATATAAGTGAAGCATGAGAGATCAATTATTTCTATAAAATAGAACCACCTCCATGCTCTAAAAGATATAAGCGAAGCACTAGAGCAAAAATTATCCAACTCAAAAGATATAAGTGAAGCACATAGAGTATTCTAATAAATTCCAATTCATGTGTGTCTCTCCCAAAAGGTGTGTACAACAAGGATGATTGTGGTAAACTAAAAAGCAAAGACTCAAATCATGCAAGACGCTCCAAGCAAAACACATATCATGTGGCGAATAAAAATATAGCTCCAAGTAAAGTTACCGATGGACGAAGACGAAAGAGGGGATGCCTTCCGGGGCACCCCCAAGATTAGGCTTTTGGTTGTCCTTGGATTTTACTTTGGGGTGCCTTGGGCATCCCCAAGCTTAGGATCTTGCCTCTCCTTGTTCTATAATCCATCAAATCTTTATCCAAAACTTGAAAACTTCACAACACAAAACTTAAAAGAAAATCTCGTGAGCTCCGTTAGTAAAAGAAAACAAACCACCACTTCAAGATACTGTAATGAACTCATTCTTTATTTATATTGGTGTTAAACCTACTGTATTCCAACTTTTATATGGTTCATAACCTCTATTACTAGCCATAGATTCACCAAAATAAGCAAACAACACACGAAAAACAAAATCTGTCAAAAACAGAACAGTCTGTAGTAATCTGTAGGTTTCGAATACTTATGGAACCCCAAAAATTCTAAAATAAATTGCCAGACGCGAGGAATTTATCTATTAATCATCTTCAAAAAGAATTAACTAAATAGCACTCTCTAGTAAAAAATGGCGGCAAATCTCGTGAGCGCTAAAGTTTCTGTTTTTTACAGTAAGATCGCAAAGACTTTCCCCAAGTCTTCCCAAAGGTTCTACTTGGCACAAACACTAATTAAAAGCATAAAACCACATCTAAACATAGGCTAGATAAATTATTTTTTTCAAAAACAGAAACAAAAAACAATAAACAAAAATAAAATTGGGTTGCCTCCCAACAAGCGCTATCGTTTAATACCCCTAGCTAGGCATTGATAATTTCAATCATGCTCACATGAAAGACAAGAATTGAAGCACAAATAGAGCATCATAAAAAACGTGACAAACACATCGAAGTCTAACATACTTCCTATGCATAGGCATCTTATAGGCAAACAAATTATCAAGGCAAGCAAAAACTAGCATATGCAAGGAAGCAGAAAGAAACAATAGCAATCTCAACATAACGAAAGGTAATTTAGTAACATGAAAATTTCTACAACCATATTTTCCTCTCTCATAATAATTACATGTAGTATCATAAGCAAATTCAACAATATAGCTATCACAAAACATATTATTAACACGATCCACATGTATGCAAAGTTGACACTCTTCCAAAATAGTGGGATTAAAATTAACTAAAGTCATGACCTCTCCAAACCCACTTTTATCAAAAATTTCATAAGATTGAACATGCTCCAAATATGTGGGATACAAAGTTGACACTCTTCCAAACCCACTTTCAATAATATTGCAAACACTATTATCAATCTCATATTCATCATGGGGCTTAAATAAATTCTCAAGATCAAAAGAAGAATCACCCCAATCATGATCATTGCAACAAATAGTAGTCATAGCAAAACTAGCATCCCCAAGCTTGAGGTTTAGCATATCATTAACACAATTGACATTAAGAGAATTTATAATAACATCATTGCAATCATGCTTTTCATCGAAGGAACTATTAAGTATGGGTGCAATAACAACGATCTCATGTTTAACATAAGGAACTATAGCAAATTCATCTTCATAAATATTGGCATCATGGCCACAAGAATAACAATCATCATGTTCATCAAGAGATATTTCAATCAAATCATCGGAATCATAATTATCTATAGGTTAATGCGCATCATTATTTTCTTCCGAAGCAATGGTCATTCTTTCAATAAATTCTTTGACATAGACATTATTAGCATAGTTTTCATAGCAATATTTAAGTATGTCAAAATTTTCAGATCCGTAGAGAGTAATATCATACTTTTCAATCAAAGAAGCAACTTCATAAGCACCCTTAAAAGCAACAAATTCTTCAATTTGTTCGATATCGTAGTAACTATAAACACCCTTTGCATAAGAAGATAAGATTTCATTATTATTAAACTCACACAGGTAGGGGAGGTGTTTTTTAGGGTTCTTAGAGCAACAAGTAAAATCACAAATTTCACAAAGATTCCAAGCATAACACAACAATCTGTTTATTTGATCCCATAAGAGTCTCCCTTTTTCAGACAAACGGTGACGCACAAAATGAGCATGCTCATCTAAAGATTTCCATCAACTAGGCTAGTTGGGGTTTCAGCACGAGCGCATAAGGATCGAAGATGATCCAAGTAGAACACTTTAAGTGGATCCATATCAGTAGATTTTTAGCAAGCAAAGATGCAAGAAAATAGAAGGCACATGGAAACACAATCAAAGATACATACAGAGAGAAGGCGAATGGAAAAAGAGGACGAATAAAATGGCAAGGGTGAAGTGGGGGAGAGGAAAACGAGAGGCAAATGGCAAATAATATAGTGCGAGGGATAAGAGTTTATGATGGGTACTTGGTATGTCTTCACTTGTCCGTAGACTCCCCGGCAACGGCGCCAGAAATCCTTCTTGCTACCTCTTGAGCACTGCATTGGTTTTCCCTTGAAGAGGAAAGGGTGATGTAGCAAAGTAGCGTAAGTATTTCCCTCAGTTTTTGAGAACCAAGGTATCAATCCACTAGGAGGCCACACGCAAGTCCCTCGTACCTACACAAACAAATAAGAACCTCGCAACCAACACTATAAAGGGGTTGTCAATCCCTTCACGGTCACTTACGAGAGTGAGATCTGATAGAGATAATAATGCTAAGATAAATATTGGTATTTTTATGATATAGATTAAAAATAAAGATTGCAAAGTAAAATAGATTGGAAACTTATATGATGGAAAATAGACCCGGGGGCCATAGGTTTCACTAGTGGCTTCTCTCAAGATAGCACAAGTATTACGGTGGGTGAACAAATTACTATCGAGCAATTGATAGAAAAGCGAATAATTATGAGAATATCCAGGCATGATCATGTATATAGGCATCACGTCCGTGACAAGTAGACCGACTCCTGCCTGCATCTACTACTATTACTCCACACATCGACCGCTATCCAGCATGCATCTAGAGTATTAAGTTCATAAGAATAGAGTAACGCATTAGGTAAGATGACATGATGTAGAGGGATAAACTCAAGCAATATGATATAAAACCGATCTTTTTATCCTCGATGACAACAATACAATATGTGTCATTTCCCTTTCTGTCACTGGGATCGAGCACCGCAAGATTGAACCCAAAGCTAAGCACTTCTCCCATTGCAAGAAAGATCAATGTAGTAGGCCAAACCAAACTGATAATTCGAAGAGACTTGCAAAGATAACCAATCATACATAAAAGATTTCAGAGAAGAATCAAATATTGTTCATAGATAGACTTGATCATAAACCCACAATTCATCGGATCTCGACAAACACACCGCAAAAAGAGTTACATCGAATAGATCTCCAAGAAGATCGATGAGAACTTTGTATTGATATCCAAAGAGATAGAAGAAGCCATCTAGCTAATAACTATGGACCCGAAGGTCTGAAGTAAACTACTCACACATCATCGGAGGGGCCATGGAGTTGATGTAGAGGCCCTCCGTGATCGATGCCCCCTCCGGCGGAGCTCCGGAAAAGGCCCCAAGATGGGATCTCTTAGGTACAGAAGGTTGCGGTGGTGGAAATAGGGTTTCGTGGTGCTCCTGGATGTTTTCGGGGTATGTGAACATATATAGGAGGAAGAAGTAGGTCGGTTGAGCCACGAGGGGCCCATGAGGGAGGAGGGCGCGCCCAGGGGTAGGCGCGCCCCTGCCTCATGGACACCTCGTTCGTTTCTTGACGTCCACTCTAAGTCCTCTGGATTACATTTGTTCCAAAAATCATGCTCCCGAAGGTTTCATTCCGTTTGGACTCCGTTTGATATTCCTTTTCTGCGAAACACTAAAATAGGCAAAAAACATCAATTTGCACTGGGCCTTGGGTTAATAGGTTAGTCCCAAAAATAATATAAAAGTATAAAATAAAGCCCATTAACATCCAAAATAGATAATATAATAGCATGGAACAATCAAAGTTTATAGACACGTTGGAGATGTATCATCGCCTCACCGTTCTAACCAAGTCGCTTAAACACCCTCGACCACCCATACAAAGTCGCACAACACGAGAGGTGGGGCGCACATCGCCTACCTCGGCGGCCTAGCGTCGCCTCACCGGTCGAACCAAGTCGCCTAAAATCCCTCGACCATCTACACAAAATCGCCTAACACGGGAGGTGGGGCGCACATCGCCTACCTCGGAGACCTAGCGTCGCCTCACCGGTCGAACCAAGTCGCCTAAAAACCCTCGACCACCCACACAAAGTCGCCTAACACGGGAGGTGGGGCGCACATCGCCTACCTCGGCGGCCTAGCGTCGCCTCACCGGTCAAACCAAGTAACCTAAAAACCCTCGACCACCCACCCAAAGTCGCCTAACACGGGAGGTGGGGCCGCACATCGCCTACCTAGGTGGCTAGCGTCGCCTCACCGGTAGAACCAAGTCGCCTAAAAATCTTCGACCACCCACACAAAGTCGCCTAACACAGGAGGTGGGGCCGCACACAAGTGCAGAACCGGGCAATAGCACCGGTTCGTAAGGCCCTTTAGTGTCGGTTTGGTAACTGGCGCTAAAATGTAGGCACTAAAGCCCCCCCCCCTTCAGTACCGGTGCAGCACGAACCGGTGCTAAAGGGCAACCATGTGGCACGAGCCAGCTTCGGGGGCAGGGAGCCCTTTAGTACCGGTTGGTGTCACCAACCAGTATTAAAAGGTTGGGGGGTTTTGGGTTTATGATTTCTTTTTCATTTAATTTTGTGTTTTCCATTTAATTATTTTTCGTTTGCTGGTATTTTACGATACTACATATTGTACACGTTATGCATATATATAAATAAAATTTCTAGTAGAACCGATCATAATATATATATATATATATATATATATATATCTATATATATATATATATATATATATATATATATATATATACAATTTCTCCTAATTGGTGCCTTCGGAGCCAGTGGCATTAGCCTAGCTAATTGGTGCCTTCGGAGCACGATAACAATTGGAAGTGGTTCATGGGGCGGTAGCGGGTAATAGTATTCTCCTTTAGGATCTATGACCTGGTCGAGCAAAAATCCAGCTTTTTCCTCTTGAATTGCTTCTATGCGGTCCTGTGCTAGGAGCTTGTCCCGCACCTCTTTGAACTGTTAAGAAGGAGATCAATATGCATGTGTATTAGTTGTGTGACTAGATATCGATAATGGTGTAAAAATTGTGAATAGTGTTCTGACAATCGATATCGTACCCACTCCTGTCTTTGAGATTTGCTCCTTTCGGACGCCATCATGCGAATGTTCTCGCAAACTTATATGCATATAGATCATTCCCCGGCGCCTGCTTCAGGGCCTTTACGAGAATGGAATTTGATCAGATAATAATTAATCAAGCATGATAATTAAAGAGATGGCAGCTAGCTAGTACTACTTAATTACTTACCTTGGGTCGATACCATTTCAGATTTTGTTTCCATGGGCCTGGAGTGGCCCTGATGAACTTTGCCCAAGCCCTGCCCGCCGACAAAGAAAATGAATAAATGGGTTATTACATAGTTGTTATCAGGAAATGACAAACTAATTAAATAGGCCGAGATATAGTTAATAATGATTGAAATTACCTGTTGACTATCCCCTT
Organism: Triticum aestivum; assembly: GCF_018294505.1. Taxonomy (NCBI): domain Eukaryota; kingdom Viridiplantae; phylum Streptophyta; class Magnoliopsida; order Poales; family Poaceae; genus Triticum; species Triticum aestivum. Next base: position 13,646,707 of record NC_057809.1, on the reverse strand, counting down.
CACGATGGTGTAGTCACTTGCTTTCTTAAGTAGTGAGTCTAGTACTTCAACTGTTCCTTCATCAACTTTAATGATTAACAAGATCCAGTGAAATCTGCATGCACACACGTTTGCATGTCTTAATTAAGCGGGCATATGTAAGCAAAAACATGTAGCTATAGCTAGTAGGGAAAAACAGAATTTGTAGTACAAGACAGTGTGACTCACTGGAAGTTGTAAGGAAGTAGTATATCTTCATTGTATTTGAGTTCGTTGAAGAACTATAGCATGCTTTCCTCTACACTTTTTTCGTGATATGGATCTATTTTCCATGTGTATTCATTAATGGTATTTGGGTCAACGAACCCAATGCCATAGCGTCCACCTTTTTTCATTTCATAAATCTTCATCCTGCATAATACCACAGAAAAGAATATAGTGAGGATAATTACAGGTTGATCAAAATGATCACTACAGCTAGCTTGAGACTTAAATTACAGAAAGAAATCACTTACAGACAATAGCAACTGACGATAGATTTGTAGAGTGCGTCTTTATTGTATAGCTAAAATAGTTCTGAATACTCAACGGTCACAACTTTCTCATGGTAGTAATGCTCCTTGTTGACATTCACCATGAGGGACTCTCGATTGGAAATCTTGGTAATGTCCATGTACCATTGATGCAATTCATACATTCTCGTTGGGAGCTTATTGACCTCCTCTGGCTCGACCAAAGGTTGGCCCCGGGCATATTTCCATTTTATTTCCTCCTCTCTAGTCAAAGACATGGGCTCGATATCGAGGAGTTGTCCAACAGTGATCCCGATCGATTCAGCCTGCGCAATATGCTCCTCGGTTATTACCACATCGCCCACCCCGGGAATGTTAACGGTTTGCCCACAATAATATTGGGCGCGCCTACTCTCATGTGTTGTTGGCACAACAAGCGAGGGGATTGATTGCGCCGCCTGTTCTCCCAGCCGGGGAACGGTTTTACCGCTCCTTTTGCCAGCTGATTTGCTCGAGCTCGAGCTCGCCTCTTTCTGTAGACGTGCTCGATTTAACTTCTTGATGTGGCGCTCATAGTCTGTGTCAACAGGCTTGGGAGCTAGTGCTCTAGCCATACGAATGAAGTGGTCAATCTTTTCCACAGGCACTTCCTCCCTTGGCGGTGGTGGCGGTTTCGGTGCAAAATGGGCTTCCACCTCGGCCTTCGATATGGCTACATTTTCCTCCTCGGACTTGTCGTAAGGCCTCTGCGGAAGAGGCGCGAGGCTTGGACCATATGGAAATCGCTTGCCTCCGCCTGTACCTCCAGTACTACCTCGACTTGTACCGCTACGCACCATAGCTGAGGCGTCTCTCTTCCATGATTGCTGAGGCGGCGAAGACGGTTAACGTGGCTGATTTGGAGGAGGAGGAGTGGCCTGAAGTTGTGCCGGATTTGGAGGAGGAGTGGCCTGAAGCTGTGCCGAACTTGGAGGAGGAGTGGCCTGACGCTTTTTCGGACTTGGAGGAGGAGGAGTGGCCTGAAGCTGTGCCGGACTTGGAGGAGTGGCCTGACGCGTTGGTGGACTTGGAGGAGCGGGAGTCTGCTGACTCGGTGGCGGACTGCGACGAGGAGTCGGATGACGCGGTGTCAGTGGACTTCGAAAGATGATGCAATCCTTTCTCCATAGGATGATACGATGGTTGGCCTCTCCTAGTGTGTGCTCATCGTCACCTCCAGGAATGTCAAGCTCTAGCCCCGAATATTGGTCCACCACCTCATCAACCAAGACACGAGCATAGCCCGCTGGAATCGGGTTGCAATGGAAGGTTGCCTCGGGGGGATTTGTAAAAGCAAGGGAGTCCGCCACCTTCATGGATATGTTCTTCATTTTGAAGTGTAGCTCGCAGTTAGTGTTCTCCATGATGTCATCCACTGGGTAGCTATCCAGCAATGCGTCGCCCGGGGCGGAACCCACGCTGCTTCTCGGCATGGATGAGACGGTGCTATCCAATGGTGGATCATCCGCTAGCTGCTGAGACCCCCTTTGCTGGCTAAGTGAGTCGATTTGCTCCTGCTGCCGCTGGAATTTGACTACCAAGTCCGCGTGCGCTGATTCTAGGCCTTGAAGGCGTTCATAGTCTAGCTTCCTCTGCTCCTCCTCCATCTTCCTCTTCTTCTCCTCCGCAATCTTCTTTCTCGCACGGGTTCTGTAGTCGGTGTTCCAGTCCGAAAACCCCTCATACCACGGAATAGCGCCCATGCCTCGTGTTCTTCCCGGGTGTTCAGGATTTCCCAGGGAATGCGTAAGCTCGTCGTTCTCTCTGTTGGGATCGAACAACCCCGATCGAGCCTCTTCTATTGCAACAAGTAGCTTATCTTCGGCTCCGTCCAGACATGCCTTCTTCGAAACTTTGCCTGTCTTCGGGTCCAACTCCCCCCCATGCGCATAGAACCAAGTCCTGCACCTGGGGGGCCAGCTCAATGTTTCTGGAGTGACACCTGCATCCAGCATCTTTTTCTCAGACTTATCCCACTTAGGCATTCCCACCGCATAGCCACCTGGCCCCAGCTTATGGAACTTATCTTTTTTTTGCGGCATTGGCCTTGTTTATTCTCGACCGTTCCTTAGATAATTCCGAATCCTTGAATTTCACGAAATCGTCCCAATGAGCACTTTGGTTCTCTAGTGTTCCCTCGAATACTGGAGTCTTCCTTCCTCCGTTGACGTACTTGGCCCATTCACGAATCTTTTGGTTCTTGAATGCAACCGCCATCTTCCTAAGAGCAGCGTCCTTGACTTTCTCCACATCTGCATCTGTGAAATGATCTGGTAGGGTGAAATGTTCCATGAGCGTTTCCTAAAGCAAATGTTTTTGTCTGTCGTCGACAAAAGTAACTCCTGGACGTGGCTTTGCTGGCTCTCTCCATTCTTGAAGGGAGATCGGGAGTTGGTCCTTCACAAGAACTCCACACTGACGAATGAACTTGTCCGCAATCTTCTTAGGCGCTAATGGTTCGCCATTTGGTCTGATTGCCTCGATATTGTACTTTACGCCCTCCTTCAACTTTTTGTTCGGGCCTCGTTTCGTCCTGTTGCCTGAAGATTTGCTCGATCCGGATGGCTGAAAGAAGAAAGATCGATTCGTTAATATATCTTCAAGTCATTTAAAACATGTGATGATCACCAGATGTCTGCTTATATAAATATATATACCTCGCCGGTCTTTGTTGTTTCAAGATCAACATTTTCTTCGTCATGTTCATAGTTCATGACTTCATCAATTCGGTCGTCGCGATCGAATATCATATCACCCTCCCCGGTGTTGTTTAGATATTCAGAGCCGTCATAATCTTCTTCATTCTGATCATCATCTGGCCCGCGAGGATTGTGTATGATATTGAACAGGGCCTCTTCTCCTTCTCTGCCGGTATTGTCCGCCATAGGTTTTGTTTAACTAATCCAAAAGAAATATATTCAAATTACAATGCATGGATGCAATCAATTAATAAGGAAAAACTGAATCAATCATAGTACATAATAAGCATCATCGAATATAATCTCGAATACGTCGTCTCGAATAATAGATATAATCTCGAATACATCATCTCGAATAATAGATCTCGAATACGTCGTCTTGAATACATCGTCTCGAATAATAGATATAATCTCGAATACATCGTCTCGAATAATAGATATAATCTCGAATACATCGTCTCGAATAATAGATATAATCTCGAATACATCGTCTCGAATAATATATAATCTTGAATACATCGTCTCGAATATTATATATCGAATACATCACTGGCTAGGTAGCTAATAAAGATCGAATACTACAGAAGAATCTAGGACACTCGCGGTTCATGCGGCGCGGGCGGTGGACACCCAAAGAGAAGGAACCCTCACAGGATCATAGCTGAAGTGAGATCCCTAAAGAAACTGCCAGGTATTGGAGAACCTGCCGCCCTCTAACGCAACCATGTAGCGATGGACGTGCTCGTCTTCCTCCCTGACACGGCGACGTACCACCTCCGGTGGGGCCGGCTCCCTCCGCACCGAAACTGGCCCACGCGAACGCCACCAAACGAGATCAGGGTCGACGACGGGATCCGGGGCCGGGTTCCTCATCAAGCGGCGCGCCCCTCCAGGCAGCACCTCCCAGTGCCAGCCCGGCGGAGCCTAGTCCCGGACATGGGTCAGCCGGACGTCCTTGCGGACGGGTCGACGATGAGGATGCGGGCCGGGCATCGTCGAGAACAAATACTAGCTATATGCCCACAAAAAGTAACATTTTTTTAATGATTGGATTTTGATAACTAAAATTTCTAACATTTCTATATAACTAACATTCCTATAACATTTCTAACAATGCTATACAACTAACATTTGTATAACATTTCTAATATTTCTATAACTAAAAAATAGAAAAAAATTATAACATTTCTCTATATATAACTAACATTTGTATAACATTTCTAATATTTCTATAACTAAAAAACAGAAAAAAATTTATAACATTTATCTATATATAACTAACATTTGTATAACATTTCTAATATTTCTATAACTAAAAAAAGAAAAAATTCTAACTTTTTTATAACTATTTCTATAACTAAAAAACAGAAAAATTTCTAACAATTCTAACTTTTTTATAACTATTTCTATAACTAAAAAACAGAAAAATTTCTATCAATTCTAACATTTCTATAACATTTCTAACAATGCTATATAACTAACTATTTCTATAACTAAAAAAAGAAAAAATTCTAACATTTTTATAACTATTTCTATAACTAAAAAACTAAAAAAATTTATGTGTGTGTGTGTGTGCTCACCGGCGAGGCAAGTGGCGACGGGGGGCGGCGACGGGGACGGCGACGGGGGGCGGCGACGGGGACGGCGACGGGGATGGCACGACGGGGATAGGGACGAGGCGGCGGCGACGGCGACGGGGACGACGCGGGACGGGCCGGGACGGCGCGGCGGTGACGACGGGGACGGGGACGACGGGGCGGCGACGACGGGGACGGGGCGGCGACAGGGGCGGCGACGAGGGATATGGATACGGGGGCGGCGGGCGACGGGGCAGAGGAGAAGAAGCAGATGAGAAACTGAAATTTTTGAAGTATTTAGTTATATAGGATGGACCTTTAGTACCGGTTGGAGCCACCAACCGGTACTAAAGGCCTATTTTGGCCAGGCCAAGCGGCGGGAAGCGCACCCCCTATAGTACCGGGTGGTGGCTCCAACCGGTACTAAAGGCCCCCCCTTTAGTATCGGTTGGTGCCACCATCCGGTACTAAAGGGGATGCGCTGCCGCAGGTGCGGTGCGGCAATTTTAGTCCCACCTCGCTAGCCGAGGGACGTCCGCACTGGTTTATAACCCCCCGTGCGGTAGCTCTCTCGAGCTCCTCCCCAAAGCAGGCCTACTGGGCCTACATGTTCTGTACTGCCCTGTGGGCCTACTGGGCCTTTGCGGGCCTGCATCCTGGCCCAACAACAGGTTGGGTTTCTAGTAGTATGCAGGCCCCTCTGGCCCAGTAGGCGGGCTTTTTTTATTTTTTTGCTTTATTTATTTTTGAGTTGTTTTTTTTGTGTATTTAGAGTTTCTTTGTGAATATTTTTGCTTTAGATACAAAAAATTACAAACTTTCTGTTAGTACCCGTAGTTTTCAAATTTGAATAGTTTAAATTTCGAATTATTTGAAATTAGTGTGAATCACTAGTTTGTGAATAACTTAACTTTAAAAATCAGTGTATTTAGAGTTTCTTTGTGAATATTTTTGCTTTAGGTACAAAAAATTACAAACTTTTTTTTAGTGCCCGTAGTTTTCAAATGAATAGTTTAAATTTTGAATTATTTGAAATTAGTGTGAATCACTAGTTTGTGAACAACTTAACTTTAAAAATCAGTAAAGGCATGAAAGAATTTGTTTGCACATAAAATTTCTTCGCGTTTCAAATGCCAAAATACATAACTACCCTAACTATTACAGAGATTCCCTCCTGGGTGTGAAACACAGAAGAAAGTGATGATAGTGAAGCCGATCACATCCCAGATCTTTGGGTGTGAAACTTTTTCTTCACGTGCCATGGAAAATCTTCATCATTTAACGGGATGCTCGGGTCAATATTCACTGTGAATGGAGCAATTTCATCAAACTTTTCATAATCTTCCGACATGTCTGTCTTGTCATCCACTCCCACGATGTTTCTCTCCGCAGAAAGAACTATGTGCCGCTTTGGCTCATCGTACGATGCATTCGCTTCCTTATCTTTTCTTTTTCTTGGCTTGGTAGACATGTCCTTCACATAGAAAACCTGTGCCACATCATTGGCTAGGACGAATGGTTCGTCTGCATATGCAAGATTGTTGAGATCCATTATTGTCATTCCGTACTGCGGGTCTTCCGTTACCCCGCCTCGTGTCATATTGACCCATTTGACCGAAACAAAGGGACCTTCAAACCACGTCGATAGTCAAGTTCCCATATGTCCTATATATAACCATAATATGTTTCCTTTCCCGTCTTGGTTTCTGCATCAAAGCGGACACCACTGTTTTGGTTGGTGCTCTTCTTATCTTGGGCGATCGTGTAAAATGTATTACCATTTATCTCGTACCTTTTGAAAGTCATTATATTCGAAGATGGTAACTGGGACAGCAAGTACATGTCATCTTCAATAGAGGTGTCATGCATGGTACGTGTCTGCAACCAGCTGGCGAAACTCCTGGTTTGTTCACGTGTAATCCAGTCATCAGACCGCTCCGGGTGTTTGGAGCGTAGCAAATTCTTGTGTTCATCCATATACGGAGCCACCAAGGCGGAATTCTGTAGAACTGTGTAGTGTGCTTCAGTGAGAGAATGTCCGTCCATACATATTATTTGTTCCCCTCCTAGCGTGCCTTTTCCATCCAGTCTGCCCTTATGCCGCGATTCAGGAACACCAATCGGCTTAAGGTCAGGAATAAAGTCAATACATAACTCAATGACCTCCTCATTTTCATGGCCCTTGGAGATGCTTCCTTCTGGCCTAGCACGGTTATGAACATATTTCTTTAAGACTCCCATGAACCTCTCAAAGGGGAACATATTGCGTAGAAATACAGGACCCAAAACGTTAATCTTTTCGCATAGGTGAACTAGGACGTGCGTCATGATGTTGAAGAAGGATGGTGGGAACACCAACTCGAAACTGACAAGACATTGCACCAAATCATTCTCTAACCTTGGTATGATTTCTGGATCGATTACCTTCTGAGAGATTGCATTGGGAAATGCACATAGCTTCACAATGGCTAATCGAACGTTTTCCGGTAGAAGCCCCCTCAATGCAACCGGAAGCAGTTGCATCATAATCACGTGGCAGTCATGAGACTTTAGGTTCTGGAACTCTTCTCTACCATGTTTATTATTCCCTTTATATTCGACGAGAAGCCAGACGGTACCTTAATACTGAGCAGGCATTCAAAGAAGATTTCCTTCTCTTCTTTGGTAAGAGCGTAGCTTGCATGACCCTGATGTATGCCGTCTTTTACGTGCATACGTTGCTGGTCCTCCCGTGCCTTAGGTGTATCTTTTGTCTTCCCATACATGCCCAAGAAGCCAAGCAGGGTCACACAAAGATTCTTCATCACGTGCATCACGTCGATTGCGGAGCGGACCTCTAGGTCTTTCCAATAGGGCAGGTCCCAAAATATAGATTTCTTCTTCCACATGGGTGTGCGTCCGTCAGCGTCATTCGGAACAGGTTGTCGACCAGGACCCTTTCCAAAGACCACTTTCAAATCCTTGACCATATCATTTACATCAGCACCAGTACGGTGGCGAGGCTTCGTCCGGTGATCCGCCTCACCTTTGAAATGCTTGCCTTTCTTTCTTACGGGATGCCTGCTCGGAAGAAATCGACGATGTCCCAGGTACACATTCTTCTTACAATTAGCCAAATATATACTGTCGGTATCGTCCAAACAGTGCGTGCATGCGTGGTATCCCTTGTTTGTCTGTCCTGAAAGGTTACTGAGAGCAGGCCAATCATTGATGGTCACGAACAACAATGCCTTTAGGTCAAATTCTTCCCCCACGTGCTCATCCCACGCACGTACACCTGTTCCATTTCACAGTTGTAAGAGTTCTTCAACTAATGGCCTTAGGTACACATCAATGTCGTTGCCGGGTTGCTTAGGGCCTTGGATGAGCACTGGCATCATAATAAACTTCCGCTTCATGCACAACCAAGGAGGAAGGTTATACAAACATAGAGTCACAGGCCAGGTGCTATGGTTGCTGCTCTGCTCCCCAAAAGGATTAATGCCATCTGCGCTTAGACCAAACCATACGTTCCTTGCGTCATCTGCAAACTCCTTCCCGTACTTTCTTTCGATTTTTCTCCACTGCGACCCGTCAGCAGGTACTCTCAACTTTCCGTCTTTCTTACGGTCTTCTCTGTGCCATCGCATCGCCTTGGCATGCTCTTTGTTTTGGAACAAACGTTTCAACCATGGTATTATAGGAGCATACCACATCACCTTGGCAGGAATCTTCTTCCTGGGGCGCTCGCCCTCGACATCACCAGGGTCATCGCGGCTGATCTTATAGCGCAATGCACCGCATACCGGGCAAGCGTTCAAATCCTCGTACTCACCGCGGTAGAGGATGCAATCATTAGGGCATGCATGTATCTTCTGCACCTCTAACCCTAGAGGTCAGACAGCCTTCTTTGCTTCGTACATACTCTCGGGCAATTCGTTGTCCTTTGGAAGCATATCCTTTATCATTACCAGCAAATTTCCAAATCCCTTGTCAGATACACCATTCTCTGCCTTCCATTGCAGCAATTCCAGTGTGGTGCCCGGCTTTTTCTTGTCACCTACGCAATTCAGGTACAACAATTTTTGTGATCCTCTAACATGCGCTGCAACTTCTTCTTCTCCAAATCACTTGCGCAGTTTCTCTTTGCATCGGCAATGGCCCGACCTAGATCATCAACGGGCTCATCCGATGCCTCTTCTTCAGCTTCTTCCCGCATTGCCGGCTCAGCTTCTTCCCGCATTACCGGCTCAGCTTCTTCCCTCATTGTTGTATCATCGTATTCAGGAAACCCATGGCCAGGATAGCCTTCGTCGTCCTCTTCTTCTTCATTGTCTTCCATCATAACCCCTCTTTCTCCATGCTTGGTCCAAACATTATAGTGGGGCATGAAACCGGACTCAAACAGGTGGACGTGAATGGTTCTTGATGTAGAGTAATTGTGACCATTCTTACAACCAGCATATGGACAATGCATAAAACCATCCGCTCGCTTGTTTGCCTCAGCCGCAAGCAGAAAATTACGCACGCTATTAATGAACTCGGGAGAGCATCGGTCATCGTACATCCATTGCCGGCTCATCTTCAATACACAACACCAAAAATATCAAATTAATACAATACATAAAGTTCATACATAAAGATCATACAACACTTAAATACAACAAACAAATAACTCTCTAGCTAAAGAATTTAAATGCAACAACAAATGCGATCAAGATCGCAACTAAGGTAGCAATTGATCCAACAGCATAATGATACCAAGCCTCACTATGAATGGCATATTTTCTAATCTTTCTAATCTTCAAGCGCATTTTCTCCATCTTAATCTTGTGATCATCGACGACATCGGCAACATGCAACTCCAATTCCATCTCCCCCCCTCAATTCTTTTCAATTTTTCCTTCAAATCCTCGTTTTCTCTTTCAACTAAATTTAACCTCTCGACAATAGGGTCGGTTGGAATTTTCGGTTCAACTACCTCCTACATACAAATATCTATGTCAACTTGATGGGCATAATTTGTCATAAACATGAAATGCAATGAATAGTTTTAAAAGAGAATATACCACATCCGAATCATAACCCGGACGAGGGCCGACGGGGACGGATATCAAAACTATGGCACTATGTATAACAAACAACGTATGGGTAAGATAATTATACGAGTAACTATATATCCAAATCACACAAACATCAATTTTTTATATAAAACTTCATGAACAAAAGGCTCACCACAAGGTGGTGCCGGCGACGGGACATTGCGAGCGATCGACGGTGGTTACGACGGAGATTTAGAAGGTACTAAGTAAACCACACCTACATATGCAAACTAAGTGTTATTTTTGACCTCAAATTGCATATAAATCAAATACTAGCACATATATATAATTCCTTCCAAATTACTAAACTCAAAAATCAATCACTATATAAAGCATTGCATGAGCTAATATAGCAATGAGAGATGAAAGGAAAAAGTTGCTAACCTTTGTGATCATTTGAATGGATGGGGGCCTTCAAATCTTGACAAATTTTGGGTAAAATGTGTGATGAGCTTGAGAGGAAGAGGGAACAGAACAGAGAGGAGAGGGGAAAGGGGAAGAACAGAGCGAGCTCGGTTGGACGAAGGGTCTATGTAGGACGACCTTTAGTACCGGTTTGTGATACGACCCGGTACTAAAGGTGCTGGAGGGGCTCCGGACTGACAACATCCTACCACCACTCACTTTAGTACCGGTTCGTGTCACGAACCGGTGCTAAAGGTTCTCCACGAACCGGCACTAATGAGAGCGGCCCGACTAGCCGTTGGAACCGGCACTAATGTACACATTAGTGCCGGCTCAAATTCAAACCGGCACTAATGTGCTTCACGTTTAACCCTTTTTCTACTAGTGGCACATCGCCTACCTTGGCGGCCTAGCGTCGCCTCACCGGTCAAACCAAGTCGCCTAAAAATCCTTGAGCACCCACACAAAGTTGCCTAACATGAGAGGTGGGGCCGCACATCGCCTACCTAGGCGGCCTAGTGTCGCCTCACTGTTAGAACCAAGGCGCCTAAAAAACCCTCGGGCACCCAAACCCAAAGTCACCTACCTCCATATTTTTGTTTTATTGAATGTTTGGTTTGCATCACCATTTGCGATAGGGATTTCTTTTTTGGGATGTTTTTTTATCTATGATCATGCTTCATGTGATCATTTTAACTAGGTGAAATTCTTGCAACATTTGTGTTTGTACTGCATTTTTTCCTTAGTAAATAGCAATATCAGTTCGTATTTTCCGGGACACACTAACGAAATCCACCATGTTTTCCTTTCTCCCCTAAAAACAAGTATGATTACAACATATATATGCTATACAACACCGACAACTGGGATGGCACCCATGTCCTGTAGTATGGGCCAAAAGACATAGTCAACATGAGGATGATACTAATAGCAAAAATAGTGGAGAGTGACCACAATGATGTCAATTGGGCAAAGATGCTCAACATCAAGAAGGTACAAAAAACTTAGTTATCAGTTTCAATGGCATACCACCAACCACTTTTGTTTCAGTAGCACAGAACATAAGTTACATGGTATTTTTCCACACAAATGAAACATATTCCAGATCAACCTTTTCATTTTCACTCAATGTTCGGCCACACACAAATTCCCCCCTTTTGTCACTTCTTTTTTCTTTTTTTCGCTGTTGGATCCATCAAACACTTCGGTTTAGACCAGGCATGCAAGTGGCACAATTGTGCCCTAACTCTTTGCAGTATGCACATTTTGTCTTCTTCGGATGCAACTCAATGCCCGAATAGTACCTATTGTCTCTCTTGCGTCCCTTAGTAGAAGATTTTGGGGGGTTATGCAAAGGATTTGCTTTAGGCTCTCCAATAGAAGCTTCTGTGGGGGCAGATTGGGCTGGTGGTTGGGCTGGCGCCGCTTGCTTCTTCTTCCTCCTTGATTTATAAAGTTGGTTCAGTTCAGTCTCCAGCGCATGCCCATAGGACTTGCACAAAGCTGCTTCTGCATCGGACATACTGCTCAATTTAGAGATTTTGCCAAACATAGTATTCAGGGAAACGTGCTTTATTTGCTGCAGAGACTCTTGAGGCATGGCATCAGTGACTTGTGTGTCAAGGGGAAAATCAGTAAGAAATGCGTTCTGAGTCCATCTAGGCAGTATGTAATGCTTAGGAATCTCATCAACACCAAGGTGGGTGAACACTTTTAAGATGTGGACACAAAGCAGCCCATCCCTGTAAAACATGCAACACTCACAACCATACTCTTGCTGATCAACCTGTGCTGTTACCATGTACAGTCTATGCCCATAAATCCCTACATAAATTCTGTTAGGCTCAAGCAGGTACATGTTGCCGCCTTGAGGCCTAACATTATACATGCCAATCAAAGAAAACTCATGTTGAAACCTGTAGTATATATCCCTTGTGTAAACTCGCAAGGCTTGCTTCTCAATTGGGAACAGGGACCAAAGCCTTGGCTCAAGCTCATATGTTCGATAATCATTACCCCCTTCTTTCACCAAGATCTTGTCATTTATCTTCTCACATTGCTTCACAAAGTTGAGCACAAAATTTTGCAGGTTCACGTAACTTTTTAGGACAGCATTGAAGCCTTCACTCCGCTGAGTCGACTGGAGGAATGGGAAGAAACAGTTCCTAAAGTAGCAAGGGACCCAAAGATGCTTGATGGCATAGAGATCATCAAAGCGTTTATCGCCAACAATGCCATGCTTCTCAACAATAGCAGCCCACCTTACCTCAAACTCCTCAGTAGTCATGCTCAAGTCTATCACCTCATTTAATTGTTTAGCTAGCTCAGGATGCCTAGCCAAGTAAGGACCCAACTTCTCTTGGGCTTTCTTAATGATATGCCAGTGGCAACTACGGTGAACTGCGCATGGGAAAATGTTTGCTATAGAGTTTTTCATCACCTGGTCTTGGTCAGTTATGATGTTGAGCGGTGCAATGCCATGCATCGCTTCAAGAAAGGCCCCAAACAACCAATGAAAGCTGGTCTCAAGCTCTTGCCGCAAGAAGCTACACCCCAGCAAGAAAGACTGCCCATGCCTGTTCATCCCAATAAATGGAGCAAATGGCATGTTATACATATTCGTCAAGTAGGTCGTGTCAAAAGAGATACAATCATTGTAATCTTTTACGTAGGCCTCTCGAGGCCTCCCATCAACCCAAAACAAACTCTTAGCTCTGCCTATTCCATCCTTTTTGATTTTGAAGAAGAAGTCTGGGTCTTCTTCCTGCTTTTGCTCGAAGTAGGCAACTATCTCAGCCAAATCGCCTTCATTTGCCTCAGCACTGCGAAGGCTAGTTCTCATGTTGCTTATCGTTTTCGTTGTTTATGGGCACAATTGCAGCTTTGCCATAGAATTCAGACATAACAGTCATCATGCGACCTGTTTCCATGTTGCACCTATGCAATATTTCCAGGAAATCAACCTCTTCCGGCGGGATGCCTTGGTGAGAGCGGAGGTATTTAGTGAGAGATGGTTTGTCAATTAGTCTATGATTGTGGTCTGCAACAACACCTGTGACCACCCACTTGTTATTAGTCAGCTTTACTGTCATTTTTGCTCGACAACCGGTCTGTTTGATAAACTCTCTTCTCCTCTTCTTAACAAGCCCCCCTGGAGATTTATAAGAGCTACACCCTGCTTGCTTACTCCCAACATCTTGTCCATCGTCACGGTCATCAGAATCTGAGGTTAGTTTCTAAAACATGGGTGTGTGGGCATCATTATTGATTTTAGGCTTCCCTAACTTGTTGCAACAAAAAGTCTACTTCTCGCACATTAGTGTACGAAGACCTCCTGGAAGTGTTGGCTTTCATCGAGAACCCAATTCCGCGAGAGTAAGCTTTTTAGTGCGCCTTGGCACCTTCAACTATGTCAAATTCCATGCCGGCATAAGGTTCCTGTGGGCTAGATCACACCTCGTTCTCATCAAAACCTAACAAGCCAGCGCTACTTGCATGACCTTGCCCACCATTGCTAGGCAGAGTTGCAGCCGGGCTGAACATGGCAGGTGCGGGTGCGATAGTTTCAGTAGTTGCCGTCGCATCAGACACACCAGTAGCCACAACACGAAACCCCACACCTACGACATCTTGGACAGGAGCAGAACACAAATCCGGCAACTCGCCCACCCCCTTGATTGAAATGGGGACTTTTTCAGGTTGGGCTTGTGTGCAGAACAGGGGACCACCATCACAGTCAACAAAGTCATCAGGAAGCTCATTGAGATCAAAGCCGGCCATCTGCACATTTCAGAAGACAAAATAGGGGAAGGAATTAATACATATACTAAATGAGCAGGGAGCATTTTTTTACCGAATCATTGCTAGGTTCACATACCAGCCTTTTTCTTTTGCCTTTTTCTTTTGTGCTTTTGTAAGCAACTATACTTCTCCCCCTACTGATTATTTTTTGCCCAGTTTTTGCCCTGTTTCGTAAGATACTGGACCTTTTGTAAGAAACTACAATAGTTTGTTATCCACTTTTATCTTTATCATACCCCGATTCTTAACAATTTTTTCTACAATAAAACAGGCAAGATTCTGCAATTAATTAGTCTGTCTTTGTTTATTTTTTGCAGAAGCAATATGCATAACTACAGGCAAGAAACAATTCAAGAGCCAGCAACTTTTGTCTAGCACCATGGTTGTACAGGAGGCAAGAAGAAGGGATAGATTTGGGGCCATAATTCAAATCAGGCTTGCAACACTAATGTATAGGAGGCAAAGCTGCAATACTGGAGTACAGGAGGAACATCTGGGGAGTACTACTAGTTCTAGTAGAACTAAAAAGGATCTCATGGTCAAAAAATTGGAACAACCTTGTTACCTTTGCTGTAGTTCACTTCGGGAAATTTGCCCAGTCTTAGCAATTCTTTTGCCCACGTTTTCTTCAGGTTGTTGCCTGATCAGCACAAGAAGAGTTGCAGGCAAGGGTGTGTTCTTTCACGGTGAATTTGATCTTCCGCAACCTTTTTCCTACCCCCTTTTTACTCTGTTTTTTGCTGGGGGGGGGGGGGAGAGAAGCTCGCCACTGCTAGGACATGGTGGGCGGCGGCGGCTGGGGGGGAGAAGAGAATTGCCGCTAGAGAAATCTGGGGGCTTAGGGTTTCCCCTGTGGTGGGTATGTGTGGAGATCACGTGGGGAGGGGGTGTTTCTTTTCTCATTTTTCTTCTCACGGGGAGACGTGGGCACGCAAGCGGGATGACAACTTCCCTTTTTGCCACATTGTGGGGACCGACAGAGGAAACTTTCCTAAAATGCTAGCCGCCAGACCCTTCCGCATAGCGCGCGGGCGCTACGTAGTAGCGTCCGAGATTTTTTACGGTACATCATACTACCCAATATAATGAGTAGTATTAAATCGATCCAACGGTCCTGGTAATTCCTTATTAGGGGTAAATTTGTCCTTCAAGATTTAACTTAATTACAGCCATCGCAGCAGACACCGACTACATGCCGTCGTCCCCGACCTCTGCCATCCTGGCGTGGCCAATAATCGCCGCCCGACGTAGCATGCAGGCAGTAGCCACCAACCTTCGCCTCCCAATTCCCAAAGCCGTTTGCAAGCCGCCACCCCCACAACCTTCGCCGTCCCGATTCTCCCTACCCTCCCGTCGCGCACATTAGAAGGTTCGCAGGTTGGACGGGCAAGCCTATGTCGCCTGGATTGATTGGTTTTGAGTATTTCATCACCAACCCATCACACACACTACTCATCCCGCACAGACATCCAGAACTAAGCTAGCACAGATGCACACCATCCATCCAGCAGGCACACACAGCTAATAGAGGAGAGAGAGAGAGAGAGGTGATGGACTGAGCTACCTACGTGAGAGAGAGAGAGGAAGTTGTCTACGAGCGACGACGCAGGGAAGAAGTGATCTTAGGGCAGCGGCCGGAGGTGGGGTCTGTGGCTGGCGCTCCATGCTATGTAGAGAGCAGCTCCTATGCGTCTGCGTAGATGCCGCTGGGCGGCATGGCACGGCTGCGCCGAATCGCTTGGTGTGCCTGCGTCAATGATCTCGGCGTATCCTGGGGGAGCTGAGTTTAATTTGTTAACTACCCAAAATACCCTTAATGTCTTAATATACTACACGAATTGTGCGGTAGTATGGGTAAATCTGATGCATCCGTAGACAGATGGTTTATATATCTTAGTGTTACTATTCATCATCCAGGGTGCAGAATAAGTTATTCTTCACTCGAGGTAATCTTACGATCATTTCATAATTAAATTACGTTTGGAATTCAAATAGTTACATTTCTATTGATTCACTACGTAAAATTTGACATAAGAAAATAAAAATATAGGTCACAAGACAAGAAAATTTGCAGTTTATGTGTATTTTAGACTATGTTTTTACGTTTATAATTTTACATAACATAAAATATTTTTTACGGCGATTATATATTTTCTTACTGTTCTTTTTTGCGCCGGAAATAAAACAAAACTTACGAAACGTAAAATAACGGTGCATTGATGGTAAAATAGAGGGGGTGAAAATTAATTACTCCTCGTCCAGGATGACGAATAGCACGACCCCTATATATCTTAGATGTACTGTAAAAGGTCGATTTGATTTTCCTGACTTTACCACTACGCACGAGCACAACACGCATGGCAGCGGTGCACATGCACAATACGAATGACACTGGTGCACAACACACATGGCACCTGCGAACAGACAGACATCGCAGGCACGCCACCAACGCACACACGCAGGGCACCATCGCACAACCCCTCACTGAATAGTGTTATGACCATTGTGTATTTTAATTTTTAAAGTGTCCACAAAAACTTTTTTATAGTACGGAGCTAGTTCCGACAGAACAAGTGCTGTAAAAATCGTTTCAAGCCAGATGTGGAGCCGACCAGGAAAATAGCAAATATAAACTACAATTGGGTCCCGGTGACAAAGGAGAGCCGAACGACCTACCCTGCTGCGAGGATGCACAGGATGAGGGGCACGACGGTGAGCGCGGACACGCAGGACTAGCGCGAGAGGCGTGATTGCGTCGGGGCTTAGCTGCCACCCGAGTAGGTCTAGATCTGCGGACCAAGACGTGTATAGATAAACACGATGCTACGAGATTGTAATCGTGTATAAATATTAGAAGAGAATAAAGAGAAAAAGAAGGGTACAACATGTGCACTTGCCCAAAATTTTGTGTGTGCGTGTGTTCCTCGCTTGATGTGATTGTTCCATGGACGAATTTCAACATCCAGTCCATGAAATCCAGACCATGAGGCTGCTCGGTCTGGTTTGGTGACTCCGGTCTGCCTTGTCAGCGGTCAGTCCAAGTGGCGGCTCGCTCACCTTACCGGGGCGAAGCCACACTTACTCCATAATTTTAAAAACTAGACCGGAAAAAACTGAAACCGGCGATTCAAACGGTTTTTAAGACTAGTGGACCATTTGAGCAATCAAACTGGAAATAACCGGTCAAACCGGCCAGGTTTTGGAAAACCGGTGAACCAGGCATTTCACATAAAACTAGATGGTTCGATGATGATTTCAGAAAAGCCCCTCAATCAATTAATTCTTGTGCGTACAAGCTGAGGGTAGAGTCGGTAAAGGAAAAAAAACTCTTTCGATAGGGTTTTGGCCGATTGGAGCTCTGTCTCGATTTTGTCCATAGAGACAAACCCATCGGGCATCACTGCCCCCTCCGCAGCCATCCTTGCTCGGCACTGTGGCGAGGCGACTCCTCCTCTCCCTCGCTGATCCGGCTCCGCGCGCATCACAACACATTTTTTTATCATTTATATGAATTAGATATATTAACATGTAGTTAGTGGTTACTCTGTCATGTGATTACATATTTTTTATCTATTGATTGGTGTATTTAGTGATAAAAATATATATTATTTTATGACTTAAAAAACCAACAATTGAATTGGTGAACTGGCGGTCCGACGGGTAAAAACCTGAATCGGCGGCCTTGCTAGTTCGATAACCAGTTCGACTTTTTAAACTATGACTTACTTGTTGGGAAACGTAGTAATTTCAAAAAATTTCCTATGCACACGCAAGATCATGGTGATGCATAGCAACGAGAAGGGAAAGTGTTGTCAACGTACCCTCGTAGACCGAAAGCGGAAGTGTTAGCACAACGCGGTTGATGTAGTCGTACGTCTTCACGATCCGACCGATCAAGTATCGAACACACGGCACCTCCGAGTTCTGCACACGTTCAACTCGATGACGTCCCTCGAACTTCGATCCAGCCGAGCTTTGAGGGAGAGTTCCGTCAGCACGACGGCGTGGTGACGATGATGATGTTCTACCGACGCAGGGCTTCGTCTAAGCACCGCTACGATATGACCGAGGTGGATTATGGTGGAGGGGGGCACCGCAGAGATCAAGAGATCAATTGTTGTGTCTTTGGGATGCCCCTTGCCCCCGTATATAAAGGAGTGGAGGAGGGGGAGGGCCGACCCTCTCTATGGCGCGCCCTAGGGGAGTCCTACTCTCACCAGAAGTAAGATTCCCCCTTTCCTAGTAGAACTAGGAGCCCTTCCAAGTAGTAGGAGTAGGAGGAAAGGAAAGGGAAGGGAAAAGGAGAAGGAAGGAAGGGGACGCCCCCCTCCCTAGTCCAATTCAGAACAGCCCATGGGGAGGGGTGCGGCCACCCTTTGAGGCCTTTCTCTCCTTTCCCGTATGGCCCATTAAGGCCCAATACGAATTCCCGTAACTCCCCGGTACTTCCAAAAATACCCGAATGACTCGGAACCTGTCCGATGACTGAATATAGTCATCCAATATATCGATCTTTACGTCTCGACCATTTCAAGACTCCTCGTCATGTCCCCGATCTCATCCGGGACTCCAAACTCCTTCGGTACATCAAAACACATGCCCAATACGAATGGGTTTGTCACCTAGCGGTGCATTAAGGACATAATTTTTCTGTGCAGCAATGAGGATAAACCTCAGATCACGGATCCAATCCGCATCCTTGCTACTAACATCTTTCAACTTAGTTTTCTCTAGGAACATATCAAAAATAAAACAGGGGAGCTAAACGCGAGCTTTTGATCTACAACATAGATATGCTAATACTATCAGGACTAAGTTTATGATAAATTTAAGTTCAATTAATCATATTACTTAAGAACTCCCACTTAGATAGACATCCCTCTAATCCTCTAAGTGATCACATGATCCATATCAACTAAACCATGTCCGATCATCACGTGAGATGGAGTAGTTTCAATGGTGAACATCACTATGTTGATCATATCTACTATATGATTCACGCTCGACCTTTCGGTCTCCGTGTTCGGAGGCCATATCTGTTATATGCTAGGCTCGTCAAGTTTAACCTGAGTATTCCACGTGTGCAACTGTTTTGCACCCGTTGTATTTGAACGTAGAGCCTATCACACCCGATCATCACGTGGTGTCTCAGCACGAAGAACTTACGCAACGATGCATACTCAGGGAGAACACTTGTACCTTGATAATTAGTGAGAGATCATCTTATAAAGCTACCGTAGAACTAATCAAAATAAGATGTATAAAAGATAAACACCACATGCAATCAAAATATGTGACATGATATGGCCATCATCATCTTGTGCCTTTGATCTCCATCTCCAAAGCATCGTCATGATTTCCATCGTCACCTGCATGACACCATGATTCCATCATCTTGATCTATATCAATGTGTCGTCACATGGTTGTCTCGCCAACTATTGTTCTTTTAACTATTGCTATCGCATAGCGATAAAGTAAAGCAATTATTTGGCGCTTGCATCTTATGCAATAAAGAGACAACCATAAGGCTTCTGCCAGTTGCCGATAACTTCAACAAAACATGATCATCTTATACAACAACTTATATCTCACCACGTCTTGACCATATCACATCACAACATGCCCTGCAAAAACAAGTTAGACTTCCTCTACTTTGTTGTTGCAAGTTTTACGTGGCTGCTACGGGCTTAGCAAGAACCGTTCTTACATACGCATCAAAACCACAACAATAGTTCGTCAAGTTAGTGCTGTTTTAACCTTCTCAAGGACCGGGCGTAGCCATACTCGGTTCAACTAAAGTTGGAGAAACTGACACCCGCCAGCCACCTGTGTGCAAAGCATGTCGGTAGAACCAGTCTCGCGTAAGCGTACGCGTAATGTCGGTCCGGGCCACTTCATCCAACAATACCGCCGAACCAAAGTATGACATGCTGGTAAGCAGTATGACTTGTATTGCCCACAACTCACTTGTGTTTTACTCGTGTATATAACATCAACGCATAAAACCTGGCTCGAGGATGCACTGTTGGGGAACATAGTAATTTCAAAAAATTTCCTACGCACACGCAAGATCATGGTGATGCATAGCAACGAGAAGGGAAAGTGTTGTCTACATACCCTCGTAGACCGAAAGCGGAAGCGTTAGCACAACGCGGTTGATGTAGTCGTACATCTTCACGATCCGACCGATCAAGTACCGAACGCACGACACCTCCGAGTTCTGCACACGTTCAACTCGATGATGTCCCTCGAACTCCGATCCAGCCGAGCTTTGAGGGAGAGTTCCGTCAGCACGACGGTGTGGTGACGATGATGATGTTCTACCGACGCAGGGCTTTGCCTAAGCACCGCTACGATATGACCGAGGTGGATTATGGTGGAGAGGGGCACCGCACACGGCTAAGAGATCAAAAGATCAATTGTTGTGTCTTTGGGGTGCCCCTGCCCCCGTATATAAAGGAGTGGAGGAGGGGGAGGGCCGGCCCTCTCTATGGCGCGCCCTAGGGGAGTCCTACTCCCATCGGGAGTAGGATTCCCCCTTTCCTAGTAGAACTAGGAGCCCTTCCAAGTAGTAGGAGTAGGAGGGAAGGAAAGGGAAGGGAAAAGGAGAAGGAAGGAAGGGGGCGCCCCCCTCCCTAGTCCAATTCAGACCAGCCCATGGGGAGGGGTGCCGCCAACCTTTGAGGCCTTTCTCTCCTTTTCCGTATGGCCCATTAAGGCCCAATATGAATCCCATAACTCCTCGGTACTCCCGAAAATACCTGAATCACTCGGAACCTTTCCGATGTCCGAATATAGTCGTCCAATATATTGATCTTTATGTCTCGACCATTTGGAGACTCCTCGTCATGTCCCCGATCTCATCCGGGACTCCGAACTCCTTCGGTACATCAAAACACATAAACCCATAATATAACCGTCATCGAACTTTAAGCGTGCGGACCCTACGGGTTCGAGAACTATGTAGACATGACTGAGACACGTCTCCGGTCAATAACCAATAGCGGAACCTGGATGCTCATATTGGATCCTACATATTCTACGAAGATCTTTATCGGTCAAACCGCATAACAACATACGTTGTTCCCTTTGTCATCGGTATGTTACTTGCCCGAGATTCAATCGTCGGTATCTCAATACCTAGTTCAATCTCGTTACCGGCAAGTCTCTTTACTCGTTCCGTAATACATCATCCCGCAACTAACTCATTAGTTGCAATGCTTGCAAGGCTTAAGTGATGTGCATTACCGAGGGGGCCCAGAGATACCTCTTCGACAATCGGAGTGACAAATCCTAATCTTGAAATACGCCAACCCAACAAGTACCTTTGGAGACACCTGTAGAGCACCTTTATAATCACCCAGTTACGTTGTGACATTTGGTAGCACACAAAGTGTTCCTCCAGTAAACGGGAGTTGCATAATCTCATAGTCATAGGAACATGTATAAGTCATGAAGAAAGCAATAGCAACATACTAAACGACCGGGTGCTAAGCTAATGGAATGGGTCAAGTCAGTCACATCATTCTTCTAATGGTGTGATCCCGTTAATCAAATGACAACCCATGTCAATGGTTAGGAAACTTAACCATCTTTGATCAACGAGCTAGTCAAGTAGAGGCATACTAGTGACACTCTGTTTGTCTATGTATTCACACATGTGTTATGTTTCCGGTTAATATAATTTTAGCATGAATAATAAACATTTATCATGATATAAGGAAATAAAAAATAACTTTATTATTGCCTCTAGGGCATATTTCCTTCATTAATCTAGTAGTTTGGTTCTATTTCCTGATAATAAGGTACGTCTGTTGACCGAGCAACATGAGGAAGCCGGCGGCAAAGCAGTAGGTTCTGATCTAGAGGCGACCAAAGATTGTGCAGAAGCTTATGACTCCGCTCGCAAGAGAAGTAGGAAACCAGTGATCGATACTCGTATCTTATTTCAAAAACATCCATCGTAGGAGAATCATACATTTGTCTCGAAGAACGAGGTAGCTAAGCTATCGGAGAGGCGTTGCCACCGCCGCCCATTTTCTTGACGCACTCCTTCATGCACTCGTCCATCGACAAATAGCAAACTTCCACGGCCACGCGACAGCAGTAGCAGCGCTCGCCCTTGCACGCAAATGACCTCTTATCATAGACGCACAGCCCGTAGGGCAAACTGATCTTCTCGCTGCCATCGTCCATGGCCCGGCCTGCATATGTGGCAACAGATAGTAAGTAATTGAGTAACTATAAGCCAGCGCCATGATCAACGAGGCGGGGTCAGGAGGGATTATTAATTACATCGCGCCTGGGTAGCGAGGATGCATATGAGGAGGAGCAGCGTGACCGCGCGGACGGGGGCCGTGTGCTTCTCCATCGTGGGTATGAATGATGTCGATGAGGTGAGCAGTAGGCAGTTCTATGAGATGGTTTTGGTGCGTCAGGTGCATGGTCCATTTATACAAGATGGAAATGAATCTACTATCGTGATTTACTTTTCTTGCGAGCATTGGGAAGATTGTGCTAAAGATTGTGGAAAATCACAAGGCCCGGTTCTTAGGTATTAATTGCTTCGTTTGCTAGTATTTTTTTCTTGGGTACAAGCAATTGTCGTGCGTTGTAAGGGCCGCAAATATTAACACAACGAATTTTAGGTGCCAACTGAATCAACACCAAATATTTTGTCAGCAGTAATCGTGATTTACTTGTCGGTGTATTATCATAAAATAGATTTCAGCTGCCAATTGAATCAGCATTTATTGGCTTAACAATCGAAACATGATTTCGCCAATAAGCTCGGTAGGAGAGACATGTTCGGGCGGTTTTGAAAATAACCCGGTAGTGAAAAAACCAAATGTGGGAGGAAAAAAATGAGGAGGATAGAAAGCGGAGGGAGGAGTAGTGGAGACAATGCTCTTATCCCCGAAGGGACATTTAGGGCATCCCCAACACTGACTCCTAAATCGTACACCATATCCGTTCGCGGATAGGTGGTGACCAATCCGGAAAAACTGATGCGGGAGCTGGTCATCCAAAGCTAGCCGACTTTCGCCTATTTTAAGTCCGGAAGCTTAAAATAACCGCATATCAAATCATAGTTCTAATTTAAATAGTACAAACTAAGAAAGTTTTCTTATTAATGTAGTTCAAACTTGAAAACCAACTAGCACATATGTTTCAGTTGTCCCCTTCAACTGCCCACGGGTGCTCAATCAAATCTTCCTTGAGTTCCTCATGAATTGCACGATGCCGAATTTGTTGATGCATCCGAACAAACTCATCAAGCATGGCTGAATTCTGATCTGGATGTTTGATAGGATGCTCGTAAATGTACTCCATGTCCGAATCCATTGCTTCAAAGAATGGGCAAAAAAACTAGCATGAGCGTTCCACCAAACATTTGTCGAGCGTGGTGACTACCGTAGGGGCCAACGGTACCTGCGTGGCGAACGGACGAGAGGTGTGGATCGGTGGCGGATGATAAGCGGCATGGGGGCCTAGTGTAGCGGTGGATGTCGTGGAGTTTCGACAGGGGCTTGGCATGCCGCCGGGGTGGTAGAGCGGCGTTGATGAGAGAGAAAGCAAATGCATAGAAAGAGGGAAGGATGGAGACGCGAGGTTCGGATGGGGTTTTGGATGGGGTTTTGTGTGGGCTGGGGCGTCGAAGACCTATGTGGCTAGTGTACGGACTCCCCAAAGTCCCCCTAGTTAGCTTCCATTTTGCGAGAAACGGACGTCCTGACTGGTCCACAGACCGATGAAGGACGCCGTTGGCTGAAAAACTATGTCTAGACAGCTCGGTCTGGATGCTGGTTGGAGGTTTGACGGTTCACTTTGAAGATGCCCTTATTCCTTTATTAAGGTGGTTGGGCAACTCCTCACACCAATCACCTGATTTTGGGCATTCTTGGTCGTCCGATCGTCCTCGTTTTGGTTAACTATGTTGTATGGGCTGACAAATCTTCAGCGGTCAATTTTCACCTCGTGGTTCATTTCTATAGCCAATGAATGGTGGGTTCGTTTCTTATGCTAATTTACCTGCTGAGCCATTTGACATGTGAGCCAGCCTGTCCCAGTGCGCTGCATATGTGTTGTGTGTTTGTGCGCCCCGCGTGGGCGTTGTTTCAAACACCAACCGCCACTCCTCAAACCCTATCTCTCTTTCCCCTCAAACCATAGTGCAACACCCCCCTTCCTGCTCCTCCCTCCTCCCTCAAGAACCGCCGCCGCCATCATCTCTGTCTGACACCGAGGACGGGCTCACCCCACAGTTTCTTCTCCACCCATGACCTAGAGTTGGCGAGGCCGGGTCTTCTCGATCAGGGTGGAGGAGAAGGGGAGGGTTGGCCAGCATTGGGGGACCTCTCTCTCCCTCTCTCCCCTCCCCCTCTCCTCCTCACTCCCTCTCTCACCTTCTCTCACCCTCCCTCCCTCTCAGCCTCTCTCACCTTCTCTCACCGGCCCTCTCTCACCCTCCGTCCCTCTCAGCCTCTCTCTCCCTCCCTCCCTCCCCGTGTTCCTAGTAATGAAATTACATAGTAATGCGCAAGTACATAATCTCGTCATAGAAAAATAGAATTATCTACTGATTATTTTAAGATCACAGTAAATATAATAGGGTAATTTAACATCAAAGTGGGTTTGGTCACTGAAAATTCTGCATGTGTTCTCGTGAAGAAAAAGAGAGGATTAATGGGTTTCTTGACTAACAATTATTTCATCATATCCTTCCTTTTATCCATCAGGTTAGCAGTTCAATAATCTAGAAGAGGAAACTATTATGTATCTATACCTACCTACTAATAAAGCAAAGTGAGTTTCTCCGATTTTCTCATCCGTTCACCGCCAATTTTTCCCCTATCCGAGGTGGAACTAAATTATTGTGCATCCATCTGCTAGAAAAGGAAAAAACAAATCGTACATGGGCCGTGCGGGTTGTGGCCCGACGAAGCCAGCCCACTTATTTCCCTGCGCACACAGCTTGGAAAATTAAATTTATCGCACATGGCGACTAATAGTCTAACCTTCGCACAGGGCGCAAGATTGGGCCGGCAGCTTTTCCTTTTTTTCCTAGGATCTATTTCTATTTACTTTTCTGTTCCTTTCTCTACTTCTTTTCTGCTTTTCCCCTTCAAACTTTAGATATTTTTACTTTTTTTAATTTAGAATTTTCAAAAAAGTACAGAATTCAGGTTCTTTAAAATTTTAGAAGAAAAAAAACAGAATTTCAAATTTGTTTCCTTTTTTAAAAAATGCTCGAAACTTGAAATTTTTGTTCCCATTCCAAACTTGTACAAAATGTAAAAAATCACATTTTGTCGAAAAATGTTTTATGTTTTACAAAAAATCTAGATTTTCAAAATGAAATTGCATTTTAAAAATGTTCCACATTTGTATTTTTATTGTTTTCCGAAAAATTAAGATTTTCAAAGTAAAATTGCAATTTAAAATATGTTCTAGATTCTATAAATATGTTTTAGTGAAATGCTCACAAATTGAAAATAATGTTTTTGGTTAAAATAATTACATTTAAAAAATTGTTTTAAATGTTTAAAACATGCTCCTATTTAAAAAAAGTTATGCCAAATTCAAAAATGTTAGTGTTTTCTCAAAAGGTTCATGATTCTAAAAATGTTTGTGGATTTTAAAAAATCTTCCTATTTCAAATGTTGTTCATCTTTTCTAAAAAATGAATGGAATTTTCAAAAGTTGTTCTTAGTTTTTAAAACTATTCGGGATTTCAAAAATTGTTCGTGTTTCAACAAATATTTGGCAATTCATAAATATTGATTTATTTTTGGAAAATTTCAGAAAAAAATCAAAAAACGTTATGAATATGGCGTTGTAGTATGTTCTTAAACGTTCGCGCTGGTCATCGGTTAGCAGGACCCATTTATTTGAGTGGCTAGAACCCGCGGTCGAATTTTTGAGGTCCTGACTTCGATCCTTCAACTCGTCAGTTTTTTGTGGAATTATACTTGTGCCTTACAAACGCAGGTCCTTTTGGTGCCTACCAGTGGGCTGGCCCAGACACGAACTGTTGTGTGTCTCATGTGCTATTTGACGATAAAAGAGAATATGCTTGCTGGCTATAATTGAAAGAAATTGTGGGCACATACCAATAAAAGAGAATACCATGGTTTGCCTCTACTTAAAAGGCATGTGGCCGCTAAAATAATTAAAGAGAATAAACCCTGATAAAGAAGAGACTCCTGGTTATGCATGGATTATGCTAATGAAATAGGATTTATGTACTGCAATTAGTAATACAGCCGGTTACACCGTCGTGAGAGCGAGTGTCCGAAGCAACCGTGCCCCGGAGGTCGCCACACAGCCACCAAATGAGGAGGTAGCCACAACGCCGACACGGGCGAATCCAAAGGAAAAAAGGCACGAGCTGGTTGGTCGCTGCCATGCTGACTAACCCCACCACTATCGAGATCTTGCGGGCCAAACATGATCCGTGAGAAGACCACAGCTCCTCGCGGTCACCCCACTGCTGTGCAGACCGTTTTTGGTGCACACATCAATTATCTCTCCCGTTGCTTCCCAAAAAAATATCTCTACCGTTGCAATGCACGAGCATATGTGCAATCTTATATACAAAAGGTGGGCTGTAAAATACAAAGCAATACAATAAAGTGGGCCTACAACCAACACGAATCACATTGCACTTGGACGGTAGATGATTCACCGCTACATACAGGAACCGGTAGAAGGTCGTTAAGTTATAGAAAGGCATTGTTCCATGATACAATACCCTTTTTCTGCTCTCCACTAATCTTCATATTTCTACTCCATGGGTATAGATTTGAGCCTTTTCTCATTCCCAACCATTGTAAACCCGTCTAGCACCGATGAGCTCCTCACTCTCCCCATCTTCCTCCACATGTTTTCCCTTCAGGCTTTTCTCCGGCTTCTTCTTCTGATGAATATTAGAAGACGAGAGATAGAAACGGGGCAATTTGATCGGCAGTGATTGATCACATGATGCAGCACAGTGATGTGCAATCTCGTTTATCCTTTTTTGTGCGAACATGCCTTGTGGTTTATCTTTTACCTAGCTAAGCGATTAATATAACATTGCATCTTGTAATACACTGAGTGAACTCCGGCGGGCTATATACCAAGCCGAGCTAACGGATAAATTCGCTACATATTGGACAAATTAAGAAAAAAAAAGAGATAGTCCTACTCAATAACCAGACCATGATAACTATTACACTAAATCAATTTAGAGAATTTATATCTATACTTCTATCTATATCTATATATATATCTATATATCTATATACTTATACTAATTACAGACTCCCAAGAAATTACCAGGTTAGTCAGAAATTATAAAACCGTTCATCTGGTGGGACCGAGTTATTACGGTAGAGATCCACCCATAAAAGAAACGTAACAAACACCCAACTTTTTCTCAAAAAGAAAAAACAATCCCAAGTTAACTCCCACGTTAAAAAGGTCCATCCGGCCAGCACACATGTATCCAAGGTGAGAGTCCATTCATTTAAAAAAAGGTGAGAGTCCATTCATTTTTTTAAAGCAAGAGTCCATCTCACATACGTTCGCCATCTCTCCTAATCCTTCTATGCTTCTATGTATACTAGCAAATAGGTCCGTGCGTTGCCACCGGAAAAAAAAGATTATGCAAATTCTGCCAGTATGAGATATGGGCTTTTAAAATGCCACTTCATAAAGTACGTTAAAATCATGTCATGGTGTGATAAGAGACTTTTTAAAAGTCATTTCAAAAACAAAAAATGTGATGGTCTCATGACGACTTTATTTCCTAAGGCGTCACAACGAAATGTTTTTTGGTTGAGGAAACTGTATTGATAGACCCTGCCTAAGGTAGACTGATGAATGATGTGTCTCACCTTGATCTAGCGTCATGGTGTTTTTCACGACCAATGAAACTATAGTACCACAATTAATATAGATATGTATGAAAGCAAATTAGACATTTAGTCATTTCATATAGTTTACAAAAACAAAACCATTGGAAAATGTGTCAATTTTTTTGGGCTCAACGTTGTAAAGAACACAGAAACCTTTTTTTACCCGATGTGCAATGGACTAAATAAAATAATAAAACAACCCTCCATACCCCCTCAAAAAGTTTATGCAAGCCACGGTTTGTTTTGTTCGTTATTTACGTATTTGTTTCAATAGATCTGATTGAATTTTTGTGATCCTTTTCGAAAATATCATGGTCATTTTTTCCAATTCCCGAAAGCGTGTTGAATAAACAAGCATTTTCTAAGAATCAGGAACATTATTTTATTTGGTGAACATATTTTTTGAAATCGAGAATTTTTTTGTGACAGGCAAATATTTTTAAAAAAAATTGCGAACATTTTGATTTCCCGACCATTTTCTGAATTCATGGAAATTTTATGATTTCTCAAAAAAAATCAAAACTCACAACATTTTAAAATTTTGGAATCCCGAATTAATTTAAATATGAGAAAACAAAAACAGAAATGAGAAAAAAAGGCAAAAAATGAAATGAAAAACATGAGTTATATCGCGAACAGTTTATGATTTCCAGAACATTTTTTGAATTCACAAACGTTTTATATTTCTTAAAAAAACTCGCAACCTTTTGAATTTTTGGAAATCCCTAATAATTAATTTATAGAAGGAAAAACTCAAAAACAGAAATGAGAAATGAACAAGGAAAATGCAAACTGAAAAAAAAAACAGACGCATGGGCCGGCCCATTAATGCGGTGGAGGGTTAGCAAAAAAGAGAGAAAATGCGGTCGAACCTGGGATCGAACACAAGTCTCCTTGTTGGAGTTCTAAGGCATTAGCCACCGCGCTACGCCTTCAGTTGCGTTATAGGATATACCAGTATAACAACCAAATCAACCGGGATTTTGAGAAAAACTGAACCGTTCTGTTCACTTATGGGTGGCATGGTGAGTAATTTGTGTCAACTTCGGAGGTAATTTTAATGGCGTACGACAAGAAGCACTATTCGCTTTATTATTATATATTAGGGAAAGAATAATAATCTTCATGCCTGTAGATGTGCATCAACAAGGGCGGAGCCAGGATTGGCCGACGCCCCAGGCGAGAAACTAAGGGTCAAAAAATAATGCCCCCCCCCCTCCATGAAATATACAGTTTCAAAGTTGCAAATCGGTGGATTTAGGCATTTTTTTTACTTAGCTGGTTTAATAACAAATGCAAAATGTGAATTACTAAACCGGATTCCACATTTATGTTCTGTGCAGAACTACAAAATTAAGGAATACAATATGAAAAGGGGAAAGCATTAAGAATTAATGATCTTTTCTTAATCAAGCATCAAACAGTCGCAAATAGTAAGAGAAATTCCCCGCAAAAGAAAACTAGCAAGAAAAATTGGGATTTGAAAACAGTGGCTAGCAAGAGAAATCTCTTCATCAACTATCCTAACATGGGCTACGTACGCTACCTCAAAACATCTTCCTTTTCTGGTCAAAAAAGACTCATACGCTACGTACCAGCAGCACAGGCCCTTCTGTCTTTTTTTGTTTTCGTTCACCTTTTTGTTATTGGGCTGGCTAATGGCCCAGCAACTGGGGTATGAAGTGGGCTACGCCCCAGGCCAGTTTTTTTTTCTCTCTAGATATATAGGCTGGGAAATTTGTCACGCCCCAGGCCACTGCCTGGGCTGCCTGGGGCCCAGATCCGCCCCGTCAATACATGCTTCGGTCCACAACAGCACATCGTGTCCTATCCAAGCCCTTCTTCGCCTTATGTGGGCAATTTTCTAGCTGCCACTTTTTTCCTCACGTATTGACAAAAGAGGAAAGTATCATTTTCCCCCTGAAATCCTTTCTAATGGACCAGTTTCCCCCTCAATTCTAATATCGGATCAATCAGCCCCTCAAATCTTTAAAACCGGATCAATTTCCCCCTATGGTGATTTTGGACTTGATTTTGAGTGGTTTGGACCCAGACCGTGCACTTCTCGTTGACTGAACTCGTTGACTAGGCTGACCGTGCTCCGGGGCGCTGGCATGGTGGACGCCTACTACTCCTGGTCCTCCAAGCAGAGTTACAAGACCGGCTACGTCTGGCACGACTCACCGCCGACGATCCCGTGCACCTGCCAGCGGTACCCAGTACGTGCTCAAGGGCTCCGAGCTGCTCCGCCTCCTTCCCGCGCCAGCCTACCCGCGCGACGCCTTCGTCTGCTCATCCTCGTCCTCCTCCACCTCGAGCTGCCAGGCCGGGAACGAGAACAAGCTGCCCAAAGCGGCCATTAGCAAGGCTCACGGCCGGCGCAAGAACTAGAGCTCCTTCGACCTCGACCAGTACTGGGTGGCCGCCGCGCGCAGCGGCGCTGGGGCGAACGCGAACGCGGCCACGCAGACCGGCGAGAAATGCGGCCGGCACCGGGGCCCCGAGCCGTCTCCGCCGCAACAGCCTATGACAGATCTCGGAGCCGACAAGATCTCGTCGCCGCCGTCGTCCAACAGCCCCGACACGCTAGAGACGCTCATCAAAATGATGCCCGCAATGCTGCCACCTCGAACACCATCGCCGCTTGCCGGAGGAAGAGGATGCAGGCCTAGCACAAGGGCGTGATCGCGGGCGGCCGGATGCGCGCGTCCACGGTGCTGATGCACCTCATCTTCTACGGCGGCCAAGCGGGGCACCGGTCCGGGTGGTGCGAGGCACATAGAGCGGTTCCCTTGCGGACGGTCGGACCTGAGCAGCGGCACGATGGCGGACAGCTTCTCGAGGAGCATTAGCGTCGTTGTAGGTATCGAGCAGGAGTACATCAGCGGCAGCCTGGTGGAGACCAAGAAGACGACGAGCGGCGAGCATGCCGGCCACGGAGGCGAGCTCGACGCACTGAAGCAGTCATCTCCACCCAACTGTTATGAAGCGAAGTGCATGGTCAATCCAGAGAAATGCATGGTATGGGTCAAAATCACTTCAAATCAAGTCTGAAACCACCTTAGGGGAGAATTGATCCGGTTTTATAGATTTGAGGGGCTGATTGATCCAGTATTAGAGTTGAGGGGGAAATTGGTCCATTGCAGAGGATTTCAGGGGGAAAATGATACTTTCCTCTTGGCAAAAATATGTATCGATTGTTCTTTTTTTTTTCCTATACGGCCGCAGTACGCCGACGCCACGAAGGTAAGCAACACCACATGGAAGTTGTGCCATCGATCTAGCTGATCATCCCGCTTATGACTTCCTGCCACATCTAGATTTCTGATGTACGAATTAACGGCCGTTTGAAGTTGATGTGCATGCATCGATTAATACCCAGGTCTGTTTGCATCTTCAATCAATCCCACCGGCTTTCTATTTGCTACCTTTTGTGACTTTCATTGTATTTCCATAATCACAGATATTAAATAGACATTGCTGATCCAGGTCATAACAGGTCCATCCCAGGCAAGCCATGTTGATCGAAGTGAAAAAGTAGGAGTACAGAAATTGCAAGCATGCCATTCACCAACAAAGCAAGGAGAGTGGACGGGCCGCCGACTAACGACCCTCTAATATTTTTATTTCCAAAGCCTTTGTTCTCTTTCTGAAAAAAACATTTTTAACTTTTAAAAGACAGTTTATAGTTTATAGTTTCCCGCAAAAAAAAACACAGTTTATAGTTGGTATAGGGTGGATGCATGAATGTATTCTGATTATCGTTAGGTCAATTGCTTATATTCTAGGCGAGAGTAACAGTGATAACCAGCGGGATGCTCTAATTAATAGTCTCATGGTTGAAAACTATCTTAACAGGCTGTGAGGTAGATCCTAACACAAACAGGATGGATGTCGCCCCCATGGCATTGTATTACATATGGACTATTCTCACGTTATCAATACAACACATGGAGTCATGGATGGTGAACAAAATAAAAAGATGCAGCGATATATGGATGTTATCATCCTGGACATTGGAAGAAGAAGCTGGCTAATGAGGTGGACTTGAATGTCATTTGCACATCGCCAGCCATGACGATGTCTAGCGGCAAGGATGCAACTGAGGGAAAAGGCAACATCGAGCAGTGGCAAGGTTGTCGTCACAGAGTAGTCCTGTTGCCGGACTTGCCCATGAAGAAAATCACACTTCGGCAAGGTTTAAGTTGAATACGAAGCAGTGATTCGATATTTCAATTTTAAGTACGTAAATAAGAATGCATGCAAGCAGGAGAGGAGTAGCCCATGTTTAATTATGTTGTCATGTTTGATCGCAGGCAGCAAGGAAGGTAGATATGGTCTGCAAGCAAGAGGCGGAAGTTTATTTCTCAGTTAGTGATGATGATAAAACAGAGGGTTTCATGCTTTTTTTAGTGCTTACTATTCATCTTGATAATGTACTCAGGCCAAATTTTATTTTTTTCTTAATGTTCATACATATGATGCACATTGCATATCTCGAAAATTACGGAAGGATTCAAACAGAGGTGATGTTTAGAGTATTGCATTACTTAGTTATGTACTACTGATTACTGCATATATCTGAACTGCCATGTCAAGTTACTATCTATAATTTAATAATTGAAGTACTATGAGCTTATATTATATTTACTACATATACGATTAATTTGTTCAGTCGTGTTCGAGTAAACATCCAAGGATACGTATGTATAGACAGTCTATTTCCATCTCTAACATTCAAGGATACGTACGTATAGGAACCTCTCTCATCTATGGTAATCACTAATCACGAGGTAAATAACATTCGGAGGGAGCACATAAAGATATTAATAAAACATAGTTGCTCCATTTCTATTCAAATCTTTTTGAATCTGGTAGCATTTATACTGACGATCAAAATACAAATTAGCCTCTATTAATTATACATCACAGTTAGTTACGTTAGATAACAATTTTAAGTGGACTCCATTGGTTTATGCAATTTCTGTATAATACATTTCTATGTCACATGAGATCTCGGTCTCTTATTCACAGTAGTAGCATTATTCTATGTACTGAATTAAATTGTACCATAACGTAAACAAAAAATAGTTCTCACTGGCCGTGTATGGCCATTAAAACATGGGTTCAAGAAAAAAAAGGGTGTTCTCCTGTAACAACAAACATGATTAATTCACCAACCAGATATTGAATTGTATGGATCTTTTATGTGCATATAGAAACAAAGAATGGACACATAGAAAGTGGTAGAGGTTTGATCGGATAAGATAGCACTACAGATTTTTGAAGGAACTTTTTTTCGTGGTTTAAGGAATTTAATTTGTAAATTCATATTTGACTGAAGATTCTTTCAATCTTCTCAGTTTCCATGCCCAGTCACAATGGACGATGCTCTAAAGGAGGTGCATCGAAGGTTCACCAATGGAGAGCAACTCAAACTCTGCCAATTCCGTTCCTCAATCCTATTTGTCCACGGATATACCGCTTTGCCTAATGTGCATGCGATTCGTGTATTACATGTTTTTTTAGACAAGGAGATTGCTAATACGTATTTGCATGTATACTATGTCTATGAATGTCCATTTTTGTGATTATAACAAAGAAAAAGATAGTAATTAAAACATCATATATATTACTATTGTAGAATAAACTAGATGTATCATGCGCCACAAAGATTCATGTAAACACATCATTGTCTATGTAAAATATTGATGGCGAATAAAAAAAATCCATCCATGTGAGATGTAAAAGAAATTGTTGGTTGAGGCAAGAACGTCCAATCTTAATAATCTATGCTATATCACGTTTATTGATAGAAAGCCGTGCAGGCATGTGTCCATTATTGTGTATATAGAAACGTACTCTATAATTCTATGGTGCTTCCATTACCAAACGGAATATGTCTACATTTTTAGGTAGGGTATAAGAAAGGAAGATATATGCTAAAATAGTTGAAGCAATGTACCTCTACTAGATCCCATGTCCAACCAAGGTACACATGCATGTGTTATTATAATAATCAACGTCACAATATTCATATTATTGGATGCAACCATTCTATTCACAAAAAAATTCAAAGCAATGTAGCTTCGTTACACCCTACGTCCAACCAAGGTACACATGCATGTGTTATAATAATACTCTACATCAATATATTCATATTATTGTTTGACATTTTGAATTTTTACAAATTAGTTATATCAAATATTAAATTTGCTAGCCCGTGCAATTGCATGGGTTGACGACTAGTTATTATAGTCGAGCACTCCAACTGTCCAACTACACATCTTCCTATCCTCTAGGTGGAAAGAACTTTAGTACCAGGCCTACGCCTCTGTTCCACCATGCTCACCTCTGTAGGGCTTATAGCGATGATTCCAATACCCTGTGAGGTCTCGGTCTTCTTCTAGTTCTACCAATGAAAATTAGGGTGTCTCTACTAAGTTCCAACTAAGAAAAGCTCAGTTTGTGACAATTTGCCTCTTGTACGCAGACCAAACTGAGTAGCTGCAAAAGAGTTTTACTACGGGTCCTATACCTTTGTAGTAGCCACAGCCCATGTCCGAGTAGTACTAGTAGGATGTCAAGTCCAGTCAGGTTTTGTTAGACGTGTCAGTAGTAGGCTCCGTGTGTCTAGGTTGAGTCCAAGTACTCTTATAGCAACTATAGCAGAGACCGTAAAATCTTGTGCTGTAAAAGGTGTTTGAAATAGAGTAAAATATACCAGTAGCCGCCGTCGCGTGGTGACTGGTGAGGGGATCTGGGGCCGACGTGTGAGAGAGCGAGACCGGCTGCGATGCAGATGCGGGATGGCGGCCACTCGATCACGCGGAGAATTTGGGGAATGAGATGGATTGCTTGGTCAAATTGATGGCTAGACAACATCTGCGTATGCTTCATGCAAAGAGGAGGCCTGTGCAAAATATCAACCACGTGGCAGTAGTCAATATGCTTGTGAGTATATGGGTATGGCACGTTACATGTGTGATGTGTGTGTTTGCACCCGTGTGGGCGTTGTTTCACACACCAACCACAACTCCTCAAACCATATCTCTCTTTCCCGTTGATCCCACAATGCAACACCCCCTCCCTGTTTTGCGCCGCATATGTGTTGTGTGTTTTTGCGTCCCGTGTGGGCGTTGTTTCACACACCGGCCACCACTCCTCAAACCATATCTCTTTCCCCTAGATCCACAATGCAACACCCCCCCCCCCTCTCCCTCCCTCCCTGCCTCCCTCCCTCTCCCTCCCTCCCCCCATCTCCCTCTCCAACGTGTTTGTGGCGGCTTGAGCGTTGGGGGCGAGCATGTCAGCACGTCCTCATCGTTATTGCCCCTCTATCAAGGCTTGTGCTAGCCCTTAGGTTAGGGTACTGTTGCCCTGGTTCACCCTGTGTTGCGCAAGTACATAATCTCGTCATAGAAAATAGAAGATTATTTTAACATCACAGTGAATAGAATAGGGTAATTTGACATGATAGTGGGTTTGGGTCACTGAAATTCTGCATGTGTTCTCGCTAAGAAAAAAAGAGAGGATTAATCGGTTTGTTGACTAACAATTATTTCATCATATCCTTCCTTTTATCTATCAGGTGAGCAGTTCAATAATCTAGACGAGGAAACTATTCTGTATTCTACCAATGAAAATTAGGGTATCTCTACTAAGTTCCAACTACAAAAAGCTCAGTTTGACAATTTGCCTTTTCTACGCAGACCAAACTGAGTAGCTACAAAAGAGTTCGGAAAGTGTTTAGGAACGGCGCACCGGCCGAACAGTTCCGCCGGTCCCGCGCGGGCCACTCGATCGAAGCGAGGCGAAGCGCATCGTATGCCTCGCGCTCCTCCCGATCCCCTTCTTCCTCCTTCAGATCCCGCCGCCGGCTAGCCCTAACTCCGCGCAGGTCACCTCCATCCTTTAGATCCCCTTCTTTTCCCGCTGGACACCCTCGCCCCCCTCCCGGCTGCAGGTTCCTTCTGCGCCCAGCAAGCCGGAGTTGGAAGCCGCCATGGAATATACCATCTGCGAGCTGCTGTTCGTACTCCCCTGTGCTGGAACCGTCCACCGGAGATGCTTCAACCACGGCAGTACGAGTGCGCGACCTCCTCCCCAACCGCTGCAACCATTAGCTTCAAGACGAACTTTGGAAGCATTTTTTCTCCTCCACCGATGTTGCAACCGACGACCAAAAAAGCTACAACCGTTCAATTCGAGAGCTTCAACTAGCGATATATCATGCTTCAACCGGACACCATGCACTGACAAAAGCTACAACCGTTCATACGAAAAGCTTCAACCATAGTATGAAAAGCTGCAAATGACGGAATAGAGAAGTTCATCGGACCACTATGAAATAAAAAATCCACACCCGTCATTTTTTGAGAAAGCTTCAACCGTTGAATTGAAAAGCTTCAACCGGTTTTATAAAAAGCTTCAACTGGCTTTATAGAACGCTTCAACCCGCGAGTACAGAACAAAAAAGTTGCAACCGTTGACGTGAAAAGCTTCAACCGGCGACTGGCGAGGAGGAAAGGCACGAGCGGTGCCGGGTGTGGGCATGTTGGATATGCTACATTGTTTTTGTGTTGGAACCGGCATTTTCTTTTGCTACGACCATGTGACGTTTTGCTTCAACCATGTGGATTTTTGCTACTACCGTCCATAGTTTTTGCTACATCCAATTTTTTCACGACAGCGAGATGCCGGTGGTGGGTTTCTGTGAATTCCGGCGGGGAGATCCAGCACGGGGGCAGGGGCGGATGCTGCAACCGGTCGCCGGCGAGCTGCAACCTCGACCGTCAAGGCATGGCGGCGACCACGCGGGGGCTACAACCCAGTGCCGGATGTGCTGCAGATGCGCCTCGTTTTTTGGCCGGAGCTGACGCCCGCGGGGTGCTTTATGGCCACTACGGCAAGCAGGGATGAGGGCGCGGCGAGCGGGGATGAGGACGCGGGCGTGCTCGCTACGGGGGAGAGAGAGAAGCGGAGGGATTTTGACCCGTACGGGAGGAAGGAGAAGGAACAGATCTGACGGCCCACCTCACTCAGATCAGACGGCTGCTAGCCGACCGGCCGAAAGTTTCGGCCGGTGCGCCGGGCAGAGTGCTGCCCAAAGAGTTTTACTACCAAGTCCTATACCTTTGTAGTAGCTACAGCCCGTGTCCGAGTAGTACTAGTAGAGGATGTCAGGTCCGGTCAGGTTTTGTTAGACGTGTCAGTAGTAGGCCCCGCGTGTCGCTTGAGTCCAAGTACTCTTATAACAACTATAGCAGAGACCGTAAAATCTTGTGCTGTAAAAGGTGTTCTAACTTTGTTCAAATATACCAGTAGCCGCCACAGCGTGATGAGGGGGTCCGGAGCCGACACGCGAGAGAGCGAGACCGGCTGCGATGCAGATCCGGGATGGTGGCAACTCGATCATGCGGAGAATCTAGGGAATGAGATGGATTGCTTGGTCAGATTGATGGCTAGACAACATCTGTGTAGGCTTCATGCAAAGAGGAGACCTGTGCAAAATATCACCACATGGCAGTAGTCAACATGCTTGTCATGTTGTATACGGGTACATGAGTATATGGGTATGGATTATACACTACGGCATGGGTTTGAGAATTCTAGGTTGCGATCTACAGTTGATCAAGGATTGTGCAAAATCTTATGACGCGGCTCACAAGAAAAGTAGAAAACCTATTCTCAAAAAAAAGACAGAGTTGAAAACCAGTGATCAATAGTTGTTTCTTATTAAAAAGAAAACAAATTTTCATGGATCATACATCTCTTTGGAAGAACAAGGTAGCTAAGCTATAGGAAAGATGTTGCCCCCGCCGCCCCCTGCCGGCGGCTGTGCCCCCAATTTCTTGCACTCCTTGGTGCACTCGTCCATCGACAAGTAGCAAACTTCCTCACCGACGGTACAGCAGTAGCAGCGCTCGCCCTTGCAGGCAAACGACTTCTCATCGTGGATGCACAGCCCGTAGGGCAAATTAATCTTCTCGCCGCCGTCGTCCATGATCCGGCCTGCATATGTGGAGACAGATGAATAAATATAATCTAGCGCCATGATTAACAAAACAAACAAGAACAAGCAATCGCAAATATACAGATCGAGGGATGAGGAAGGATTATTACATCGCGCCTGGGTAGCGAGGAGTAGGCACACGATGAGGAGAAGCGTGGTCGTGTGCTTGTCCATGGTGTGTATGAATGATATCGATGAGGTGATCGACACAGCGGTAGGCAGTAGGCAGCTAGGTAGACGCGTGCTGTGACATGTATTTGCTGCATCGGGGGTATGGTCTTGTGCGCATATATAAGCACGGAAATGAAGCTACGACGGTAGGCCTCCAATATAACATTTGGAAATTATCATTGTGTATGATCACTTGCCAGATTCTTTTGGGTTGTATATGGGCCGCAAATATTTTGTCTGCATAATCCTGATTTACCTGGCATTTTACTACCAGAAATGGATTTTTGGTGCCAATTGAATCAGCGTCAAATACTTTGTTTCCAATAATCATTATTTACCTGTCGTTTTATATTACCAAAAAATGCATTTCTGGCTGCCAATTGAATCGACATGTATTGGCTTAATTGCCAAAGAAAACATTTTTTCATCCGCAAAAAAAACTTATTTTTTGTAATAAAATGTGGGGCAGTGAAGGTGTTTTTGAAGAAAAGCCGGCCACGAAAAACCGAATGTGGGAGGGAAAAATCAAAACAAGAAGGGTAGAAAGCGAACCAAGGAGGAGTAGGAGAGATACAACCAGACGTTTTGTCCATGAAGTATTTTATCCAAATGTTTTAGATGATATTATTTCACCGGTTCAAAGTGCTTTTATTCCTGGGCTTTTAATCACGGACAATATCTTGCTTGCATATGAGTGTGTCCACAATATTGAGAACTGTAAGAAAGGGAACAATGGCTACTGTGCAGTCAAGCTCAACATGCACAAAGCATACGACCGTGTTGAATTGGTATTCCTAGAGATGATGATGCAAAAGCTTGGTTTTGTAGGAGATTTTGTTAATCTAATCATGGCCTGTGTCCATTCTGTGAAATATAAGATGAGATTTAACAATCGAGAAACATGGGGGTTTGAACCGTTCAGGGGCCTTCACGAAGGGGGTCCTCTATCACCATATTTGTTCTTGTTGTGTGCAGAAGGATTGTAAAGATTATTGGTTCATAGAGAGGAGGTTCATGGCATCGAAGGAGTAAGGGTATGTAAAAATGCACCGTCACTATCACATTTAATTTTTGCAAATGATTCCCTAATCCTTATGAAGGCGGATTTGGATAATGCAACCTCATTGAGATAAGTACTTGACCAACATATTGTATCGGGACAATTGGTTAGTGAAGCGAATTGCAGTATCTTTTTTAGCCCCTGTGTGTGTTGAGAGAAAAGTGGAGATATGCACTGAACTCAATATAATGACTTGAGTCCTTATCTGATAAATATTTAGGCTTACCTGCACTGGTTGGAGCCGAGAGAAGCGACAGTTTTCAGTACCTACACTACTAGAAAAATGCTTATACACAGTAGCATAGTAGTAGCATTGTAAAATAGTAATCGCTGCTGCTATTTAGCAGTAGCGCTTTTCCTGGCAGGAGCTACTAGTAACTCTATAGTAGTAGCACTCGGTAGCAAAAACGCGCTACTAATATGTGGGACCAGATGAGGCCACCGACAATCGCTGGAGTTGTAGGGCTGTACAGAATCAAGCGCTACTACTAACAGTTTAGTAGTAGCGCTTTTTACTGCGCCCCTACTGCTAATGGGCCCCACTTAGTAGTAGCGCTTTTCCTGGAGAGCGCTACTACTTAGTCCCATAGCAGCAACGCGTTTTGCTAAGCAGCGCTACTGCTAGTTACGACCGGTGCCACCTTTTCCACCCCCTCCCCCCCTCCTTTCCCCTCTCCCCTCTCCACTCTCCACTCTCCACCATTGTTGCTCTTGTTCATTCTTCCTCCTACCTCTCTTCTCTCCTCATTAATGGCACCCTCCTCCATAAATGGCCTCTCTCTTTCTCCTACACCTCTCTTTCTCTCCCCCATTAATGCCCCCTCCACCATAACCCCTCTCCATCAGTTAGCTAGCTAGATTCACACTACTAGGGAAAAGGCTAGCAGCAACGCGGGTTTTAGGCCTATCAGCAGCGCGGGTACCTGCGCTACCAATAAGGCGCTACAGCTAACTCTTAGTAGTAGTGCTGCCTGTACCCGCGCTACCACTATTGACTATAGCAGCAGCGCTTTTCAGGAACGCGCTGCTATTACTTAGCTGTAGCGATTTCCCGGTCCAGCGCTACTGTTATATCTTTCACCATTTCCCCATTCCGGCTTCGATAAACTGCAATTTCCAGATACTAGGTACTACTAGATATCAATTTCATAAAGCATTATAGGTACTAGGTAGTACTCCCTCGGTTCGAAATTACTCATCGTGGTTCTAGTTCAAATTTGAACTCAAACCACGACGAGTAATTTGGAACCGAGGGAGTACTAGATAACAATTTTATATATACTCAACATGCATCCTCAAGCAGTACAAGGTGACATCGACGACAATCATCATATTTAGTTCTAGATGATATCAACGACGAACATCATATGTAGTTCTACATGATATCGACGACGATCATCATATGTAGTTCTAGATGATATAGCCACATACACATATGTAGTTCTAGATGATATCGACGACGATCATCATCCTCAAGCCTGGGCGGTGGGTGTTCCTGATAGTAATTAGGATGGCCTGTCCAGCACGAAGATTCTTGCCAACGAGGAATCTCTTCCACCCAACCGAGTTCAAGTGTGTGCGACCATCTGTGCCCATGCGGTAAGTACATGTGGTGACGGAGCCCCTTGCGGTAAGGCGTAGTCCAACTGAGCCTTCTTCATCAGGCTCGATACCACAACTCACAGATAGGTTCTTTGGCAATCTCTGAATAAGAAAAATATATCAATTAATAAATAGCCTAAGCATGTGATCAGACTCTACACTAAAGTATATCATCGACTAGATTCCACAAAGTATATCATTGGACTCTACACTAAGCATATCATCGGATTCACTAAGCATATAATCGGATAATTTGCATTTGTAAGTATAACAATAAAGCATATATATATCATCAAATTACTACATGCAGTACGTATAACATACCATTTCATGCCGATCGACCATGGTACTTGTCAGGCGGGTCACGAACGGCACCTCGACAAATTCATCACGTGGCAGAATTATGTCCCATAGGTTGCACACCTCCTCCACGCTCAGCCTCATTCTTTGAGCTATGATGGCTTCATGGAGTGGGTTCTCATCATCTTCATTGAGTGGGTCCTCATTATCTTCATCATCTTCGTCATCTTCATCATCTTCCACCAGGTTGATATAAATGACAACCAGCTTGGGTCTTTCTGCTCTGAAGGAGAATCCGATCAACTCACCACCAGTAAGACGCATGCGAGCGAGGAAACGGGCCCACCCATCTCCTCCAATCTGTGACATATTGCGTCTTTTCTCGACCTCCATAGTGTACGGCCCCCCAGGAGCCTCAAATGTCACAGTGTCTCCTGTCAGCTTGTTGAATTTCAACCTCACATTGCATGGGACGATCTGTGTAAGAAAAGCAAAATGACACAATGCAGTAATGCCAACACTAAAAATAAAATAGTTGTTACATTTCATCTAATTTCTTACCGCCGCATGACGAAAACTCGGATGGAAGTAGATGCCGAACAGCTTGCCAGTT
The DNA here is from genome assembly GCF_018294505.1 of Triticum aestivum. NCBI lineage: Eukaryota > Viridiplantae > Streptophyta > Magnoliopsida > Poales > Poaceae > Triticum > Triticum aestivum. Next base: position 13,604,951 of record NC_057809.1, on the reverse strand, counting down.
GCAAGGCTGCTGGCGCACCTTGACTTGCACAGTCGACATAGTGGTGCTGGTGGTGGCGCCATTTTACTAAATCAACTAAATCAAAATGTTCTAAATCAACTAGCCTACTAAATCAACTAAATCAACTAGCCTACTAAATAAACTAAATCAAAATGTTCTAAATCAACTAGCCTACTAAATCAACTGAATCATATCAACTAAATCGACTAAATCAACTAGCATACTAAATCAACTAGCATACTAAATCAACTAAATCAAAATGTTACATATGAAAGCCTACTAAATCAAAATGTATCAGGGAGGAGGGACAAGGAGGGGCGACTCGAGGAGGGAGAAGATAGTAGGACGGAGAAGGAAGGCGGAGCAAGGAGGGGCCGGCCGTCGGCGAGTGGAGGAAGGACGGATTGAGAAGGAAGGCGGAGCGAGGAGGGGGCAGCCAGCGGCGAGTGGAGGGAGGACGGAGGAGGAGGCCGGTGCCGAGTCCAGCGAGGAGGATGAGGCTACAGCGGCGCAGATTGGGGGAGGGGCGACGGGGAGGTGCCACGGGGGAGGAACGGCGGCGCGGGGGGTGAGGAGGAGACCGTGATCGAGTGTGTGTGAGTGTGATCTTTGGATGAGGCGCGCTAGTGAGATCTGTAGTTAATTTAGCAGTAGCGATTATTGCCTGAATGCGCTGCTGTTACGTTACGTAGTAGTAGCGCTGTCTATTTTAATGCGCTGCTGCTATAACTGGCCTCGCGGCGGCGTCGTGGGAATTTTAGCAGTAGCGCCGCTTGGAGTGCGCGCGCTACTGATAAACTTGTTTCAGCAGCGAGTTTCCACAGCCCGCGCTACTGCTACTTAGCAGCAGCGCCTGATTTTATAGCGCGCTGTTGGTAAGATTCTGTGTATAGGCTTTTCCCTAGTAGTGTCACCTCTCCTCCCCAACAACTAGATCTAGCTAGCTTTTTAGCCAACCACACATGCTCTCTCGATCGTTCTCTCTCATCATCTAATTAACCGCGTGCTCTCGGGAGATATATAGGTGAGTAAAAAGTTGTTCATTTCAAGAATGGGAATATGTGTGTGAATGAGAATATGTGTGTTTGGGATATATATATGGAGAGATTTGTGCGAGTGACATATGCCCTCGAGTTGCTTATGTTTTGCCGAAATGTCGATTTATTTCGGTTTCGATGAATTTCGAGCAAACTCAATATGTCCTATTTTTAGGCAAGGTCATGACTCTGAAGCATGCATTATTTATTTTATAACCCTTTTGCTTGTTATACCATGTAGTCGGTCATGAAGGTGAGTGGATGGAAGGTGGAGCGGTACATGCAATCTGCGGTGATGGACATGTATGCAAATAATCGGACTAGGACTAGATGTCTGTGTGCAAGATGCAAGGAAGGAGTCCTTTTGGACCCTTTTGATCGTGGCACTTTGAAGGCGCACCTGTTGATGAATGGTTTTATGGATGGCTATACTTAGTGGATAAGTGAAGAAGAAGATGATGATGAGGACGTCCACATGGCAGGGAATAACGACATGGGGCTAGATGAAGAGATGACCGATCGACAAGAAGACGATGGCGCCGAACATGTCGGCGGGGAAGAGTCCGGAAATGACGACGGTGGCGGAGAAGATTCCGTACACGGCGAAGAAGAGTCCGGACATGGCGGAGAAGAGGCAGTAGTCACGCCGCAGTCTTCGACGCTACTAAGTGCAGTCGTGCAGGACCCTCATGTTCGAGACCTCCTTCGCAAGAGTACGACTAGTGAGAGAGATGCTTTTAGAGAGGAGGCCAAGATGGCGCAACTTGAAGTAGACTCGAGGACTCCATTGTATGACGGTTGCGATCCCGAGGTGACCCGCTTGAGTTTCACGCTCGAACTTCTAAAGACGAAGGCCAAAAACAAACAAACAGACAAAAGCCTCAATGATCATTTGAAGTTTCTACATAATAAAGTTCTTCCCGTGGGGAACCTGTCTCCTACTAGTGTCGAGGAGGCCAAGAAAATCGTTTGCCCTTTTGATGTGCCGCACATTAGGTACCACACATGCATCAACGATTGCATCATTTATCGGGGGGAGCACGCGGAAAAAACCAGCTGTCCAGTGTGCAATGCTTCTCGATACAAGAAGGCAGAAAAGAAAGCTCCTCAGAAAGTTGTATGGTACTTTCCGATCACTCCCCGTCTGCAGCGGTACTTCGTAGATCCTAAGGAAGCAAAGCTCATGCACTGGCACGCGGAGAGGAAGAAAACCGACGATGGAGATGATCCGAGGCTGAGACACCTCGTAGATGGTAGCCAGTGGAGAGCATTCAACGCCGCATTTGGATTTGCTGTAGAAGATCCAAGGAACATCGTGCTTGGTGCGAGTACCGATGGCATGAATCCATTTGGAAACCAGAACACGAACCACAGCACATGGCCCATGTTTGTATGGATGTACAACCTCCCCCCATGGAAGTGCATGAAGAGAAAGTACATACACATGAGCATGCTGATTCAAGGGCCAAAACAACCGGGAAATAGTATTGACCTATATATGGGGCTTCTGCAAGAGGAGCTAGACACGTTATGGAAAACACTGGCATGGACATGGGACGCCAGCAAAGGAGAATATTTCCATATGAGAGTCGCGCTGATGACGATGGTGCACGACTATCTCCGTTATGGGTACACCTCAGGCCAGGTGTGCCACGGATACTGCGGATGCACGAGGTGCATGGATGATACAACGTCTCGGCAGCTGACGTTAACGAAAGATGGCGGGTCTGGGAAAATCGTGTACAAGGGGCATCGTAGATGGCTCGAGAAGGATGACCCGTGGAGAAAGCGTGGAGATCTATTCAATGGGTTGGCTGAGCTTCGAGGATCTCCACATAAGAGGAGTGACGCCGAAATCAAAGAGCTGTTGAGAAACTGGGAACAATGACCCGCGCCGGGAAAGATCAAAAAGGCGTCGGAGCTGCTAGCTTTTGAGCATGCATTGGTTTTCCCTTGAAGAGGAAAGAGTGATGCAACAAAGTAGCGTAAGTATTTCTCTCAGTTTTTGAGAACCAAGGTATCAATCTAGTAGGAGACAACGCTTAGGTCACCTAGTACCTGCACAAACAATCAAGAACCTTACAACCAATGCGATAAAGGGGTTGTCAATCCCTTCACGGCCACTTGCAAAAGTGAGATCTAATAAAGATAGTAAAGTAAATATTTTTGGTATTTTTGTTGTATAGATTGGAAAGTAAAGATTGCAAAATAGTAAACGAGATGCGATGTAAATAAAAGAGATGCAATATAATAAGAAAGAGACCCGGGGCCATAGGTTTCACTAGTGGCTTCTCTCAAGATAGCATGTATTACAGTGGGTGAACAAATTACTACCGAGCAATTGATAGAAAAGCGCATAGTTATGAGAATATCTAGGCAATGATCATGAATATAGGCATCATGTCCGTGTCAAGTAGATCGAAACGATTCTGCGTCTACTACTAATACTCCACACATCGACCGCTATCCAGCATGCATCTAGAGTATTAAGTTCATAAGAACAGAGTAACACATTAAGCAAGATGACATGATGTAGAGGGATAAACTCAAGCAATATGATATAAACCCCATCTTTCTATCCTCAATGGCAACAATACAATACGTGCCTTGTTGCCCCTACTATCACTGGGAAAGGACACCGCAAGACTGACCCAAAGCTAAGCACTTCTCCCATTGCAAGAAAGATCAATCTAGTAGGCCAAACTAAACCGATAATTCGAAGAGACTAGCAAAGATATCAAAGCATGCATATAAAAATTTAGAGAAGAACCAAATAATATTCATAGATAATCTTGTTCATAAACCCACAATTCATCAGATCTCGGCAAACACACTGCAAAAAGTATTACATCGAATAGATCTTCAAGAACGTCGAGGAGAACTTTGTATTGAGAATCAACATCGAATCGACATTTTTAGGGCGCCCCCACCCTTGTGGGCCTCTCGTGGCTCCACCGACCTACTTCTTCCTCCTATATATACCCATCTACACCGAAACCAACCAGGAGCACCATGAAACCCTATTTCCACCGCCGCAACCTTCTGTACCCATGAGATCCCATCTTGGGGCCTTCTACATCATGGAGGGCTTCTACATCAACACCATAGTGTCTCTGATGATGTGTGAGTAGTTTACCTCAGACCTTCGGGTCCATAGTTATTAGCTAGATGGCTTCTTCTCTCTCTTTTGATCTCAATACAAAGTTCTCCTCGATCTTCTTGGAGATCTATTCGATGTAACTCTTTTTGTGGTGTGTTTGTCGAGATCCGATGAATTGTGGGTTTATGATCAAGATTATCAATGAACAATATTTGAATCTTCTCCAAATTCCTTTATGTATGATTGGTTATCTTTGCAAGTCTCTTCGAATTATCATTTTGGTTTGGCCTACTAGATTGATCTTTCTTGCCATGGGAGAAGTGCTTAGCTTTGGGTTCAATCTTGCGTTGCTCGATCCCAGTGACAGAAGGGGAAACGACACGTATTGTATTGTTGCCATCGAGGATAAAAAGATGGAGTTGATATCATATTGCTTGAGTTTATCCCTCTACATCATGTCATCTTGCCTAATGCATTACTCTGTTCTTAAGAACTTAATACTCTAGATGCATGCTGGATAGCGGTCGATGTGTGGAGTAATAGTAGTAGATGCAGGCAGGAGTCAGTCTACTTGTCATGGACGTGATGCCTATATAAATGATCATGCCTAGATATTCTCATAATTATGCACTTTTCTATCAATTGCTCGACAGTAATTTGTTCACCCATCGTAATACTTATGCTATCTTGAGAGAAGACACTAGTGAAACCTATGGCCCCCGGGTATATTTTCCATCATATAAGTTTCCAATCTATTTTTTACTTTGCAATCTTTACTTTCAATCTTTATCATAAAAATACCTAAAATATTATCATCTCTACCAGATCTCACTTTTGCAAGTGGCCGTGAAGGGATTGACAACCCCTTTATCGCGTTGGTTGCAAGGTTCTTATTTGTTTTTGTAGGTACTATGGACTTGCGTGTGGCCTCCTACTGGATTGATACCTTGGTTCTAAAACATCGAGGGAAATACTAACACTACTTTGCTGCCTCACCCTTTCCTCTTCAAGGGAAAAACCAACGCATACTCAAGAGGTAGCAAGAAGGATTTCTGACGCCGTTGCCGGGGAGTCTACGCACAAGTCAAGACATACCAAGTACCCATCACAAACTCTTATCCCTCGCATTACATTATTTTCCATTTGCCTCTCGTTTTCCTCTCCCCCACTTCACCCTTGCCGATTTATTCGCCCTCTCTTTCCGTTCGCCTCTTTTTCACTAGCTTCTTGTTGCCTGTTTGCTGATGTCTACTACACAACCTTCTTCTTGTAGACGTTGTTGGGCCTCCAAGTGCAGAGGTTTGTAGGACTGTAGCAAATTTCCTTCAAGTGGATGACCTAAGGTTTATCAATCCATGGGAGGTGTAGGATGAAGATGGTCTCTCTCAAGCAACCCTGCAACCAAATAACAATGAGTCTCTTGTGTCCCCAACACACCCAATACAATGGTAAATTGTATAGGTGCACTAGTTCGGCGAAGAAATGGTGATACAAGTGCAATATGGATAGTAGATAATGGTTTTTGTAATCTGAAAATATAAAAACAGCAAGGTAACTAATGATAAAAGTGAGCACAAACGCTATTTCAATGTATTGAAACAAGGCCTAGGGTTCATACTTTCATTAGTGCAAGTCCTCTCAACAATAATAACATAATTGGATCATATAACTATCCCTCAACATGCAACAAAGAGTCACTCCAAAGTCACTAATAGCGGAGAACAAATGAGGAGATTATGGTAGGGTACGAAACCAGCTCAAAGTTACTGTTTCCGATCGATCTATTCAAGAGTCCGTAGTAAAATAACACGAAGCTATTCTTTCCATTCAATCTATCATAGAGTTCGTACTAGAATAACACCTTAAGACACAAATCAACCAAAACCCTAATGTCACCTAGATACTTCAATGTCACCTCAAGCATCCGTGGGTATGATTATAAGATATGCATCACACAATCTCAGATTCATCTATTGAACCAACACAAAGAACTTCAAAGAGTGCCCCAAAGTTTCTACCGGAGAGCAAGACGAAAACGTGTGCCAACCCCTATGCATAAGTTCACAAGGTCACGGAACTCGCAAGTTGATCACCAAAACATACATCAAGTGGATCACGTGATATCCCATTGTCACCACAGATAAGCACATGCAAGACATACATCAAGTGTTCTCAAATCCTTAAAGACTCAATCCGATATGATAACTTCAAAGGGAAAACTCAATCCATCACAAGAGTGTAGAGGGAGAGAAACATCATAAGATCCAACTATAATAGCAAAGCTCGCGATACATCAAGATCGTACCACCTCAAGAACACGAGAGGGAGAGAGAGAGATCAAACACATAGCTACTGCTACATACCTCAGCCCCAAGGGTGAACTACTCCCTCCTCGTCATGGAGAGCACTGGGATGATGAAGATGGCCACCGGAGAGGGATTCCCCCCTTCGACAGGGTGCCGGAATGGGTCTAGATTGGTTTTCGGTGGCTACGGAGGCTTCTGGCGGCGGAACTGCCGATCTATTCTGTCCCCCGATGTGTTTAGGGTATATGGATATATATAGGTGAAAGAAGTCGGTCAGGGGAGCCTCGAGGGTGGGGGGTGCGCCTCCCTGCCTTGTGGCCACCTCGAAGCTTCCTTGACTTCAACTCCAAGTCTCCTGGATCACGCTCCCGAAGGTTTCATTCCGTTTGGACTATGTTTGATATTCCTTTTCTGTGAAACACTGAAACTGGCACTGGGCTCTGGGTTAATAGGTTAGTCCCAAAAATAATATAAAAGTGCATAATAAAGCCCATAAACATCCAAAATAGATAATATAATAGCATGGAACAACCAAAAATTATAGATACGTTGGAAAGTGCAACTAGCACATATCATTTGCCCTTATGGCCCTGCCTAAAAATGTTGATCCTTACCTTAAAAGGTTGGAAGAAATTGAAAACAACGTCAGAAGCTTTATGACTTTGCAATTTGAACATAATAATTTCTTTAGAAATGAGCTTAAAGAATAAAAAAGCTTTATGGAATACATGAATAAAGAGCTTGATGATATGTCTAAGGAATTTTATGGCTTGAGATCTTAGTTTGCTCATCTTGAAAAATTAATAGCCCAAATTTCGGATAAGCAGGCCACCTTAGTCAATAAGATGGCCGCTAAATCCGAAGATCTAGAGGGTAATAAGGATGAAGATCTAAAAGTAATTGATGTGTCCCCGATTAAATCTTTGTTTTGCAATATGAATCTTGATAATGATGGGACTGGAGATGAGCCAACTTTAGTTAAAAGGCGTCCCAATGATCCGGAGTTTTTAGATCTTGATGCAAAAATTGGTAAAAGTGGGATTGAAGAGGTCAAAACTTTACATAGAAATGAACCCACTATATTGGATTTCAAGGAATTTAATTAAGATAATTGTTCTTTAATAGATTGTATTTCCTTGTTGCAATCCGTGCTAAATTCTCCGCATGCTTATGGTCAAAATAAACCTTTTACTAAACATATTGTTGATGCTTTAATGCAATCTTATGAAGAAAAGCTTGAATTGGAAGTTTCTATCCCTAGAAAACTTTATGATGAGTGGGAACCTACTATTAAAATTAAAATTAAAGATCATGAATGCTATGCTTTGTGTGATTTGGGTGCTAGTGTTTCCACGATTCCAAAAACTTTTTGTGATATGTTAGGTTTCCATGAATTTGATGATTGTTCTTTAAATTTGCACCTTGCGGATTCCACCATTAAGAAACCTATGGGAAGAATTAATGATGTTCTTATTGTTGCAAATAGGAATTATGTGCCCGTAGATTTCATTGTCCTTGATATAGATTGCAATCCTTCATGTCCTCTTATTCTTGGTAGACCTTTCCTTAGAACGATAGGTGCAATTATTGATATGAAAGAAGGGTATATTAGATTCCAATTCCCGTTAAGGAAAGCCATGGAACACTTTCCTGGAAATAAAATAAAATTACCTTATGAATCTATTATGAGAAGTACTTATGGATTGCCTACCAAAGATGACAATACCTAGATCTATCCTTGCCTTTATGCCTAGCTAGGGGCGTTAAACGATAGTGCTTGTTGGGAGGCAACCCAATTTTATTTTTGTTTCTTATTTTTCTGGTTCTTTTAGTAATAAATAATCCATCTAGCTTCTGTTTAGATGTGGTTTTATGTTTTAATTAGTGTTTGTGCCAAGTAGAACCTTTGGGAAGACTTGGGTGAAGTCTTTTTAATCTTGCTGTAAAAACATAAACTTTAGTGCTCACCAGATTAGCTACAACGTTTTACTGGAGAGTGATATTTAGTTGATCCTTTTTCCAGATGATTAATAGATAAATTCCGCACGTCCATCAATTTATTTTAGAATTTTTGGAATTCCAGAAGTATGCGTTTGATACAGATTACTACAGATTGTTCTGTTTTTGACAGATTCCGTTTTTCGTGTGTTGTTTGCTTATTTTGATGAATCTATGGCTAGTATCGGAGGTTATGAACCATAGAGAAGTTGGAATAAAGTAGGTTTAACAAAAATATAAATAAAGAATGAGTTCATTACAGTACCTTGAAGTGGTGTTTTGTTTTCTTTCGCTAACGGAGCTCACGAGATTTTCTGTTAAGTTTTGTGTTGTGAAGTTTTCAAGTTTTGGGTAAAGATTTGATGGATTATGGAACAAGGAGTGGCAAGAGCGTAAGCTGGGGGATGACCAAGGCACCCCATGGTAAAATCCAAGGACAACCAAAAAGCCTAAGCTTGGGGATCACTAGTAGAAAAGGGGGCAACGGTCCAGGCCGGGTCAGCCCATTAGTCCTGGTTCAGTCCAAAACCGAGACCAATGGGGGCATTGGACCCGGTTCGTGATCCCAGGGGGCCGGCCGGGCCACGTTAGCCATTGGTCCCGGTTCATCTGGACCTTTTGGTCCCGGTTGGTGGGACGAACCGGGACCAGTGGGCCTCGTGCCTGGCCCACCACCATTGGTCCCGGTTGGTGGCTTGAACCGGGACCAAAGGCTCCCCTTTAGTCCCGGTTCATGCCACCAACCGGGACCAATGAGGTGCCTATATATACCCCCTCGCGTAAGAGCAGAGCACACTGCTCTGTTTTTTTCTGGCCGAGGGGGAGAGGGCTTGGTGGTGCTCTAGCTCACCTCCTATGCACACAAGGTGTTCGATGGAATGCCCCAGCCACACTACTTAAGCTTTCTCCTCTCCAAGCTCGACCTCCAAGCTCCATTTTCCTCAATATTTGTCTAGGTTTAGCGGTCTGTCACGCCTCGTCCCCGTCTTCACCGCTGTCGATCACCCGCGCCGAGCTCATCGCCGGCACCACCGTGGTGAGCCTCTTGTTCTTATCTTCTTTCTGAAAGGAAAAATATTCTTACTTGTATGTTTACATAGATACTTGTATTATTTTCTTACTTTTATTATTGCATATTATATAGTGCGATGGTTTTGGTATCCGCCCCCGACGGCCCTCGTCCTGTCTATGATTCGGATGTGGTATATATATATATTATCTTTATAACTATTGGTTCATTTATTGTTTATGAAAATTATGCCGACCAACGTGACATAGATTTTATTTATGTAGGATGTATGTGAATCGAAAATTCCAACCGACCCTATTGTCGAGAAGTTAAATTTAGTTGAAGAAGAAAACAATTTGTTGAAGGAAAAAATAAAAAAATTGAGGAGGAGAAGATGATATTGGAGTTGCATGTTGCGGATGTCGTCGATGATCACAAGATCAAGATGGATGCAATGCGCTTGAAGATTAGAAAGATTAGAAAATATGCCATTCATACCGAGGCTTGGTATCATTATGTCGTTGGATCAATTGTTACCTTGGTTGCAATTATGATCGCATTTGTTTTCGCATTGAAATGTTTTACATAGTTTCAATGTATGGTTTAATTAATTAGATGCTCTGGAGAGCTATATGTTGTTAGATGAGAACTATGTATGTACTTTTGTTTTAATGTGATAATGAACTTCTATTAATTTGGACACTTAATTATATATAATGCACGCAGATGAACCGACAATGGATGTACGGTGACAGACACACCTCCGAGTACATTAAGGACGTGCATGAGTTTCTCAATGCGGCTGAGGCAAACAAGAAGAATGGTTTTATGTGTTGTCCATGCACTGAATATGGGAATACGAGGTCTTACTCTAACTGGAAAATCCTTCACTCCCACCTGCTTTACAAGGGTTTCATGCCACACTATAATGTTTGGACGAGGCACAGAGAAATAGGGGTTATGATGGAAGACGGCGAAGAAGATGAGTACGATGACAACTATGTGCCCCCTGAATACGGTGATGCTGCAACGGGGGGATCTGGTGAAGATCAAGAGGAACCATACGATGTGCCCAATGATGCTGCAACGGGTGAAGCTGCTGAAGATCAAGAGGAACTAGACGATGTGCCCGATGATGATGATCTCCGCCGGGTCATTGTCGATGCAAGGACGCAATGCGGAAGTCAAAAGGAGAAGCTGAAGTTCGATCGCATGTTAGAGGATCACAAAAAAGGGTTTTACCCCAATTGCGAAGATGGCAACACAAAGCTCGGTACCGTACTGGAATTGCTGCAGTGGAAGGCAGAGAATGCTGTGTCTGACAAAGGATTTGAGAAGCTATTGAAAATATTGAAGAAGAAGCTTCCAAAGGATAATGAATTACCCGACAGTACATACGGAGCAAAGAAGGTCGTATGCCCTCTAGGATTGGAGGTGGAGAAGATACATGCATGCCCTAATGACTGGATCCTCTATCGCGGTGCATACAAGGATCTGAACGCATGCTTGGTATGCGGTGCATTGCGGTATAAGATCAAACGAGATGACCCTGGTGATGTTGACGGCGAGCCCCGCAGGAAGAGGGTTCCTGCGAAGGTGATGTGGTATGCTCCTATAATACCACGGTTGAAATGTCTATTCAGAAACGAAGAGCATGCCAAGTTGATGCGATGGCACAGTGAGGACCGGAAGAAAGACGGGAAGTTGAGAGCACCCGCTGACGGGTCACAGTGGAGAAAAATCGAGAGAAAGTACTGGGATGAGTTTGCAAAGGACCCAAGGAATGTATGGTTTGCTTTAAGCGCGGATGGCATTAATCCTTTCGGGGAGCAGAGCAGCAATCAAAGCACCTGGCCCGTGACTCTATGTATGTATAATCTTCCTCCTTGGATGTGCATGAAGCGGAAGTTTATTATGATGCCAGTTCTCATCCAAGGCCCTAAGCAACCCGGCAATGACATTGATGTGTACCTAAGGCCAATAGTTGAAGAACTTTTACAGCTGTGGAATGGAAACGGTGTACGTACGTGGGATGAGCACAGACAGGAGGAATTTAACCTAAAGGCATTGATGTTCGTGACCATCAACGATTGGCCCGCTCTCGGTAACCTTTCAGGACAGACAAATAAATGATACCACACATGCACGCACTGTTTAGATGACACTAAAAGTATATACCTGGACAAATGCAGGAAGAATGTGTACCTGGGCCATCGTCGATTTCTTCCGACCAACCATCAATGTCGAAAGAAAGGCAAGCATTTCAAAGGCGAGGCAGATCACCGGAAGAAGCCCGCCATGCGTACTGGTGATCACGTACTTACTATGGTCAATGATTTACACGTAATCTTTGGAAAGGGTCCCGGCGGACTAGCTGTTCCGAATGACGCTGAGGGACACGCACTCATGTGGAAGAAGAAATCTATATTTTGGGACCTACCCTACTGGAAAGACCTAGAGGTCCGCTCTTCAATCGACGTGATGCACGTGACGAAGAACCTTTGCGTGAACCTACTAGGCTTATTGGGCGTGTATGGGAAGACAAAAGATACACCTGAGGCACGGGAGGACCTGCAATGTTTGCACGAAAAAGACGGCATGCCTTTGAAGCAGTATAAAGGTCCTACCAGCTACGCTCTTATGAAAGAAGAGAAAGAAATCTTCTTTGAATGCCTGCTCAGTATGAAGGTCACGACTAGCTTCTCGTCAAATATAAAGGGAATAATAAATATGCCAGAGAAAAAGTTTCAGAACCTAAAGTCTCATGACTGCCATGTGATTATGACGCAACTGCTTCCGGTTGCATTGAGGGGGCTTCTACCGGAAAACATCCGATTAGCCATTGTGAAGCTATGTGCATTCCTCAATGCAATCTCTCAGAAGGTGATCGATCCAGAAATCGTACCAAGGCTAAGGAGTGATGTGGCGCAATGTCTTGTCAGTTTCGAGCTGGTGTTCCCACCATCCTTCTTCAATATCATGACGCACGTCCTAGTTCATCTAGTCGACGAGATTGTCATCCTGGGGCCCGTATTTCTACACAATATGTTCCCCTTTGAGAGGTTCATGCAAGTCCTAAAGAAATATGTCTGTAACCGCACTAGGCCAGAAGCCACTACAGGAATCAGACAGTTTGCCGTCAGGCTAGTACAAACGGCAAAGACTTTGCCGTCACCTAGCTGACGGCAAAGTGTGACGGCAAAGGCAAAGTTGGCAAAGAGTACTTTGCCGCCAGCTCTTTATCGGGCAGATGGCAAAGTCGTTGCCGTCAGCCAACCATAAATTTGCCGTCTCCGGCGGAAATACCAGACAGCAAAGCACGCGGTCTTTGCCGTCAGTCAAACGTGTATTTTGCCGTCATCAGGACAGAACAGTAGACGACAAAGATTGTATTCTATTTTTTCTAAATGACGTCAGCTCAGAGCGTCTCGCCAGACACATGCATTTTTAGTCTCATATAACCGAAAGCGTAAGCCAAATTGTCACATACGTTTTTAGTCTCACAATATTTCATTTGTGCCATGTTTTAGTAGTGCGACAATCATCTGTGAATATATAACAAAATCTGATTACAAGTTACAGATTATGTCAGCTTCGATCCTTCAAAAACAAAAATGCCAGAGAACTTCGGCCTAAGCCGGCTGCCTTCCGAGCAACGGGTAGGACCGGAGACACCCCATCGCCGGGGCGCTTAGTGACGGAGGACCCGGTCGAGGCCGGCGGGGCGCGCGTGGCGACGGAGGACGCGGTCAGGGCCGGTGCGCGTTGCGACGGAGGAGGCCGGCGGGGCACGTGCGGCGACGAAGGACGCGGTCAGGGCCGGAGCGCGTGGCGACAGAGGACTAGGTCGAGGCCGGCGGAGCACGCGTGGTGACGAAGGACGTGGTCGGGGCCGGCGCGTGGCGATGAAGGACGCGGTCGTGGCCAGCGTGGCCTGCGTGGCAACAGAGGACATGGTCGGGGCCGGCGCGTGGGTGGAGGCGGTGGACGCGGGTGGCGCGTGGACGGCGAGCCGAGGCGGGTGGATGCGGGCGGCGTGCGGACGACGAGCGGAGGCGATTGGCCGCACGGGAGGCGCGCGAACGCGGGCGGACTGCGGAGGCGGGTAGACGCGGGTGGCCAGCGAAGGTGAGCGAAGGCGGGCGGCGCACAGACATGGGCAGCAGCTTTCTGGTGAGGCGAGCGGTGGCGGCTAGCGCGAGCGGAGAGAGATGAGCGTTGGAAGAGAGATGGGGGAGAGGATAAGATGGGTGAGGCGAGGGATGGGCAGAGAGAGGTGTGGGCCAGAGGGTGGGGACGCGCCTAGGTGCGTGCGTCGTGAGGTGAGAGAGAGGCCGGTTGGGAGTCTGTGGATGCTGCAGATGAAGCCAGCTCATCGATCCAGGAGACCGATCCGCGTGTTGTGTTTCTTTGCTTTGTCGTCTGCTTTTTTTATTACAGACGGCAAAGTATGATCTTTGCCATCTGTACAAAAAAAAGCAGACGTCAAATATCTTTGCCGTCTGTGTTTTTTATTACAGACGGCAAAGTATGCTCTTTGCCATCTGTATTTTTTTCGCAGACGGCAAAGTCTGTTTTGCCATTAGTAAATTTTTAGCAAACGACAAAGTGAGCCGTTTGCCGTCTGCAGTTGATGGCAAAATTGGTCTTTGCCGTCAGGCCCGACCAAAAACAGATGGCAAAGACAGCCACAGACGGCAAATTAGCTGATTCCTGTAGTGGAAGCATCTCCATGGGCCATCAAATGGAGGATATTATCGGGTTTTGTGTTGACTTCATTCCTGACCTTAAGAAGATAGGTCTCCCTAAATCGCGGTATGAGGGGAGACTGACTGGAAAAGGCACTCTTGGAAGTGACTCAATAATATCTAGGGACGGATATTCTTGGTCTCAAGCACACTACACAGTTCTACAGAACTCTACCTTGGTGACCCCGTATGTCGATGAACACAAGAACAGTCTGCGCTCCAAACACCCGGAGGAGTGCGACGACTGGATTACATGTGAACACATCAGGACTTTCAGCAGTTGGTTGGAAACACGTCTCAGAGGTGACAACACTGTTTGTGATGAGCTGTACTTGTTGTCCAAGGGACCATCTTTGACTGTATTGACTTACAAAGGATAGGAGATAAATGGGAATACATTTTACACGATCGCCCAAGATCAAAAGAGCACCAACCAAAACAACGGTGTCCGCTTTGATGCAGCAATCGAGAGCGGAAAGGACACATATTATGGTTACATAGTGGACATATGGGAACTTGACTACGGACATGATTTTAAGGTCCCTTTGTTTAAGTGCAAATGGGTCAATCTGTCAGGCGGCGGGGTACAGGTAGACCCACAGTACGGAGTGACAACAGTGGATCTGAAAAATCTTGGGTACACTGACGAACCATTCGTCCTAGCCAATGATGTGGCACAGGTTATCTATGTGCAGGACATGTCTACCAAACCGAGAAAAAGAAAAGATAAGAAAGCGAATACATCATACGATGAGCCAAAGTGCCACATAGTTCTTTCAGGAAAAAGGGATATCCTGGGAGTGGAGGGAAAGACAGACATGTCTGAAGATTATGAAAAGTTTCATGAAATTCCTCCCTTCAATGTCAAGGCTGATCCAAGCATCCTGATAAACGATGAAGATTATCCATGGTTACGGCGCAATAAGCAAATGACACAAGCGAAGAAAAAGTGAAGACTTTCTCCCGCAACTATTATGATGATACCATGCCAACTTTGTAACACATGAGTATGCTATGCCAACTTTTTCAGAGTTCATTTGAAACCTATGAATTTAGGTGGAATTTTCTCTATAGGTGCATCTATGTTCATTTGTTTAGTAAAGTTAATCACAAATTTCAAAGAATTCAAATTTTAACTATTCAAATTTGAAAACTAATGACACTAACAGAAAGTTTATAATTTTTCTAAAACTAATGGCACTAACAAAAAGTTTATAATTTTGCTGACCTAAAAGCAAAAAGAATTAAAAAATAAAGCAAAAACCAAAGAAAATAAATAATACAGAAAACAAAAAAAAACTGAAAAATAAAATAAAAATAGCAACAATAAGTATTTTGTTGTAAGTAGAAACAAAATAAAATAAATAAAGCAACAAAGAAAAAAAACTAAAAAAGTGTTTTCAAATTTGAAAACTAATGGCACTAACAGAAAGTTTATAATTTTTCTAAAACTAAAAGCAAAAAGAATAAAAAATAAAGCCAAATTACCAAATTGGGTATAATGATAAAACACAGTAATATTAAATAGCAGGAAAAAGAATGACTCAAAAATCAATTTTTATAGTAAAGTTATTCATAAACTAGTGATTCACACAAATTTTAAAAAATTCAAATTTAAACTATTCAAATTTTAAAACTAATGGCACTAACAGAAAGTTTATAATTTTTGTGACCTAAAAGAAAAAAATCACTAAAAAAACTATAAGTAGAAATGAAAAAACAAATAGTAAAAAAATGCCACCTACTGGGCCACCACGACCTGAATACGACTAGAAGCCCATCCATGGGCCAGGATTCAGGCCCGCAGAAGGCCCAGCATGCCCACATGCATAGCGGTGTGAGATTAGGCCCAAAGGCTTGCAGTTCTGAGGAGTTCGATGGAGAGGGCGGGGCAGCGCTTATAAATAGGTGCGGCCGCTCCTCAGCTAGCGAGGTAGGACTAAACATCCCACCGCACCGCGGCTTTGGCAGGTGCAGGCCTTTGGTCCCGGTTGATGGCACCAACCGGGACTAAAGGGGGCATTGGTCACGGTTCGTGGCACAAACCGCGGCGGCCTTTGGTCTCGGTTGGTGGCACCAACCTGGACTAAAGGTGGCATTAGTCCCGGTTGGTGCCACGAACCGGGACCAATGCTTTGTCTATATAACTAGCACTTGTGAAAATTTGCATTCAGTTCGTCTTCCCCGCCCGACGCCGCCAGGTTGCCCCTCTGCGCCTCGCCGTCGCCGTCGTGGCCCCTGCCTCTGACGCCGTCCCGCGCCATCCAGACGCCGTCGCCACCCCGCGCCGCCCCGACTCCTTCACCGTGCGCCACCCCGCGCCGTCGCGGTCACCTCCCCGCGCCGCCCCGACGCCATCGCCGCCCCGCGTCGCGCCCCTACGCCGTCGCCGCCCCGCGTCGCCACCCCGCCGCCGTCGCTGCCCCGCCTGTGCCTCACCATCGCCGCCCTGCGCTGCCGTCGCCTCTCGCTTTGGTCAGGGCCGACACTGCCCCCTCTTCCCCCCTGTTTTTTTGCAAATTCATATATGTTTTTCCTGATTATATGTATATGTATAGTATATGTATGTGTGTATATGTATGCAAAAGATAGATAGTATTTTTTTCTGTTCATAGATTTTTTGGTGATATTGATTATTGTAAATATGCAAATGTTTGCATATTCATATGAACAATGAATTAGGCAAAACCTTTACTTTTTTTCTAAAATTTCTATTTGAACATTATTTAAAAAAAACAAGCAATACTACTTCATGTATTTTTAAGAAGGAAGAAGAAGAAAAAGAATGAGAGGAAAAAGGAAATAAGAAGAGGAAGAAAGGAGAAGAAGAGGGGAGAGGAAGACCAGGAGAAATAAATAAGAAGAAGAAAAAAGAAGAAAAAGAAGAGGAGAAGAAGAAAGGAATAGAGGAGAAGAAGAGAAAAATAGAATATATATTCTATTTTCTCTTCTTCTCCTCTATTCCTTTCTTCTTCTCCTCTTTTTTTCTACTTTTTTTTCTTCGACACGTGGGGGGGGGTCGATATACCCCCTCCCGATAACTTCAACACGAGGGGGGAGGGCGATATACCCCCTCCCCGATAATATTATTTTCCCATGTACGTATGTCGTGTCGATATAACACTGGTGGAAAAAGGGCCTTTGGTCGCGGTTCGCAACTGCCATTAGTCGCGGTTGCGCAACTGCGACCGAACGGGCGCGACTAAAGGCCCCACCCTTTAGTCGCGGTTGCTTAAGAACCGCGACTAAAGGCCCGTCCACGTGGGCGCCAGGCGGCCGTCGGGGCGGAGGACCTTTTGTCGCGGTTCTTCTGGCCAACCGCGACTAAAGGCCGCCGCAGGTTTAGGGTTTTAGCCCCCCCTAAACCTGTTTTCTGTTTAATTTGTATTGTTTTATTTCTTTTGTGCTTTATTTTAATTTTGAAGGAGTTTCACATATTCTACGGTACTACATACATGCATATGAATGTATAATTTCAAACAAATTTGAAATTAGAACCAAAAAGAATTCAAGAGGAATATACAATATATATTCAATATCATCGGATGACCATATACAATTTTGAACAAGTTTCCATACATAATTTAATGCATATAAAGTTCTACGTCCTCGTAATGGTGTTCTCCTTTAGGATGGAGGACTTCCCTCCTGAACCATCCAGCTAGTTCCTCTTGAAGTGGTCGGAAGCGAGCTTCTGGACTAAGCATCATCCGGAGGTTATTCCTCTGAGCATTGGTATCACTCGGAACCCGCTCAGAGGTGTATCTCCGGATCATCTCATAGACATAGTATGCACATAGATTGGTCCCCGCTGGCTGAATATCCTCACCATTCTTAGCCTTTGCCCTTTTGAATTCTAGCTCTTTTCTGAATTCACCGACCTTTGTATCTACGAACCGTCTCCAAACCCTACGAGGCAAAGAAAATTAAATGAACAAGAGAGTTATTAGTTACTTGATATTAGGAAATGAACGAAATAGGCCGATCGATATAGAGCGCAAATGAATGAAAATAATTACTTCTGCAGCATTCTTCTCATGTCGACCCAAAGCTTTGGATCCTTATTCAGAGAGTCGTGGACGAGACATCCTGAGGTGTCAACTTTAATTACTAGCAGAATCCAGTGGAACCTGCGGACACGATACATGCACAGTACGTCATGCATAACTCATCGATTAGCCGGCCACATACCATGCATGGAGTAAACAAAAGAGAATGTGCTCAAGACAGAAACACTCACCCAAAATGGTAAGGAAATAGAATATCACTTTTGAGTTCCTGCTTTGTAAGAAACTGCCACAGGTCTGCCTCCATGTCGGCGGGGTGATGCTCCAACACATATCCATTAACGATGTGTGGGTCAATGAACCCAACATCATGGATGTTCCTTACTCTGCATTCCTTAATCTTCATTCTGGATGTATAATAGCGGACACAACAATATAGTTAGGACATATATATAGTGCAGGCAATATGAACGAGATGGGGTAGAAATAAATCACTTACAGAACATAGCAACTGATGATAGATTTGTCGAGCTCGCGCAGATTGAAAAGCTGGAACAATTCACTCAGATGAATTTGTACATAGTAATGTTTGAAGTGATGCTCATATCTAACTTCCGCATAAATATATTCTTTGGCGTTTTTATTTTTTATGTAACCCTTGTACCATTTCAGCAGACCTTTCATTTGTGGAGGTAGATCCTCTTCCTGCGCAGGCTCGACGAGAGGCCCATTCTTCACATATGTAATTACTACCTCCTTCACTGGCGCCTCATCAAGGCCTAACAGTTCACGAAGAGTAATACCTAAGTTGGCCGCTTGTTCTCTGGCACTCGTTACAGTCAATCCATGTGCTGCCGCAACTGCTATGATATCGGGGTCATCCGGACCGGCGGCTTTCACTATAAGCGGGGCAATCGATTGTTTACTTTGTTCCCCGAGCTGGGCAACTCGTTTCCCGCTTTTTTTACTTTCTAATTCCGTTTTCTCGGCCTCCTCCAAGGCTTTGTTCTCCTGGTTCTCCGCCCGCTCTTTCTTCTCCTTCAACATGAGTGCCTGCCTACGAAGTTCACGTGCATAGTCGTCAGGCAGATTCTTCGCGGCTTGGGACGGTGTGCTCAAAAATGACTTAGCCCACTTCTTTTGCTGATCAGAAAATACTGGCTTGGGCTCGGGCTCTCTTTTCTTCTTGCAGTCCGCCTTCCATTTCTCATGATCAGCAGCCGCGGCCGCGGCAGTTTCCTCGGCACTACGTTCCCTAGGCCTTGTGGGGAGAGGCTTCAATGATGGCTCCGGTACCTTTGTGGTCTTAGGTACATAAGGGTCCGGGTTAATAATCGAGGACTGCTTCTGCTTCTTTGCCGGAGGTGGATTGGGGGGCGGCGTCTGATCACCCGCCGGACGAGGACTGGGGGGCGGCGTCTGATCACCCGCCGGACGTTGTGGACTGGGGGGCGTCGGCTGACGTGACGGAGGTGTAGGTGAACCGCCACCACCGTAGGGGGATGGATTTGTTGTCCTTGGCGCCTCGCCTGGAAACTTGATAAACTTCTTTTGCCATAGAATGAAATGGCGCTTGACATCTCCAAGTCTTTTCTCCCCTTCAGGTGTAGCAATGTCAATCTCCAGGTCCTCAAACCCTTGGACTATGTCCTCCACCGTGACACGAGCATAGCCATCTTGAATGGGGTTGTTGTGGTGGAGTGCTCCAGGTAAACATGGTAAAGCACTGCCGATGGCTACCTTCATGGACATGTTCCCGATAGGATAATACAGATGGCATTCTTTCATCTCCTTTATATTGTCCACGGGGTAGCGAGGAGGCTCCGGTGCAGTAATTTCGACCACCAGAGGCTCCGGTGCAGTAATTTCGACCACCAGAGGCTCCGGTGCAGTAATTTCGATCGTCGGTGCATCTGCACCAGCCGGTGGGGCCTCCGTGGAAGCCACACTGCTTCTCCGCTGCTGGCTTCTGAGATCCGCTGGATGATCTTCATGTTGCGCCCGAGCTGCATCTCGTTCGGCTACTAGTACACTCACGGTTTTCTTCATCACATCCATTTCCGATGCCAACCGCGCCACAACATCTGCTTCCCGATCCATCTTTCTCTTCCGGCTTCTGTAACCGTACGAGTCATCGTTCTGGGGGAACCCTATTTTCCACGGAATGTGCCCCATGCCTCGTACATGTCCTCCGTGTTCAGGATTCCCGAGGGCTTTTGTCAGCACGTCGTTCTCTCTGTTGAACTTGATATTCCCCTCTTGAGCATCCCTCATTGCGTCAATAAGGGCTTGGGTGGGTTTAATTATTTTGCCCCGGTAAACACACTCCCCTGTCTCCGGGTTCAGCGTTCCCCCATGCCCGTACCACCAGCTTTTGGCCCTTGGGTCCCATCCCTCCGTACCTGGACGGATTCCTCGCGCCCTCAGCTCGTTCTCCATCTTCTCCCACCTAGGCTCCCAAAGGCGATACCCTCCTGGCCCCATAATATGATTGTACTCCTTCTTAGCCGCATTTTCCTTATTTTTTTTCGATATTTGAATGAACTGCTCCGATTTCTTTTGCTTCACAAATTCTGGCCAATCATGTTTCAGTTTCTCATATTGTCCTTTGAAATCCGGAGTATTGTTCTGCTTGACAAAGTCATGGGCTAGATTTTGCTTGAATTTCTGGAATTCGTCGGCCATCTTATGAAGAGCGAACTGTTTGACTAGCCTCCTCCTCTCCTTGTTTTCCTCAATCTTGTTACCCTCCTCATCGAATTTGTTGTATTCCGGAGGTAGAACGAAATGTTCCATAAGCTTCTTGAAGCAATCTTTTTTTGTTCTCTTATCGACAAAAGTGAAACCAGCAATTCGTGCCTTCTTTGGCTTATTCCACTCCTGGACGGTGATCGAGACGTTGTCTCTAACAATGGCTCCGCATTGGTTGACAAACTTGGTGGCGTTCTTGCGGGGCTCCAGCGGCCTGCCGGTTGCACTGTCGACAACCTCGATGGTGCATGTTTCTCCTTGTTTCATCGTCTTGGTTGCGCCACGCTTTGATGACGTACTCGATTGTTTCGACGATCCGGCCGAGGGCTAAAATAAGAAAGAGAGTCGCGCGCGTTAGTCCACACATATTTATTCAAATCAGTTAGTTTGTATCACCAGAGGCTCAATGTATATATATACCTCGGCGCCGGAGGTGGTTGCTACTTCCATTTGAAGATCGTCGTTTATCGACGTTTGTTCGGCATCATCTTGCTGACGGCGCCCTTCATCTTCACCGTCAAGGTTCAGATAAGAAGAGATATCATCTTCTTCTTGTCCGGTCGGCACATATAGAATATCGCCGTTTATGATGCCGAACATATGTGCTTCGCCGTCCGGATCATAGTTGTCCATAATCGGGTCAGCTCTATCGTCCGCCATTATGTCAGTCCCGAAAACATGTAGTAAAAACAAATTAATTAAGTGAAGAAGGGGGGCGGTGGCGGTGGCGGTGGCGAAAGGGCGGTGGCAAAAGGAGGGGGCGAGGAAGGGGTGGGAGAGGGTGTCGCGGTAGAGCGCGAGACGGGGCGGCAGACGACGGCTTCACGGAGAGGGAGGCGAGGACAACACACATGTATAACCCTCGCCGCCCCCTCTCGATCCCTAAAAAAAACACCGCGCGCATCGCCGCCCCCCTCGCCGCCCCCTCTCCATATATACGTTTTTTTGTTAATTATCAAATTTTACGGTTATTTCTTAAGTTATACGTTTTTTGTTAATTAAGTTATTTTACGGTTATACGTTTTTTGTTAAGTTATTTTACCGTTTTTGTTAAACTAATTAACTAGTTAAAATTAAAAAGAAAAAAAATTCTCTCTCCCTCTCCACGATCTCGCTAGCTCTCTGTACGTGGGCGAGAGGGGGCGGCGGGCGACGGCGTGCGGCGGCGTTGAGGGCGGGCGAGAGGCAGCGC